>NC_137603.1:2367647-2417064 GCF_963280865.1 Gymnoscopelus braueri | reverse complement strand
CCCCCAGAGGCAAACATAAACTGAATGGGTTCCCAGATTGGTAGCTGTCCTACCACCTGACACCACCTGTGTACACCTGGGTACATGTGTCACTGGAGGAGTAAGGAGACTCCATTGTGCCATGTTAATTGCATGTTAATTGCATGTTAATTGCATGTTAATTGCATGTTCATACTGTGTAGCAATGAACGTTAGTCCCAGTGCTGGACAGTGTAGTCTCTGCGGTGCGCTAAATTGGTCTGGCGGAATGGCTGAAATTGGAGCCGGTGTGTACATCTGAACATCTCCCACGGCCGGTACAGTACGTCTCATATCGTTGTTGTCGGGCAGAAAAACCTCTTATCTCCATATTTTAACTTTTTTGTGTTTTCCCGTAAAATTAACGCCCCACTTGATCACACTACAGCGTCACACAAACGCATCAAAAGTAGCAGATCTACAAGCTGTAAACGCAACGCGAAGCGACGTGTTTCACCCATTAAGACCTGAGGCGATTCTTTAAAAAAATCTAAATCCTAACAGTTTTTTGAAAAAAATATTCAAAATATTTTTTCCCGATTTTTCAAAAATAGCAGATCTACAAGCTCATAGCGCGGCACTCGGTGCCGCGCTATGAGCTTGTATATCTGCTATTTTTGAATAGCCAAAGAAATCGAAAGTGACTCAGATGCGTTCCAGGTATTAATGGGTTAAAGCCTGTGTATCTGCTGCTTTAGCTAATTTGCTAATTGGAATTTTTATCCTGAAAAGTAACAGTTTTGGACATATGAGGTTTCCACCCGACAGACACGATATATTGATTTGAGCATGTTTTGATAATGCCTATATTCATACTTTCCATAGAAACTTTGAGCTACACAATGCTAGACACGCTAATCAAACTGACTGCTTCTGTTTAACAGCAGCTCTATGCAGGAGGGATCGCTGGGAGAGAGAAGACGAGTTATGATTCATAGTTCAAGGCAACGCTTCTTGCACTATAAATAAAGTAAACCCCTGTCTGGAAGCATTTGCGTCTGTCTCATATTGTTGATGTTTAGGTTGTGACATGAGGTACAGCTCAGCAGAATGCAGGACTATAGTTAGAGAGGGTTATGAATGACTAAATGCTTTTAACCACAAAAAAACAAACAAATATGAACGCAAACCAATATGCAAAGGATGAGGCTTTAGCTTTGAGTTGTTGCGGTCGCCAACCGTCCCTTGAAACACGGATGTGACCCTTCGTTGGAAACTAAAAGATGTGTCCTTATTGAACTCAGAGACAAACTTTATTCATTGTTTAATGTGAATAAATCAATGACACACATCGTATAAGTTCAAACAGCTCATATACATAATACTATAATACAGGTTGCTTCACCACTTAAACCCGCTAGACCCTTGAGGAAATTGGACTTATTGGAGTTATTTTTCTTGGGAATAAGGGACGCCCGGCCGGGTTTCTCTCATTAGAATTTCATGTAGTCGTGGCAGCCCTAGTTGTTCCAGAGCGGTGGGGTTGATGGAAGCATCGCTTTCTGCAAATGGCCTGAAGTGACCTGCTTTTCAGGTCATGAAATAAACTGGGGTTGACGCATAAGCAGGGATGAGCCTACCATTCATTAGGACAATATCAGTCACCAGAAGCAGAGACGTGTGTTTTCAATGAGTCTAACATTCATTAGAAGGACAATATCAACCACTAGCAGCACGGACAGTGTTTTCAATGAGTCTAACATTCATTAGAAGGACAATATCAACCACCAGCAGCACGGACAGTGTTTTCAATGAGTCTAACATTCATTAGAAGGACAATATCAGTTATCAGAAGCAGGGACGGTGTTTTCAATGAGTCTAACATTCATTAAAAGGACAATATCAGTCAGCAGAAGCAGAGATGTGTGTTTTCAATGAGTCTAACATTCATTAGAAGGACATTATCAGTCACTAGAACGTGTGTTTTCAAAGAGTCGTTCATTAGAGTCTAACATGGAGTTTGAAGTTCAATGGGCTTCGTTGAGGTGTGGTTAGGGGTTAAATAAATTACCCATTGTTAACGCCCATTAACAGGCCCTGAATTTGTGAAATCTTTGGAAGCCGTTTTCTGTGCTTTGACTATTCTGGCTTAACAAGATTCAAATGTCCATATCTTCTTCAATTATTTTCCGATTTCAATAAACAACACATCATTTGAAAGCTTACATGCTGTACTTTTTTTTAACCATGGCCCCCTTGCGGCCCAAAGCATTGTATTCAGTCACAAATGGGAGGGAGGCATGTCTGATCAAATGAATATCAAATATCTAAATACTGAATCCAGTAAAATTAAGTTGTAGCACAGATCAGAAGCCTCTACAAGCTGTTGTACCTTTTTTGCGGGCCGTGTCGTCGGGGTCCAGATTCCGACTGACCGTCACCACCTTGATGAGCAGCTGGTTCCCTCCGTGTCGGATCATGTTGACCACCTGCCGGTGGCCCACCTTCACCACATTGTCCTGGTTTACCTGGACACACACACACACACGCACACACACACACACACACACACATTTTAATTCTTCATTTGAATCCACACATTCATGTTAATTTAAAGGTAAACAAATGTGACAGGGTTATACAGTTCATGGACACCTAACGGTAGGGTACATATAATAATAATAGTAATAATAATAATAATAACAGCTTGAATTTATATAGCGCCTTTCATGAACCCAAAGACGTTTTACATCAAAAACAACGAAGAACCAACAAACAAACAACCACAGAAAACAACAAACAACTATTTGCCATAAGCCTGAGAGAATAGGTGTCTTTTCAAGGCAGCCTTAAAATAGTCCAGTGTTGGAGCATGGCCAGGCTCCATTGAGAGTTGCAGTTGTTTACGGGTAAGGGGGGGGGGGGGGGCTTGGTGCGGGTGAGAACTCTGGCAGCTGAATTTTGAACGTACTGGAGCCTATCCAGGTTTATAAAGCACCTTCTCCTCCACACAGACAAACTGCCTGTAACAGCTGAAACAGAGCGATGTTTAGCAAGTTGTTTGGCTTTGCTCTTTGTCATGCCAGTGAATTTCAGCCCTGGTGGTCAGTTTATATACATGCCCAGGCCTGGGATGTGAGGACATCAACATTTTAGGACGTCAATATTATGAAAGCAATTTTTTAACTCAAACCACAAGGCCATCGTGAGCTTGTAGATCGGCTATCTTCAGTGTACGCACCTACAGTATGTACAATAAATCAGGCATAATAACGCCAACCCTAACCCCTAGACCTAACCTCTAAATACCTAATTCTAACCTGATACATTGCAAGCCTAGCACTTGAAACCTTTTTATTAACCATAAAACATTTCTCTCGTGAGGACCAGCAAAATTGTCTTCACAAGATGTACAGTATTTTTCAAATTCTACTGTACATTTGGTACAGTAAATATTTCGCCAGGACAGTACAGACCACATCGCTACTCTGCGTATGATAATCCAACAGTCCATTGAATGGCAGTCTCCTCTTTACTTAACATTGGTGGACTTTGAGAAGGCCTTCGACAGTTTGGACAGGGAGACCATCTGGAAACTGATGCAACACTATGGATTACCTCAGAAATTCATCAACATCATTCAACATCTGTATGAGGATTCCAACTGCCAAATCATCCACAACGGAAAGCTTACTTGCCCTCTTGAAGTTAAGACCGGGTTGAGACAAGGCTGTATGTTGTCACCAACAATCTTCTTGATGGCCATCGACTGGATCATGTGAAACACAGCCATGGCCAGTAAGACAGGCATCCAGTGGACCTTCACCAAACAAATTGAAGGCCTTGAGTTTGCATATGATGTGTGTCTTCTTTCGCACAAACATCAACATGCACAGTCCAAGCTAACACTACTCTCCGAAGAGGCAGCTAATACTGGCCTAAAGATAAATGTGAAGAAGACAGAATCGATAAGGCTAAACAACAAACAGGAACTCCCAGTCCAACTACAGGGAGAGAACATCAAAGAGACTGACCGCTTCACACATTTCGGGAGCATACTTGGCAAAGAGGGTGGATCAGACGATGACATCAAAAGCAGAATAAACAAGGCCAGACAGGCTTTTACCACGCTGCGACCCATCTGGAACTCCAAGGCACTGTCCCTCAAAAACAAGATCAGAATATTCAACACCAACGTCAAGTCAGTTCTCCTCTATGGATCAGAGACATGGAGAGTGACAAATATTACCACCAACAAACTCCAGACCTTTGTTAACAGATGCTTAAGACACATCCTGAACCTCAGGTTGCCCGATAACATATCAAACGCCAGCCTGTTGGAGAGAACCAACCAAAACGCCATCAGCCAGGATGTGAAGAAGAGGAAGTGGGGGTGTGGATTGAACACACAGGCGCTGTATCAACAGCCAGTGGATCTAGACAGAGACCACACAACTCTAAAGCGGGATCAAAAGCCAAGGTATAAAAGTGAGACTTAAGGCATTCCATCATTTGGGGGGCTACTAGTGAAAAGGCTCTCTCTCTCTCTCTCTGTGTGTGTGTGCGTGTGCATGTGTGTGCGTGTGTGTGTGTGTGTGTGTGTGCGCGTGCGTGCGCGTGTGTGTGTGTGTGTGTGTGTGTGTGTGTGTGCAGGGGTGAAAGTGGGCCGGCACGGTCCGGAACGGCGTTCCGGTAAAAGATTTGGTCCCGGAACGCCGTTCCGTTAAGAAAAATTCGAAGGTAGTTGTGAAAATCCCATATTAAATAACCTGCCACAGACCCATGGCCATGTTCAAGAAGAAAACATAATCTACTAACGTCAGATTAACATACACAATTATTAAATTTTCTAATAAAGTGCTTTTGAATTGTTCCACTGTGTGTTTGTGTCAGCATAATCCGTGCAATTTTTACGGTGTTTATTTATTTTACGGAGCCGAGAGGCGAAGCGTCTCCTCTTCTCCCCAGCGAAACGAAACTGGGACTGGGATCAATTCACTTTGCAGGTTGGAGATCCGGTATAAAACGGATACGGAAACGGCCGTTGTCCGTGCCTATGTGTGTATGTGCAAATTACCGGATAAAGAAGGCGGGCTTTACGACGAATTAAATCCCACCAACGTTCAAAACATGTTTCTGGTTGGCTGACAGACTAGCATAGTTAGTTCTGATTGGTTCAACAGTATCAACACGTCTTTTCTGGAGAAAAAAAGAAAAGAAACGCGAGGGGAAATAAACACTGTTTTGATGAAGAATGCAATTTTAAAAATAAATGAAGCACAATGCAACGAAAACTAATTGAGATGTTTAAGAGAAAAGAAGACAGAGTTGAAGAAGCTGACAATGTGGTTAAAAACAAAGTTTGTAGAACAACAACGCCCAGGTACAGTGGTGGGAAAAGTACTCAATTACTTAAGTAAAAGTATCAATACTGCAATGTATGTATGTAAAGCACTCTGTTAAAAGTTTGGAATTGAAAATTTACTTGAGATAAGGTACAAAAGTATTGGTATCAAAATGTACTTAAAGTACCAAAAGTAAAACTACTAAAATGTTTGAAAATAGCAAATCTACAAGCTTGTGGAGCTTGTAGATCGGCTATTTTCAAATAGCCTAGGTATAAAATAGGGCTAAAGGGATTAATGTATGATTTATAATGTAATAATGTATATCTGCAAAGTAACTAAAGTTTTCAAATAATTGTAGTGGAGTAAAAGTACAATATTTGCCTCTGAGATGTAGTGGAGTAAAGTAAAAGTATAGACAATTGGAAATACTCCAGTAAAGTAAAAGTACCTAATCATTTTACTAAAGTACAGTACTTGAGTAAATGTAATTAGTTACTTTACACCACTGCCCAAAACATTTGGAACCCTCCCAAAACACAGAAAGAACCCTCCCAAATCCGCCATATAACCACATTTTTTACATTAGTATAAACCCATTTTGTTTGAATATTTTATTAGGCAGAAATTGTTTTTTGTGATAATAAATTGGTAAAATCAGGCAAAAATATGAATTAAATAACATAACCCTAACCTAACTCCTAATCCTAACCCTAAAACCAAAATAAAGAAACCAAAAACTGGAAAAAAAAACGAACCCAATCCGCCCAGAACCGCGAAAAAAACGGACCCAATCCGCCCAGAACCGCAAAAAAAAACGCACTCCCCCGGCCGCGCGGCGAAGCCGCGCGTCTTCACAGTTCCGGCAAGAAAACTGAGCCACTTTCACCCCTGTGTGTGTGTGTGTGTGTGTGTGTGTGTGTGTGTGTGTGTAGGTGAGGCAGACATGGAATCCCTGTGCTGGAAATAATTGCCGGCACATTTGGATGAATAGCAAAAGGGGCCACGATCCATCTCCCATCACCCGCGCGCGGGTGTGTGCGTGCCTGCGTGCCTGCGTGACAGCTGAATCGCTGTGCTGTAATGAATTGCATTTCGATAACCAAAGGATCCAGTATAAAAACATGCTCCATCTTCCGACGCCAGTGAAAACGTTTGTCATCATAATAAAGCTCAAAGCTCATTTTACGAGCCGTTCGCTTACATCATGGACGGCAGGTGCATAGCGTTAGAGTCTGGCCAGTTAGCTCAATTAGCTGCTAACGCTACGAGAGATTCTCAAAGGTGATGTAGGGTGCGTTGGGAGCGCCGGGGCGTGCTCTCTGGTCGTTGGTGTGTTCAGTGCAGTCGGTGCAGGTCAGAGTGCACACTGACCTGCACCCTGCTCTGATGCAGGGCTGTGTTGTCACCATCTGGTGGTGTGGTGAGAAAAACCCAAATGCAGGACAGCCAGGCAGAATAGTGTTCAAAACCCAAGATTGGGAATTTAACCCATTCAGACCGGGAACTTATCATTTGTCATTTTAGATTTGAACCACTTTAACCATTATTTTATACTTTGGACTATTCAAAAAATAGCAGATCTACAAGCTCATAGCGCTATGAGCTTGTAGAGCTGCTATTCTTTTTTGAAAAATCATGAAAATATGTGCAAATCTTTTGAAGCAAACATTTGTAACTAAAATCTTTGCTTCTGGGGGATTCTATTCTACAAATGTCTTCTAAATCCTAACAGTTTTCTGAAAAATACTTATGTTGCTGTAATGAGTGGTTCTCAAACCTTTTCATGTCAAGGACCCCCAAAATGATATGCATTTGGCCATGGACCCCCATCTCAACATATGTTGTTCCAGGGACCCCCATGGGTTAACAATCTTTGAATGTATATATATTTTAAGCAAACATTGGTACTTTACCTTTGGTACTTTAAATACATTTCGATGCCAATACTTTTGTACTTTTACTCAAGTAAATTTTGAATACCGGACTTTTATTTCGTAACAGTGTATTTCTACACTGTGGTATTGGTACTTTTACTTAAGTACAAAATGTGAGTACTTTTTCCACCACTGGTTATCTCTTATCTGACAGCGTGTGCGTGCAGGGCCGGTACGGGAAGCACTGAGGGACAACATACACACAGCAGGCACGGAGGTACGCAGACAGTGTCGCCAGATTTTGTGAGAGAAACAAGCATCCAGGTCCATGAAAACAAGCCCAAAAGCAGCGACTAGATCCGTTTAACCACTTTAACCCCTTAAGACCCGAGGCCGATTCTACAAATGCCTTCTAAATCAGTGGTTCTCAAACGCTTTCATGCCGAGGAGACCCAAAATGACATGTATTTTTGACATGTATGACCCCCCCGTGTCCGCATGTTAAAAATTATTCATCACTTTTCAAATACCTTCAAGATTTTTCAAAAATGTAAAAGAAAATAGCAGATGTACTAAGTGACGAGCTGTGAGCTTGTATATCTGCTATTTTTGAATAGCCGACGCTAAGATCTAAAATGACACACAGATGCTTTCCCCATTTTCATCGGCTTTAGAAAGCTCAACAAAGCGTTGAGAGGCTATTTCTATGATTCCCCGGATTCCTATGGATATATGCGTGGAGGTCTGGTCCTGCTCACTGTGGTGCTCAACATAACAATTAGACATTTTAATTGTATAATAATAACACAATACATGCAATTAAACAATGATATACCATCAAATCTAATCATGGACTTCCTGTCATGTCACCAGAGAGATGCTGTGAGGGACAACTACAATAGCACCAGCTGGCCAGTGGTGTAAAGTAACTAAGTACATGTACTCAAGTACTGTACTCAAGTACAATTTTGTACTTGAGTACAAAATTGAGGTATTTTTTACTTTCTTCAGTATTTACAATTTTCAATCAATTTACTTCTACTCAACTACATGTCAGAAAAACAATATTGTACTTTTACTCCACTGCAATTATATGAAAACTTTAGTTACTAGTGTAGTCACTTTGTAGAACTTGATTATTATTACAAAACACACTAACCACTTCAGCCCTATATATATTTCTGCCATTTGAAAATAGCAGATCTACAAGCTCACAATGCGTCGCGACGCGACGCATTGTGAGCTTATAGATCGGCTATTTAAAAAATATTTTTGTATACATGTTGAACTTGTGAAATGGGGACATGCTGCACAATGAGTAGGCTACTTTTACTTGTGTTACTTTAAGTATATTTACTCAAGTACATGTTGAATACGGGACTTCTGCTTGTAACAGAGTATATCTACATTGCAGTATTGATACTTTTACCTTTACTTAAGTAAAACATGTGAGTATACTTCCATCAATTCAACAGAGGCACAGCTTGCAGCATGATTATTATTTTGTGATTGTGCTCACAGACTCCACTGTACTTTGTTTACAAGTGAAGAAACATTGGAGAAAAGAAAAGTAATAATAGCAAACATCCACAGCTTTGTGATTACAATGAACATTATTCATATTGTGTTGGTCGGCTATGTGTTTTATGTGAATTATTCAGAGAGAGAGAGAGAGAGAGAGAGAGAGAGAGAGAGAGAGAGAGAGAGAGAGAGAGAGAGAGAGAGAGAGAGAAAAAATGTAATATTGCTGTTTGTTCCAAAGGCTAAAGGCTTTATACCGAGTTAGCCCAGCTTGCGTGTGCATATAAATGCTCCCAACAGCAAATGCACAATTGTCCTGATTTTGCAGGATGACAGAGCTATGTTTACACTGCTCTTCATTGCGTTTTAATTGTACAATGCAAGCATTTCTTAGTCTGGATTTTTGTTGGTTTTTTTCATGTTTGCTTTGGCAATGTAAACGTAATGTTTCCTCATGAAGCCCCTTTGAATTGAATTGAATGCGAGAGAGAGAGAGAGACAGAGTTGATGTCTCTCATCCATTTAGGTAATTAGGGACAGAAGTCCCAACAGCTGGTCTACTGTGACCTCAAGTCCCTTACATCTAGTGTCATACACATACGCACGCACGCACGCACGCACACACACACACACACACACACACACACACACACACACACACACACACACACACACACACACACACACACACACACACACACGTGAGACACTGTCAGTGTCAACACAAACACACTCACATCACGTGACGTGCTGTCAACACTCGCGCACGTGCCCACACACACACACACACACAGCCCTGCTTCTCACAGAAGAGTCACCTTATATAATCCGCTGTTTCTTGCTGATTACACAACAATGCCCGGAGGACGGACGGACGGACAGACAGACACACTCTCTCTCTCACACACACACACACACACACACACACACACACACACACACACACACACACACACACACACACACACACACACACACACACACACACACACACACACACACACACAGACTAAAGTGTCCTAGTGGTTAATAAAATATACAAAAACTGTACATATAAATACAGTGAGATTTGATCTTTTTCCGGGCGTCCCGTGTTTTCCTTGGAAACAAGGGACAGGGTAGTTGGCAACAACCCTATAGGCTGAATGCTCTGGTAGTTTGCTCCGGACAAGCTGATACCCAGACAGACGAACACTCTTATAGATGCCATTATACTGTTTGGAAACTCTCCACTGAAATTCTGTCCAACTATTTTAATTATTGACTAACCTGACATAAGTGAAGTCAGGTTTACCCCCTATACTCTTCCATCTCTCTCTCTCTCTCTCTCTCTCTCTCTCTCTCTCTCTCTGCTCTCTCTCTCTCTCTCTCTCTCTCTCTCTCTCTCTCTCTGATTAGATCAGTGCATTTAAAAGTCTGAGTCAGATCAATGGGAGACATCAGATACACCATGTGGTTTAGTGTCATTGATTAGCTCTAACCACAGTCATTGTCTCTGTGGTTAACACAGCCATCCAATACCCCCTCTGTGTGAGAGAGAGAGAGAGAGAGAGAGAGAGAGAGAGAGAGAGAGAGAGAGAGAGAGAGAGAGAGAAGAGAGAGAGAGAGAGAGAGAGAGAGAGAGACGGAGAGAGAGCTGAGTAAATTGTATGGTTGTGACATTCAAGTGAGTGAATGAATGAGTGAGTGATTGGGGGCACAATAGGGAACACAGTCAAATCCTCAGTGTCACTAGGAGAGTGTTCAAATGGAACCACATGGACCCTAAGTTAACTCATGTGTTATCCAGAGAGTGTGTCAACATTCTGCTCTTGTGAACGTTTGCTTCCAGTCAACTGTCCAATCAAACATCAAACACAAACATGCCTATACGTACATATTCCACTGCACCATCACTATAGAACCTGCCTGGTAGAGATACTGTATATTAATGACACTTTGCATTCTCAATCTCTGATAAGACTGCAACAACTTGCACAAACTCACACTGTTAGTGTGAACATTCACATTTGCGAGGTACGGTTTTAACGAAGAAAGTGTATAAAGAGTCTGCAAACGACCAGAAATAAATACATCTTTTTGAGCAGTAACATTTAGCTTCTTGCTATACTGGTCTGGTACATTACACAGTCACGGTGACATGTTGCTATCTGGTTCTCCAATAGAGCACCGAAGTCTGACGTAATTTACACATCCTAGGTTTGTCTACCTGGTTCGCGGTTTTCCACCCCCATTCTGAATCCCCATAGACGTGTTTAATATCGCGTCAAATAAGAACTGTGTTCAAAAAATAAATAAATGACCCCGGCGGTTTGACTCTTATGGATATGAAGCATCAACTGACGGTGAGAAAACGATAATGTTACTTCCGCCGAATTAGTTAAATTTTCGCCAGAAACAGACTGAATCAAATATAAGTGACTGACTATCATAAACGATACAGAGCCACCTTCCTGACAATATTGCAGAGACAGTTTGTTTATTTATTTATTTTATTATAAGAACACAATTCTTATATGAGACGATTCTATGATGACCCAATGTTATTCTCCATAGAGAAAGTACTTTACGAACCTGGGGATGAACGAGTGACGTCAGGACTTCTGTACTCTATGCATTTGTTGACATTATCATAAACATTACATCAGAGAGCTCCACAACATCAACCCTCATCCTGGCCCTCCAACCACACAGACACAAGGCCTGGATCCAGTGCATTGTCATGTGACAGGAACATGCCAGGGCCATGCCATCCAGTCAGTAGCTGAATCCAAGACTTAATAGCAAGACATGCCATCTCCGGTTTACTTCGTGTATCTTTGTGAAGTAGGTGGAGCCTCTTTAGGAGAGAGGAAGCAGGCTGGAGTCTATTGATTCCAATGGAAGAGTGAACGTGAACACAGCTTCTGAAACATTCTTTAACCTAATGGTCACTGAACTAAATATTGGATCCGATCGTCACAAGACACAATATTTACAAGATTTTCACACTAAAATGGCTTTTTTTTCAGAGAGACAAAATAGGAGAAAATCAACTTTGTTATCGTCCTTTCTTTGTCCCAGCAACACACTCTCGTGTTATCTAGCTCCAGTAAACATAGATCTAGCTCCAGTAAACATAGATCTAGCTCCACTAAACATAGATCTAGCTCCAGTAAACATAGATCTAGCACCAGTAAACATAGATCTAGTACCAGTAAACATAGATCTAGCACCAGTAAACATAGATCTAGCTCCAGTAAACATAGATCTAGCTCCAGTAAACATAGATCTAGCTCCAGTAAACATAGATCTAGCACCAGTAAACATAGATCTAGCACCAGTAAACATAGATCTAGCTCCAGTAAACATAGATCTAGCTCCAGTAAACATAGATCTAGCTCCAGTAAACATAGATCTAGCTCCAGTAAACATAGATCTAGCTCCAGTAAACATAGATCTAGCTCCAGTAAACATAGATCTAGCACCAGTAAACATAGATCTAGCACCAGTAAACATAGATCTAGCTCCAGTAAACATAGATCTAGCACCAGTAAACATAGATCTAGCACCAGTAAACATAGATCTAGCACCAGTAAACATAGATCTAGCTCCAGTAAACATAGATCTAGCACCAGTAAACATAGATCTAGCACCAGTAAACATAGATCTAGCTCCAGTAAACATAGATCTAGCTCCAGTAAACATAGATCTAGCACCAGTAAACATAGATCAGCTCCAGTAAACATAGATCTAGCACCAGTAAACATAGATCTCGCTCCAGTAAACATAGATCTAGCTCCAGTAAACATAGATCTAGCACCAGTAAACATAGATCTAGCTCCAGTAAACATAGATCTAGCTCCAGTAAACATAGATCTAGCACCAGTAAACATAGATCTAGCTCCAGTAAACATAGATCTAGCTCCAGTAAACATAGATCTAGCTCCAGTAAACATAGATCTAGCACCAGTAAACATAGATCTAGCTCCAGTAAACATAGATCTAGCTCCAGTAAACATAGATCTAGCTCCAGTAAACATAGATCTAGCACCAGTAAACATAGATCTAGCACCAGTAAACATAGATCTAGCACCAGTAAACATAGATCTAGCTCCAGTAAACATAGATCTAGCACCAGTAAACATAGATCTACCTCCAGTAAACATAGATCTAGCTCCAGTAAACATAGATCTAGCTCCACTAAACATAGATCTAGCACCAGTAAACATAGATCTAGCTCCACTAAACATAGATCTAGCTCCACTAAACATAGATCTAGCACCAGTAAACATAGATCTAGCTCCACTAAACATAGATCTAGCTCCAGTAAACATAGATCTAGCACCAGTAAACATAGATCTAGCACCAGTAAACATAGATCTAGTACCAGTAAACATAGATCTAGCTCCAGTAAACATAGATCTAGCACCAGTAAACATAGATCTAGTACCAGTAAACATAGATCTAGTACCAGTAAACATAGATCTAGTACCAGTAAACATAGATCTAGTACCAGTAAACATAGATTTTTATTTTGTAGGATTTGTCCGATTTGTAGGACCATGTCGCCTCTAGTGGCTCCAAATGGAGATTCAATCCAGTGCATCATGTGACAGACCGGCCCATGCCATCCAGTCAGTAGCTGGCTGATACTAATCTGGTTAATAATCACAGAGATAATCTGTCCAGGCCAGACATGCCAGGGCGTTAATCTGCCCCGTTGGAGCGGGCCAGGCGATAACAACCCTCCCCAGATGTCATGGGATCACTTTTATAGGACAACATGATTCCAGTGGTGGAGAAAGTACTCACACATTTTACTCAAGTAAAAGTATCAATACAGCAATGTAGAAATACTCTGTTACAAGTAAAAGTCCAGAATTCTAAATTTACTTGATTAAAGTACAAAATTATTGCTATCAAAATATACTTAAAGTACCAAAAGTAAAAGTACTCATTGTGCAGAAATGTCCCATTTCAAGTTTTCAAATGTAATGTTTTTTTGAAAATAGCAGATCTACAAGCTCACATTGTGAGCTTGTAGATCTGCTATTTTCAAATGGCCGAAATGTATATAGAGCTGAAGTGGGTAATGTATGTTTTGTAATAATAATCAAAATGTACGTAGTAACTAGTAACTAAAGTTTTCAAATAATCATAGTGGAGTAAAAGTACAATATTTGGATCTGAGATGTAGTGGAGTAGAAGTAAAAGTATAGAATATTCAAAATATATAAGTAAAGTAAAAATACCTAAAAAATTTATGCTCAAAAATAGCAGATATACAAGCTCGCAGCGCGGCACGAAAGTATTTCTGTCAGGACAACTCATAAATGGATAAAGACAACTCATGAAGGATAAGATATATTTATTGAATATAAAATGAGCAATATATTTATTATGGTTTGGCGATGAATTGGATCTGCTTTTAGGTACTCTGATGAAGCACATCTCCCAACCATAGAGCACAGAAGTCTGACGTAATTTACAAATCCTACCTGGGTCGTGTTCACCCCCCCCCCCCCCCCGTTCTGAATTCCCATAGATGTGTTTAATATCACGTCAAATAAGAACTGTGTTCCAAAAATAAACAAATGACCCCTGACGGTTTGACTCTTATGGATATGAAGCATCAGCTGACGGTGAGAAAATGCTAATGTTACTTCCGCCGAATTAGTTACATTTTCTCCAGAAACAGACTGTATCAAATATAAGTGACTGACTATCATAAACGATACAGAGGCTCCTCCCTGATAATATCGCCGAGACAGGTTGTTTATTTTTGGACCACAATTCTTATATGAGACGATTCTAAGATGACCCAATGTTATTCTCCATAGAGAAATGACTTCTACGACCCAGGGGATGAACGAGTGACGTCAGGACTTCTGGACTCTATACCCCGTACATAACAGCAGATCCAAAACAACAGGTGGTAGCTGGGGTGGTGGAAGGTGAGCAGCAATTGTAGCAACAGCAATGAACAGCAGCGCAGCAGCAGCAGCAACGGTGTGTGTGCAGCAAAAGCAAGCAGAATGCAAACTGCAAACTTCCAGCTTAAAGGTTTCATGACATTCATGTTTACACCACATTCAGAGTCTTTGTCCTGGTCCTTCAAACGTGTACAAAAAGTTTTAACTGAAAATTCCACTCCAGTGATTCACTGTAGGTGTTTTTGTCTCACATTTCTAAAGCCTTTTCAACTGCAATGAAAAAAGAAATCTTTGCCTGCGGGTGTCGCTGGTGAGGGATTTTGCCTGTCAATCATCGCCTCTGCTCCGCCCCCCCCCAAAGGAAAGGATAGGGGAGGGGAGGGGCGAGGAGGAGAGTGGGCGGGATTAATCGACTGTGACCTCACTGTCGAAGGGCCAAGCTCAGATTACTTTTCAGCCTAATTATTCAGAAAACCCCAGACCACAGAAAATCCACTGAATGTTCAAAGTTCAGATTTTTTGGGTGTAATTGAGGTCATAAAACCCCCAAAAAAACATAAAAAATAAAAAAAGTGAAAATGAATGTCATAGAACCTTTAAATAGAGCGGTCTGAGAATGAAATGAGTGTGAGTGGATGAGTACGTGGAGCTGACGTGGTCCAATAGGCCACCAACACTGCACTGTGTTCCCTGACAGAACTTGCGCTGCGCATTTCTGTGACGGGCGCGACGCTCATTAAGTTGTGCTGCAGATTAAACTTTTTCATATATTCCATAGATAGTTACATAGACTGGCTTCAGTGACTTGACAGACACTATCATCAGTGTTGTGTAAATTAATGTTTTGTGTTTATTTGTTTACACATTATCTATTGATATATGTTTGATTCATGTTAGTTACATTAATCCATGAATACATTTTCAGGGATTTTACCTTAAACCCTCAATATTTAGTAAACTTGACCTGTGGCCCTTTTTACCCTATCTACACCAAACATCTTGGTGTAGAAAATAGCCGATCTACAAGCTCACAACGCCTCGCAGAGCGAGGCGTTGTGAGCTTGTAGATCTGCTATTTTTTCGGCTAATGTTCCCCTCAGAATACGGATGATTGGGTTTCAAGTGGCTAGCTAATGTAGTAACTCTGAGGACCCCCTAGGGGTCCCGGATCCCCTGTTGAAGACCCATGCCTTACGTCATGGCATTATTCACATTATATTGGATTTGTTGGTGAAAGGAGTATTATTCACTGTCATGTTTATGTTTATTCAGCTTTCAGCACTGATTACAAAATAAAACAAAATTAAAAAATGCAATTGCTTATCTAAAAATCTAATAACCTAAAACACAAATCTAAAATCCACTATCATTTAATAGTCAGCACATGTATAGAGTGTCCAGGTCATCTCCATTCCTTGTTTGGCAACCAGAGATCTCCTTCCTGAGTAAGATGTATGCCTGGATTAATTGCTTGTCAGTTTCCATTTGAAGAAGCATCTGCAAGCCAAAGCACATGCAGCTCCACAACACTCCCGTAGGCTGCACTCTTTATTTTACTATGTTTACCAACACCAAACATAATCATAGATCGCTGTAATATAGGGGATATTGCGTGTGTCATTCCTGTTTGAGACTTATGGGCCGTATAGGCTATATGCAATGATGAACATACAGTAGACACATCGCCTAGCCTACTCTCCCTTCTAGACACTATAGCAACTTGCACAAGAAATCACAACTTGGTTTTAATTGTCTGTAATCCAAAAGTAATCTAAAAATAATCTAACAAGTTACTTTTCTCACTAGGTAATCCTGTAACATGACAAATTACTTTTTAATGGCAGGACATTTGTGACCCTTTTTGACTGGACAGTCATTTCGCTGGTGCCCATTGTTCAGGCAAGGAGAAAAACTTTTTTTCTTTTTGACACAAAATGAGTTTATAGCCCAGTTAGATTCTTCACATACCAGAGTATGTCTGACAGAAAATTCAGAGCTTGAATCGACATGTAAATATGAAATAAATGCATAAACATGCATTAGAATATAAGGTTAGAGCTAGCATTTGCTAGCATTGCTAACCAAATCCTCAGTTTCCATCCAAACATCACAAAATTGCGGTAAAATCCACTATTTCTACCCGATCGTTTTGAAAGTCTGTTGGCTTGTGTCTTGTGTCTAATGTAAATGTCAAATAAAGATGTATAAACAATCATATTTTGTTAAAACTGTTGTGAAAAGGTATCTTTGTTAAGTCCTCCTGGTCACTGGAACCAGCCGGTTCCAGCAGGGGGCAGTGGCAAATGCTTGGTCTCATAGAGCATACATAACAAAGAGAGCCAGCTAACCCTAACCCAAGAGGAAAATAGCAAGAATCGCATTCTCCGGTTTACTTCCCGTTTCTGCGTGACGTAGGTGGACACCTTTTTAGGAGACAGGAAGCAAGTTGGAGTCTAATGATTCCAATGGAAGACTAAACGTGAACACAGCTTCTGAACCATTCTTTAGCTCCATGGTCACTGAACTAAATATTGGACCCGATCGTCACAAGACACAAAATATGCACGATTTTCATTCTAAAATGCCATTTTTTTTGTGACACAAATTAGGAGAAAATCAACTTTGTTATCGACTTTTCTCTATCCCAGCAACACACTCTCGCAAGATTTGGGAAGATATCTGAAGAGTCCATCTGCAGTCTGACGGACGAGACATAGAGGGCTCTGTCCCTTATATTATATTTTATTATTATATTAGATTTTAACTCTATGCTCTGTCCCCATAAGATGTTCTAAAAACTGATAAACTGAGATTCTATATGTGATGTAGTAGGCCTACGTGAAATCATTATGGACATTTCAAAAAATTAAATACATTTTTTGTTCCAATGCTCAATAATATAATTTTCCATAAACTGTCTTGGTTGATGGGGTACGATTTGGGAATCATGACATTTTGCTAAACATAACATTCATGCTAAACACATTATAGTCTATAGTGGTAAAATATATACCTTATAAATAAAAGGACCTGTTACAATGTTGAGCAGAAACAGGAGCACATCTAGCATAATAAGAAAAAAATAAAAAGCATCTTTTCCAATAACAGTTTACTTTCAAACATGTAAAGCATTTATTTTCTTTAATGAAGAAAATACACAAATACACATCCATATGATGTTGTCAGCCAGGGAGAGGGGAGGGGGAGGGTGGTGGGATGGTCGGGGGAGAAGCAAACCACGCCTACTTAGGAGACCATTTGTAGGATTTGTGTACTACTTCGCCTCTAGTGGCTCCAATGGAGAATGTGTATCTTCCTAAATTAACAATCTTTGCCCTAACCCATTTAAACAAAGAATATGTAAATCCCGCTGCATGATGGGATTGATAGCCCTGTTTACTATCTTTGAATGAGATCCATTCAACTGGTCTTTTCTCTACTGAAGAGTTTTAACTTGACTTCAGTTCTATAAGCTGCAGTTTCAAAACGATTCACTCAATCTTATTAACCAATATATCATTATTTTGCTATGATTCCCTGCTTTCATATGACATGAAGAAATGAAAATGAAAAAATGCTAGATGACTGTCTCCCAGTCAAATTTGGTCACATTTGGACATACAAGGTTTCCTCCTGGCAGCAACGATATAGAACAAATGAAGAATAAATGATACAACATCAATCAGTCAACCCCCTGCAATAAATGTGCAGACTTAATGAGCGCTCATGTGTCTTATATTACTTCAGGTAGTCTATTTGAAGTGCTTGTATTAGCTGAAAAACGTTTTACTAACTATTTACTGTATCGTACTGTTGAGCACCAAAACCCTTCATTGGAAACTTGCCTCAAGCAAGCTGGAACCCCATTAAAACACATTCTCCTCCAAATGCTACCCAAACTCAGTGGTGGAAAAAGTATTGTTTTGACTAAAGTAAAAGTATCAATACTGCAATACTCCGTTACAAGTAAAAGTCCGGAATTCAAAATGTACTTACAGTAGTAAAAGTAATCATTATGCAGAATTGCGACGCATTGTGAGCATTGTAGATCGGCTATTTTCAAATGGCCGAAATGTATATAAAAAAAGGGTAGTGTATGTTTTGTAATAATATTACAAATCTACAAAGTAACTAGTAACTAAAGTTTTCAAATAAATGTAGAGTAAAAGTACAATATTTGGATCCGAGATGTAGTGGAGTAGAAGTAAAAGTATTGGAAATGGGAAATTCTGAAGTAAATACCATTTTTTTAAACTTTTTTACGTGATTTGCGTTTTGTAAATAATTGTTAAATAGCTCTATATTCTGATAGTACTCATTGCTATAGAGTGTTTGTTCAGTATTAGGAGTCTCCTTGTCTCTCCACCTCTTTATTAAACAGAAAATGCATTTTCGTTTCAGTTTCAGTTTCATTTCCAATTTTATCCAACCAGGACAGAGAACTCAATCAGGATACAGATTAAACAAGTGAAATTGGAAGTGATGACACTAAGAAATGAGCAGACAAAATTTGAACTGGAACACTATACAAATTAAGCTTAAAAATGGGTACTTTCTCCTGATTGGCTGAGATTTTGACACCTACCGAAAAATGTATTTTCTGTTTATTAAAGAGCTGTTACTGAAAAAACACTCTATAGCAATGATTACTATCAGAATATAGTGTTTTAACCTTTTAACAAAATACTTTTTGTTTTAACCAAAAAATATCACTTACCCTACCTTTAAGTACAGTACTTACGTAAATGTACTTAGTTACTTTCCACCACTACCCAAACACAATAAAACACCAAAGACACAGAGGTGCCCCGAGGCGTGATGAGACTGCAGATTCACGGACGACGCCATACGTAGCCAATAGGGCTGTCAGAACGAATTTCACTATTCGAAAATAATTCGAATGTGAAAAAAAATTATAATATTCGAATGCTAAAATTGCCTTTTTTTTCTTCTTTTTTTCCCTGACCTACCAATGCGAAAACAAATGCTTTCATCATGTTTCTCCCTATAAACGTCACAGTAACAGAGAAAGTTACGTTTTAAAAAGTTACGTTTAAAAAAAAAAATATATATATTTTTTTTATTATAAATTATATAACATATTCGAAAATATTCGAATATAAAAAATAATAAAGCATTGAAATTTGAATGGGATTATAGAGGAGAACTGACAGCCCTAGTAGCCCACACTCGTCTCCGTAGCGTTCATGGACCACAGCTCAGCTTTCAACGTGACAGTTCCCTCCAGACTTTGGCACCGAGCTCAGAAACCTCTGGGACTCAAACCCCAGACTGTACACTTAAAGTGGAGTCGACGGCCCCCTCCTTTTCCATGTTTTACTTAAGTAAAAGTATCATTACTGCAATATAGAAGTACTCCATTACAAGTAAAAGTCCGGAATTCAAAATTTACTTGAGTAAAAGTATAAAAGTATCGGTAACAAAATGTACTTAAAGTACCAAAAGTAAAAGTACCAAAATGTTTGAAAATAGCAGATCTACAAGCTCACAACGTGTCGCGATGCGACGCGTTGTGAGCTTGTAGATCGGCTATTTTCAAATAGCCTATGTATAAAATAGGTCTAAAGTAGTTAATGTATGTTTCATAATATCATAATTTATGTCTTAAAAGTAACTAGTAACTAGTTTTCAAATAATTGTAGTGGAGTAAAAGTACAATATTTGCCTCTGAGATGTAGTGGAGTAGAAGTAAAAGTATTGGAAATTGGAAATACTCAAGTAAAGTACAAATACCTACAAATTGTACTTAAGTACAGTACTTAAGTAAATGTACTTAGTTACTTTCCACCACTGCTCCTTTACTACCCGTATACGTCCATGAACTGCGTGGCCACCATAGACGGTAAAAAGGTATGGACAACGTTACGCCCATAGACTCTACAGACCGTAAATGATGCCCATTTTTCAACGATTTCAAATCCGCCATCTCTCTATATCCGGTGCACTCGGAAATGAACGCTATTGGTTGGGACACCTCGAGCAGGGGTGGGGAATAAATGCTATTGGTTGTGTAGCTTGTCAATCAAAGCATCACAAGGTAGCCACGCCCCTCCTACAGCGTACCCCACTTTATCATCAACTACTTACTTCATCAATTATGGTCCCATTTATTTAAAATAAATGGGACCATAATTTACCAAAACACATGTCATGGTGATTGAAAGAAGACTTTAAACTAGCGAATGGAAGCATATAGTATTTATGACGATGTTTGTTAAAGAGGTGGTGCCATGGTTTTGCACTTTTTCTGTTTTTCATGTGTCTATGAGGTTGATAGAACTTCATTAAGCCCCCTGGTGGTGTTTTTATGGTGTTTTATGTCTTCTCTGACTATTTGGAGTTTCTTCCTGGAGGCTGAAACCTTGAGGGTCAAACGTGCCAATAGAAAAACAGCCCTTTAGTGACATAGTAAAAACATACCCTCCCCCTCATTATCATAACACAACAGGTGTGGGCATGAGGAGGAGGAGGGACTAGGACAGGTGGGTGGCGCTAAGGTGGTGGAGGAGGTGCTAAGGTGAGAACCAGGTATACTTAATGGACTGGAGGCGTGTCCACATAAAAACATAATTTTAACAATTTCTGTACACTTTTTTGAAAAAACTGTTCCTCCTGGTATAATATGTTTTAGGGGGGGGGGGATCACTGAAAATCTCGGCACCCCGTCTTTAAGGTAATACAATCAAGTGTAAAGTTCGGCAAAAACCCATCTGCTTGCATAGAGCGTTATTTCTTCTGACCTCAGATGACACAAGAGCGATGACTAGCCTGATCACTGACACCACAATGGTGAGACTGGCCTACAGGAGAGAGGTCAACATCCAGACACAGTGGTGTCTACAGGAGAGAGGTCAACATCCAGACACAGTGGTGCCTACAGGAGAGAGGTCAACATCTAGACACAGTGGTGTCTACAGGAGAGAGGTCAACAACCAGACACAGTGGTGTCTACAGGAGAGAGGTCAACATCCAGACACAGTGGTGTCTACAGGAGAGAGGTCAACAACCAGACAAAGTGGTGTCTACAGGAGAGAGGTCAACAACCAGACACAGTGGTGTCTACAGGAGAGAGGTCAACATCCAGACACAGTGGTGTCTACAGGAGAGAGGTCAACATCCAGACACAGTGGTGTCTACAGGAGAGAGGTCAACAACCAGACACAGTGGTGTCTACAGGAGAGAGGTCAACATCCAGACACAGTGGTGTCTACAGGAGAGAGGTCATCATCCAGACACAGTGGTGTCTACAGGAGAGAGGTCATCATCCAGACACAGTGGTGTCTACAGGAGAGAGGTCAACATCCAGACACAGTGGTGTCTACAGTAGGCACAACAACCTCTCTCTCAACATGGTCTAGACCAGGGAGCTGACCACAGCAGACAGGAACCTCATCCCCATCAACAGGTCTGCTGTAGATCAAGGGTTCCCAGACTTTTCAGGCTGTGAACGCCCAAAAAATCATATTTGAACTGGGGACCCCCCACCCTGACAAGCACTTGGAATTGTAGGCATTACATTTAGTTTGACTCAGTTCCACAGATAAACATTGTGAAAATAGCCGAACTACAAGCTCACAACGCCTCACACTGCGACCCGTAAGGGTCCATTTGGTTCACAACTCATTTATATCAATCATTTATTAGGGTTAAGGTTAGGGTGGAACCTCCTCAAGGAACCCTGGGGGTCCCCGGACCACACTTTGAGAACCACGGCAGCACTAGGCATCCAGGCTTATGGGCTTAGGAGAGACAGAGAGAGGAGAGACAGAAAGAGGAGAGACAGAGAGAGGAGAGACAGAGAGAGGAGGAGAGAGGAGAGACAGAAAGAGGAGAGAAAGAAAGAGGAGAGACAGAGAGAGGAGGAGAAAGGAGAGACAGAGAGAGGAGGAGAAAGGAGAGACAGAGAGAGGAGGAGAAAGGAGAGACAGAAAGAGGAGAGAAAGAAAGAGGAGAGACAGAGAGAGGAGAGAAAGAAAGAGGAGAGACAGAGAGAGGAGGAGAAAGGAGAGACAGAGAGAGGAGAGAAAGAAAGAGGAGAGAGAGAGAGGAGGAGAAATGAGAGACAGAGAGAGGAGAGACAGAGAGAGGAGGTATGGTTGGTACTGATGACTCACAGCTCTAGTTAGAATAATCTAGTCTGTTATGAATCATGCAGGCTGACTATCAACCTGAGGATGACACAACATATAGGCTATATGCACACACACACACACACACACACACACACACACACACACACACACACACACACACACACACACACACACACACACACACACACACACACACACACACACACACACACACACACACACACACACACACACACACACACACACACACAGGTCATCGGTGTGTCAGTTAACAGACGGAGCGGAGCAGGACCCCATGTCTAAAAATGAGCCTGTTTTCAAACACAAACAGTGGATTTTAGCCACTATTCTAAAGGCTTTTAGTTCTGGACAAGAGTTTTATCAAGACATTTTCTTCCTATTCCACTGTTCCACTTTGGACCATACGACACCTGCAATGCGTATACAGTATACAACAACTCTCTCCAAAAAACTATTCCACCCCCCCTCTCTCATAAAAAACTAGGACAGGTCCACTCCAACTCCTCAATTGTTGCACTGTCCCTTTATTAGGGCAACAACTATACATAGGCCGTGTTGTGACCCACCAAAAAGTGCCTAGAAAATGAATTTCGTTCCCACGACTTGGGTCTACTTTTTCAATGCATTTTTGCATAGACAATACCCTTGTGGACTTTGGGTTAAAATACCTCCGCACAAAATCCTGCAGTATTTTTTCACAAGCCAGAAATGTATATAAAAGTGAATAACCAAAAAACGAAAATCTTGTGCTGCTGTTTTTGCTTGTAAAATGTGTTATTGTTTTTGGCAACAAAAAATCTTTCTCAAATGTCATAAATATATGTACCTAACACCTGAAACAAGTATTGGTGCCTTAGTATACTCATATTTGAATTTAGATCACGAAATGTAGCAAAGTTAAAGAAAACGCTTCTACTGAAGTGATTGGAACCCAGCACAAGGGAACATACACATTTACCTAAAAGCTTATGTTTTATACATAAAAAATGTCCCAACCTACTGTGTAATGAAAGCTAGAAAAAGAAGCAGCACACCTTGGCCCAAAATGGCTGAAAATCAATCAAAATGCTACCATGACCCCCTAAATTTGAAGAATACCATAAATGGACAAGACTAAAATAAATGCACTAAAGGTCAGAATTATTACAACATAATGGTATAAAACATTTATTAAAGTAGCACAGTGTGTCACAGCATCTGTCATATGTACATCAACTCCGCCCCCCCCCCCTCCAAAAACACACAAAATATGAGAATACCAAAACAAATGCATCACAATAAAACAATTTCACTTCGGCGCAACAAAAAGTTATTTTTTTGGCAGTGCAAGTCATTCTTTTGGCAGTGCAAGTACATTTAAGGCTATGCTGTGAAAAAAATAAAATACAGCCATTTTAAAGTATTTTTTGGAACATGTATGCATTACATTTAAATGGGTTAAAATGACAGTGTAGCAATTCTTGAACATGTTGTTGAAAATAATAATAAAAAATAAGGAGCACATTGTGCGTATCTTAATCATCCCTATCACTGTCATCAGAGTCATCATCGGATACAGCTCTTTCTTCTGTTTCCTTTGAAACATTTTCACAGTTCTGGCACCGACACAAATCCGTACAAGGTAGTCTTGCAGACTTACAGGAACATCTTTCAGTTACACATTTGCTAGTCTTGCAACTACAGTGGACTACCTGCAACACGCTATCAGGGGCAGGATTTGTAGTCATCCATGTCACTGTTAACTCCCCATCCTCAATGTGCCATCCATTGCCAATGGGTGAAGGGGCACACATTATACCAGTCAGACAATGTCTCATTACTGCTGCTTGGTAGTTTGCCCTTCTGCAGTGTTGGTACAGGGCGTCACTTGTTGGGGGAATGGACAGTTCTGGCAAAGCTGACGATGCCATGCAGAATGATTTGTATCTTGCATCGTTTACGTTTTTGGCCGATGACTGGCCATACAGGTGGCACACATATTTGCTAAGTGTGTTAAAGGTAGACTGGTCAAGATTGAAACTGCTGCCCAGATGTGTGAACCCAGTCAGGTATTCTTCTTTCAGACAAGCAAGAGAAAATGTCTTCCTTTTGCCCTTGCCATGAAAGGCGCTGGTCGAGTCACAACCTGAGAAGGTATGGATACCAATGAGTGCTGAACAAACACTGGTGCCAAGAGCTGCTGACACCTTAGCCACATCAATGATCCTCGTTCTGTTGCCTACACCTGTGAAAAAATACAAGCTACACTGTAAATCTCTCTGCAGACTTACAGCAATCACTGCCACGTCAGTATCAGGGCTTTTGATGACTACAGTTTGATGTCCTTGTGCAGCATGCTGTGCGTGTAAAAACACCCGAGTGTCACATTCCTCATGATCACATGTCAGTTCTTGAACAGCACTGATAGTTTGTGAACCGTCTTTAACAGTAACACAGTGACACAGTTCTCCATGTGCTATGTACAAGCTTAAGTCTGTGCCCAAAATGGTGAGGTCAGCATCTCGCCAAGCAACATAGAGGAATTCTGCCAGTGCTGCTTTGTTAGTTCCATCTGATAGAAACTTTTTCCATTGTGTAGGTGCCTTCTGATCCCGTCCATAGATTTGCACCTGTTGCGTACCGCCCCCAGCTCTACGTGACCGCTCTAGGTTTTTTATACTAATTTTGGGATACTGGTCAATGACAAAGTCTAACCGTGTACACTTGTGCTTCAGAGCTAGCTTGACCACATACTGTAGCAAGTTGTCAGCAAACTCTCCAAAGGTAGCTGGTTTTGAATGAATGGCTTGAATGACTGCCATGCCATCAAAGAGAATAGCTCCATTTGACGGAACTCCTTGAACTAAGCAGTCTCCACCTTTGTTCTCCAATAGAGTCATCAGGGCTGATTTGTCTGTTTTAGCTAGTGACCCATCAGTACTGGCTAAAGGATAGGAAACGGTTCCCAAGGAGTATGACAGAATTTCCCTCAGGTCTATCTTTCTACTTTGACCAATAATGAGTAGTCTGGAGAACAGTTTCTTGTCGGCTCGCAGAATCACATCTTTGCCTGCTGCAGATTTCTTCTTTGTCTTTGCCTGGTCGCTGAATGTCTTCAGTTTTTGTGCCTTGATGGGGGCGAATATGTCAACGGATTTTGATAACAGTCTTTGGTCCATAAAATCTTTGACAGCTTTTTCCCCCTTTTCATGTGCTGCAAGCAAATCCTTCTGGATTTCTTCAGCTGCTACCGTCCCTGAGCTAAGACAAACAATGCCATCTTGGTGTATGTCAAATGGGTTCAGCATGGAATCTAAGGTGGAACTTATTCTGGTCACAGCCTTTTCATCGGCCTGAATCCGTGTGCGGTCTAGATCTTTTCGTCTCCGTGTTTCAGGAGATTTACCAGCCATTGACTCACATTGTCTAGCTATGGCAGCTCTTTCATGTTGTGACAATATCCAGCGAGACACTGCATCCCGATTCTGTGTTATCCCTATCCAGCCACCCTTTGTCTTGGAATCTCTGTTGCATGTTTGCTCAATAGCCTGGTCACAAGCAATTGATGCAAATCCATGGGCACTTTGACGTTGGACTGTCCACTGGCCTTTTACACTGAGGTCTTTGTGACAAGAAGGATGTGTGAGAGGCAAATTGACCATTTCCAGCCAGTATGGAGGTAAATACCTAGCATAGTTCACACGATCATAAGCAAAAAACCATGCCATCATCAAGCGCACTGTTGATAGGTGAAGCTGCCAGTCTGATTCACGTGTTGCTCTCAAAAACAGAAGGAGTATTTGCACCATGTCAATGTATGAACTCCAGAAGGCAAACGTTGGGTTTTCTGCACTACTCTTTTCCACAAAGACTGCATACTTTGAACACATTTTGTCAAATTTCTCGTTTGCACTCAAAACATCCATTGTTCTGTCTGGGAATGCATCTTTGATCTCTCTGATGACATCCATGCACTCATCTCTCTCCTCTGGTGTCACAGAGTCTAGAAATGTGCTAAATCTGGCACGTTGCAGACTCTCATACATAAGTTTGTGTGCCCTCATGCTGCGGTTGTATTGATGACCACTGATGACACCATTGATGGATCCTTGGGCAACAACTTCTGACTCAATGAGAATGTCTTGCAGTCCTGCATCACCAAACCTTTTTCCTAAAATGCCTAGGAAGGACATGCATGTATGAAACTCACCTAGTCTAATCACTACACGCTTTGTCAGGTCAGCATCTTTCCAGCGGATTTGCTGAGCTTTGGCATATATAGCTTGGTCAAAAACTAACACTACATGGTCCAGCTCTAGCTGATCAGCAACTTCAACACTTCGCTTCAGAATAGTGTTAACTGTTGACATCTCTGTCGGTGAAGCCTCAATGACCGGAAGATAATACAGAGCTGACTTTTGCAGAGTCGCATCACTTTGAAGCATTGTATGGAAACCTGTCCAGCTTGGGATTGTGCATGCTTCAGCATCTGTGTACTTCACTAAAACATATGCTAGTTCAGTTTTGGCAGCAGACACAGTGTTCAACTTGTATGTTTCCGTCTGCAATGGAACACTTTCATGGTGAAACAAGTTCTGTGGCCCGTGTCTTTTAGACTGTTGGTAGTGTTCTATAGGGAAGCTAGGAGGTGCTTTGAATGAGTAAACTGCCTTCTTTAGTGGCTGTCTGTCTGTTTTTGACACAGTTTCTGTGACAGAACTTTGCAGCATAATGCCATTAGTATGGTGAGTAGTTCCACGACCTGACAGTGTCTCCTCCCCAAAATCAATATTGTCCCACACCAGTATTGTAGGTGCCTTCTTTGAGAAGCCCTTTGGGATTTTGTCTCCGTACTCTACTAGTTGTAGTTCAGCTAGGCTAGTGTCTAAACTGACAACTGTGCTCCATGAAGCACAATGTCCTAATCTACTCAGTAGTGACAGAACATTGGATGAACCTGTTAAATGGCGAACAGTTAGACCAAGGCACAATGACTTTGGTGTCTGCTTGCGACCTTTAGAACCAAGATACACAATGTCTTGACAAATGGATAACACTTTTAGGTTCACATCATCAGGAATATCAACATAACAGGCTAGTGTTGGTTCCTCTGTTGCACCTATAATCCAGGCAATTAGATTGTATAGTTCAACTGGCACAACAGATTTTGCTTCAGACACATTGAAATCCTCTGCTGTGGGAGGCCACGGGCATGTCATACCAGGAGAGTCACATAGAAGCCTCTTCAAAAGCAATCCTGCACTATACAGTGTCCTTGTGTTCTCCTCAGTTGTATGTCCAGGTGTTGTACTAGCCATGTGTTCACTGTCACTTTCAGCTTGGCTTACCTCAGTGGACTGTGACTCGGTTGTTGTTTCTGTACCTGATGGCTGAGGTAGCCTATCTATCAGTTTATCTGCTGCCAAAGTCTCAACATAAACCAGTTCTGTGACGTTGCGCTTGGCAGGTTTGTGAAAAACAAGCTGGGGGAAATCACAGGTCAACCTCCTCTTCAATTTGTCCTGCCTGCAACATAAAAACACAAGTATACAAATGAACCAATTTTGTTTAAACATACTCTCATAGCCTTTTTTGTTGGATAAATAAATAAAAATGAAACTTTTCAGCATGAAGATTTTTGTTTTGTTACCAAGAATGTCAAACACACACATGGTATTTGAGTCACTGTACCTGTAGTCTGAAGCATCACGATCCTCATGCTCCTTCACAGTGTTGACAAACATCGTTCGCAGCTGGTTCATCTTCAGCACGTCCTGGTTCACTATAAGCCTCTGTCGGATGACCCTCTCACAGAAGATCTTGTAGCTGTCAGTAAAGGATGGTTCTTTTCTGAACACACACACACACACACACACACACACACACACACACACACACACACACACACACACACACACACACACACACACACACACACACACACACACACACACACACACACACACACACACACACACACACACACACACACACACACACAAATACTTAACAAGTGCAAAGAGTTGTGCTGTCAAGATTGTATCTAAAGACAGACAAAATGCAGACTATATGTTGTTGGTCAATGCCTTACTTTAAAAATGTGCAATGTGAGCAAATTGATAATGCAATGTAATAACTCACACTTCGTCTGTGGTTGCAGTACTTGTTGCTGTAGACCTCGTCAAGAACCTGCAGTAGTCTTTGTAACAGATCCTGTGGTAACGCACCTCAAGGGCCACACAGTCTTTGTCCTTAATATGCCGAAGGATGGTAAAGTCTTCCTTCAGCTCAGCAGCCTTCATCAACCGGCCTTTAAACAAAAAAGTACACGTTAATGATCTCTGTGTGTGTGTGTGTGTGTGTGTGTGTGTGTGTGTGTGTGTGTGTGTGTGTGTGTGTGTGTGTGTGTGTGTGTGTGTGTGTGTGTGTGTGTGTGTGTGTGTGTGTGTGTGTTGAGGGGGGGGGGGGGGGGGGGCTGTAAATAACACAGTGAGGAAATAAATGTAAATGTGTCTTTTACAGATTTGTATTGCCATCATTACAAAAGACTATGTGTGGTGTTAATGTATGTATGTATTATATTTTTTTCCATGGGAAGGTAAATACATGTTAGTACTGCTAAAACCTCTCCCCTGCAGAGCCATAAAACTAAAGGGCCACTGACTGCTGGCAGCTGTGACCTGCCGACCTGAACCCCTTGCATTCCAGCCTTATCAGCAGCTATTGTTTTAGTAGGTCCTGCTCTTAGCTCTCACAAGCTATAGCAACAGACTAATCAATGCTAAGCAGTATAATATAACAGTGGTTTTCATCCCCTTACATATCAAGGTCCATTATTTATTCAGCATTTGAGCCACGGACCACCATTTGATGAGATTTAGACTGTCAGACCCACAATAATTAGAATATTTTGTTATTGTTGGATGACATTTTGTCCACAATTATATGCTGTATTGATGTTGGTACCAATAGGAGAGATAACAGGCAGACGATCAAAATAACAAACCTTCAACATTCTCTAATTGTCTATACTTCTTGTACATTAAGTAATGCAGATTTTTAACAGTAAATTTACTCTTGAAAAACCTATAACATTTTACACTGTCACGGGTTAAAGATCTATAAGGATGCATTTGGTTACCAACTCTCCATCATTTAGCTGGGGACCACCTGGAATCCCTTCAAGGACCACTGGTGGTCCCCGGACCACTGGTTGAGAACCACTGTAATATCATAATATAAATTTGCTTCATCACAAGACCTCAGCCTTTTTTGCAGAGGTGTAAAGTAACTAATTACATTTACTTAAGTACTGTAATTCAGTACACTTTTAAGGTACTTTTACTTTACTGGAGTATTTCCAATTTTCAGTACTTTTGCTTCACTCCACAACATCTCAGAGTCAATTATTGTCCTTTTTGCTTCACTACACGTATTTTATGCTAGTTGGATTAAAATTACAAAACATACATTAAACACTTTAGCACTATTTAAACTTTGGCCATTTGAAAATAGCCGATCTACAAGCTCACAACGTTGTGAGCTTGTCGATCTGCAATTTTCTAAATATTTGTATACATTTTATACCTTTGAAACCTGTGAAATGGGACATTCTGCTTATTGAGTACTTTCTACTTTTGGTACGTTAAGTACATTTTCATAGCAATACTCATACTGCATTATTGATACTTTTACTTAGTAACAAATGTGAGTACTTTTTACACCACTGCTTTTGTCTCTCTATCTGCACATATCCTTCCCAAAAAATACCACTACATGTTACATAGTCAACAGTTCCTGCCCAGTCAGGAATTCACACATAAAATTTATGTGTGAAGATGTTGACATTTAATGTCAACATCTTTGATCTGAACAAAAGAACCAACACATTTTTTCTTAAACAAAAGGTGTGAATTACTCCCCCCAGCCTTGGACTCAAACACAGCCCATCAAATAAAAGAACACCTCAGATGTAATAATGATAGGCCTACATATAGTCCCAAAATATATAATGTACCCATATAATCATAAGTGTGTGGGGGGGGGGGGCAACGGGACCCCCGTGATTACATCGCGGGGGTCCAAGGACCACCAAGGGGTCCGGAGAGTCCCGCGAAATCATTGTTATCCACGTTATAAACATTAAACAACAGTTCTGCGTGTGTGTGTCTCTTACCTGCAGTCAACGTTTCTGCTTTTGAGAGTTGATCCTTCGTGCGTTTGCCTGCCACAGTGATGTACTTGTCCACTTTTTTACAAATAATGCATAGCGCTGGAAGGACAGGGCCAGCAGAAGCTACGGGCAAACCTGTCCTGGACCTCAGTTTCTTTCGGGGGGTTTCAGATGTGGCTCCGTCGGCGCTGATGCTGCCTGACTGACCCGTGTCTGCATCTGGAACTTCCAAAGTCTGTGTGGCGCATTTTTCAGCCGCTACAAAACGCTTTTTGTCTATAAATCGATTGTAGCACGATAGGTGAAACCCAGCGTCCTCGGGATGCTGGTCAAAAGGCACATCGACACAATGCTTATAAGTTTCTGCAACTTCTTTACTCTCACCCTGCAGAGGAAGCCACCGCTTGATGCTGTTTCTGTAGGTATCCCACCTTATCTGTGTAAAATCCCGGACGACATCTTCCCTCTGGACAGACATAGAATGCATATAGCATCGTTTAGAGTCCTTTTTACGTGATTTTGAATGATATTTTCTTTGTTTTGGTTGCTTTTCCTCGGAGTCCTCGCTGCTCGACGTTAAGGTTGCCATGGCAGTTGTTGTTGCAGGAAATTGTGATGCGGAAGAGGCGACCCCATTGGTTGTAACGGGAATCACGTGCCAAAAACCGCACCACCCCTTTGAAAGTATTACGACGCTGCTAAGAAAATAGTACCGACTTTTAAACACTGATTATAAAAATACTGCGCCGGATCAGATGTCGGTAATTTTTTTTCTTACTTACTACCAATAGATCTTTTTTAAGAAGCAGAGATTATTTAGGGCCACTTGATGGGAACGAAACTGAACGAAAAGGACCTACACAACATGGCCTAACAGTAATGTCCATCTCCTCCTTCCTTTCAAGTGCATCTTCTGCTTTAGTTTCTGCTTAAGAAAAACGTCGGGCGGAATGTACCTTTAAGGGCGCTCCCACCGCACTTCTATTTTACCTCTGGGGCGGAATCTACCAATGCTCTGTCAATGTAAATGCGTGGATTCACGCAAGAGCGGATCTTTCCGCCTGTCGCGCAGACCGTGCGTTTATCTGCTCTACACGACTTGTCCATTTGAAGCAGAAAACTGCTGGAGGCTGGAGCTGATTTTCCCCCTCTGTCCAATCGGGTGAGTCGAAGGCGGACCGTCCCAAGACTCAGGAAGCACCATGGTGCTCAAGGCAGAAGGCGATGCGGGCTACGAGGACGGTCCTGAAAGTGAGTGACAGGTGGTCACTCCCGTTTTTTAGAATCCGCTGGCTGTTAAAAACTGTGGCCGCGGGGCATTCACCGAATAGCCGAATATTCGAATATTCGAATATCAAACCGACTATTCGACTATCAAACCACTATTCGATTATTCAAAAAAAAAAAGAAAAAAAAAAAGATTATTATAATTTTTTTTTTTGATTTTTTTTTTTTGTGGCTTTTCTAGAGCAGACATGCAGCTGTGAGCTCTGGTGTGACGTCAACTCGCATTCCTTGAGTCGAGTCATCAATGCCATTAAAAAAAAAAAAAAAAAAAAAAAAAACTTTTTTAAATTTGTTTTATTATTTTATTTTTTATAATCAAACCGAATAATCGACTATTCGAATACTTTAGGGTTGAATAATTCGAATACCATAAATCACTATTCGTTAATGCCCTAGGCCGCGCACAACCTGCGTTTAACAGCAGCCGACCATGTTTTGGTGGGAGCGCGCCCTAAGACCTGAAGCCAATTTAAAAAAAAAATCTTCTAAATCCTAACAGTTTCATGAAAAACCTATGTCAGTGGTTCTCAATCTTTTTCATGTCAAGGACCCCCAAAATGATATGTATTTGGCCGCGGACCCCCATCTCCAAATATGTTGTTCCAGGGACCCCCCCAGATGCAAAGATTTGAGTACAAATAATTAGCTTTAAAAAATATATATATATTCAAATATTTGCAAAAATGTTCCAATATTTTTCAAAAATAGCCAGAGTATAAAATAATAGTTTAAGTGGTTACACAGATGCGTTCCAGGTTTGAATGGGTTAAAGCATCATGTAGTGTCAGACCGGTCCACTGGCGTTGGTTTCACCGTTTTTACCTTCAGAGGTGATCACATGACTGATCACATGACTGCACGCCTTCTCTGTCTCCTTCAACACTCATGAAACATCTTCAAAACAGTCCTTTTCTCCAAAGTGACTGACTATCTTCATCCCATAAATGAGTCACGTCATTAAAATAGAATCACTGTTGCACACAAGACAGACATCAATTGTCTGATATTTGAATTCAGTTCAACTGCCTCACGTGTGCATTCGCTACATTTCATTTGATCAGGTAGTGTACGAGAGGAGGAGGAAGAAACAACGACAGACGTACAAACGGACACGCTATAGTCGACGTGCTGGGTTGATCTGCATATTTCAGTCTTAAAGGGACAGTACTGCACCATAACAAACACCAACGGTGAAAGCGATGCCAGCGGGCCGTTCTGCTGCTGAGGTCTGACGCTGTTCTAGATGTTTTAATGAAGTTGCTAGCCTCTCACCCTAACCTATTGACCTCTGTCTTCTTTTACACACAGCTGAAGCTTTTTCTATAACAGATTAAAACCAAGTCTCTACACTTTTCATGTTGTTGACCACTGACCTGGACAAGTATCCACTTCTCCAACCTGTCATTAGAGACGTACCACACATCCACTGTTTGCTTTGCAGCAAAGAAAGCTTTGACAGATAACCCACAGTAAAATAAAAATCACACCCAGTGTGAAGTGGGCGGTGTGGTCATCACAGTGGTCATCACAGTGATGGAAGCTCACTTAAAAAAAAAGGATTTTTTGAAGTGCATAATCCTATTTATAGGTTATTAATGTCATCATGTGTCTCGCTAGCCAATCACAGTGCTGAATAGAGTCAGCCAATAGAGTCAGCCAATCACAGTACAGCTAGGGGTGTACTAATGAGCCAATCACAATACAGCTAATGAGGTGTCCCAACCCCACTTATAGGGGCGGCTACACCACCCCCAAAAATCACACCCAGTGTGAAGTGGGCGGTGTTATCATCACAGTGATGGAAGCTCACTTCAAAAAAATATTTTTTTGAAGTGCGTGGTGCTATTTATAGGTTATGAATGTCGTCATGCGTCTCGCTAGCCAATCACAGTGCTGAATAGAGTCAGCCAATAGAGTCAGCCAATCACAGTACAGCTAGGGTTGTACTAATGCTAGGGGTGTACTAATATGGGCCAATCACAGTGCAGCAAAAGATGTACTAATGAGGTGTCCCAACCCCACTTATAGGGGCGGCTACACCGCCCAAAAATAAAAGAAGGATCGCAACGATGCAGTTCAGATCTCTCTTGACCTTTTAAAGTAAATGTTTTCAAAAGGTAGCCAACAAAACCTGAGTAATATGTAATATGCAGGGGAGAGCCGCCATGTTTGTAACGCGTCATGGTTGCAACAAGCATGTTTTCTCTTGATTGGTCAATTTTCTCATAACGTCATCACATCAGTATGTGACCAGTGCTGTAATGAACGTGCCCAGGAAGTAGGAAGTATTTTCATCCAGACTAGAGAAAGTTATCGCAGAAATGATTTATCTTAAAGTTAGTAAAAAAATCACCTTGAGTATCTTTGGTCTACAAATATTTCCTTTAATGTTGTCGAGCTAAAATCCACATGGTTGTCTGCATGTATCTGTTCTTCATCAGTTTACATCGTTTTATTACTCTATGCACGTTAGCTCTGTTCTGTAAACAAAGCCAAAGTAGTGGAGCACAGAGCGACCCGATTGTAACACCCATCTGTTTAGGTGTAATCAATGGATTTTCCCATGGAATTTACTCAAACTGCTATCCCGGTAAGATTTAATAAATTCCTTACGTTTGATACATTATCTTATCACATCCTTGGTATGAAAACAATGTAAAACAGTTGCTTGAAATGAATATAATTGATTTAAGCTGAAAACGATTTGTTTAATGCCGTTTTTTAGCAGTGTTACTTTTGTAACTATGGCTGTTACAATTAGTCTGATAAGCGCTTAAAATGTAACGTCGGAACAGCGTCCACTTTCGGTTTAATAACTCACGACCTGTTTTATCAATTGAAAAACTTTAAGTGGTTTATGATAGCAGACATGTATAGGTTCTTTGCTTGAAAATATTACATATGTAGGTAAAACGATCGCCGAGTAAAAGACCGAAAGGTGAAAAATGTTACAATTGAAGCGGCCCTCCCCCACTATTTCTTACACAGTACTATGGTAAAATATTACTGTTTTGGCAGAGTAATACCTTACACTACTCGTTACTGGGTAAAATAATAATATTACAGTAATATATTAAAAGTAACTCGTTACTGCCCAACACTGTACTTGACAGTGTTGTTGTGCAACAATAGCACATTTGTTTGAAAAAGGTTTGATGACATGACAAACATAGGACACCAGGTTGATTTTTAAATGTTGTGAAAAGTAAGCGTTTTGGAAATGCACGTTTTCCACTGGACAGCGAACAGTGGTGGAAAAAGTACTCAATTATTTTTACTTTACTAAGTAAAAGTATCAATACTGCAGTGTAGAAATACTCTGTTACAAGTAAAAAGTCCGGTAATCAAAATTTACTCGAGTAAAAGTACAAAAGTATTGGCATCAAAATATACTTAAAGTACCAAAAGTAAGAAAGTACTCATTATGCAGAATGTCCCATTTCACAAGTTCAAAATGTATACACAACTTTTGAAAATAGCAGATCTACAAGCTCACAATGTGTCGCATCGTGAAGCATTGTGAGCTTGTAGATCTGCTATTATCAAATGGCCGAAATGTATAGGCTGAAGTGGTTAATGTGTGTTTTGTTATAATAATCTAAATCTGCAAGGTAACAAGTAACTAAAGCTGTCAAATAATTGTAGTGGAGTAAAAGGACTGGAAATTGGAAATACTCTAGAAAAGTAAAAACACCTAAAATTGTACTTAAGCACAGTACTTGAGTAAATGTACTTACACCACTGCTTACAAGTATAATGTCACACATATTCAAATGTACTCGTGTGTGAATATGTATCTAATAAATCATAATATCTCTCTCAGGTAAACAACGAGTATAAAAAGCTGAGTTATCACTGCGCACACAGTCAGTCGCTCCGTGCCAACGGTTGCTAAGTGACCGTTGCCGTGTGTTACTACGGGATGTGGGAGGGGTGCTGGGAAGAATGCCGCGAGGAGGTGGGGGGGGTGGACTGTACCATTTATCATCTGTTTGATAGTGTTTGATTTGTCAGTGGGATCCGCTGCAATCTCACCCCGGGTTCTTTGTGGAGTGTGTGTGTGTGTGTGTGTGTGTGTGTGTGTGTGTGTGTGTGTGTGTGTGTGTGTGTGTGTGTGTTTTATATTGACAGAGGAGAGGGAGAGAGAGAGAGAGAGAGAGAGAGAGAGAGAGAGAGAGAGAGAGAGAGAGAGAGAGAGAGAGAGAGAGAGAGAGAGAGAGAGAGAGAGAGAGAGAGAGAGAGAGAGAGAGAGAGATGGGTGTGTGCTTGTTTGGAGGATAAAACGTTATCCTCCAGAAAGCTCACATCACGGGGCTGGAAGCATCCATGCTCTACTTTGCAGTGTACCTTGGAATAAATTATTAATGGGGAAACGATCGCTTCCACTCTGCGCGCTATTTTAAGACTGGGTGGCATGTTTTTACAGCGTGTACGTGTGTGTGTGTGTGTGTGTGTGTGTGTGTGTGTGTGTGTGTGTGTGTGTGTGTGTGTGTGTGTGTGTGTGTGTGTGTGTGTGTGTGTGTGTGTGTGTGTGTGTGTGTGTGTGTGTGACTGAGAGAGAGAGAGAGAGAGAGAGAGAGAGAGAGAGAGAGAGAGAGAGAGAGAGAGAGAGAGAGAGAGAGAGAGACAGAGAATGATTCCTGGTTGCCCTATTTTCCATGTTTCTGTGTTAAGAGCTAATGATTCATGCTAAAAGAAAACATGTTTATTTTTTTCATTTTTTTCCCAGCATTGCTACATCTGAAAAATACATCTGTATTGAGGAGGACCTGAGGAAATGTGACATACTGTACAGTAAACCAGATACTTGCTGGGAAATCTCCAAGGAACTCAACCTCTTAACCATTTCAACCCCTCTATCCTTAGTAAAACAGATCCTGAGTTGCAACTGTACTTGGTGCATTCTTTTTTCACTCGTCGTGGGATTCTGGATCAATCAGCAATCGATGACGAGGCACATTGGAGTCTAGTCAATATTCTAGGTGGAGGTGGTTATGCTTTATGTACATGATATCATGGCCAGAAGTACATTAACACTCATGTCAGTGGTACGGTAGTTCTGCCTGGAGCACAGGAGCAGAGATCATAGTTATACTGTTAGCTGCTTCAAGGACAAACTGAACCATAACAAGATCAGGCCTGTGTCAGGCCTAGTGGAGACACCTAGACTCTTACAAAGTGTCAAATATCATAATGTATTGTAGAAGTATTATAAGTGATGGTGAAATATAAAGGTTAGATATAAGCAGCCATATCATTTCTTCCTCTCACACTACCACCAAATCGCTTTTGCCAAAAACACCCGACTTGACGCGCTGTGAGCTCGACTGTAGAAGATCTGCAGTATCCCGAGCCTGAAGCAGGTCTGATCTTCTCACAAACAAAGATCAATGCTGCTCAGCGTGAAAAAAAGAACCCTGGCTAAGCTTTGACATTGAAGAGGTGTCATAGAAGATCAGCCAACACTATTTACCTGAGTGTATTATAGCATCCATTACTTAGACACACTCATTAGTGTAAAACTCCACATTGTTTTGACCTCATGCTCTTTATGATATGAGATGGGATCTTCAACGCGGGGGTCCTCAGAGTTACTACAGGGGGCCACGGGGGTCCTCAGAGTTACTACAGGGGACCACAGGGGTCCTCAGAGTTACTACAGGGGACCACCACTCTGACAACAAGTACAACAGCTTTTGGATAACCGGGTGGAGCATTCATTCCCATCTTGCATCGTTCCAGAGTAGTTGAGAATGAGTTCGGGAAGAGACACCCCAATACAAAAGACATATCCAGCCACACTAATAGAGAAGGCCGTGCTTCGTTTATCCCATTTACCCCGTTCGCCTACTACTAGCACACCAGCAGTGCATTTTCTTTTCCAAACTAAGCACAGATATCGTGCTTGCCATGGGAAATCCACTACGTCACATTATTGCACAATAATAGCCCCATATAACTACATTATTGTGCAATACTTCTATGCGTCACATTTTCCCACTTACACACTGCATGCGTGGACACGAATAAGACGACAGCCGCTGCCTCAGAGATCTCCATATATCTCCGCATATCAGTCGGATCGCGTAGCGGCCCGAACCTCTACAGAGAATGGGAAGAGAATACCTTTTCCCCCATTGTGTATTTGTGCCATCTGCAACAACTGCACAGGTAAAAGAGAGGGAAGAACTTTAGAAAGACAAAAAAACTAAACAAAAAAACAAATCATTTGACAAGACTTTTACAGCCGACAGTGAAGGAAGCTGAAGGAATGACAGTCTGTTTTCACAGAGTTTCACTGTCAGTTATTGACTGACTGTTTTCATAGAGTTTCACTAAGTTATTGACTGTCTGTTTCCACAAAGTCTCACTAAGTTATTAGCCTACCCCAGCGCATCTAATATCTGCCATTGAGGGGCGGATTCAAAATCTCCGGAATAAACAGCCGGGGGCTCCCATTGGTTCACCGATCTGTGCGCCCGCCCCCGCCCCGCGCCCATCCTCCTCCCCAATGTGCAGCATTGAGAGCCCTGACGTCACAACATTTGGAGCGACGCCCACTGCACTGTTTGGTTGGGGAAATGAAAAGGTTGACTCCCACTTCCTATGCCAGGAATGTCAACAGCTTGGTCCAGGCTTTCTTTTTGAGCAAAACGCGAAGGAAAATAAAAGCCTGGAGATCGAGGCTACTAAGTTATTGACTGTCTGTTTTCACAGTTTCACTAAGTTATTGACTGTCTGTTTTCACAGAGTTTCACTAAGTTATTGACTGTCTGTTTTCACAAAGTTTCACTAAGTTATTGACTGTCTGTTTTCACAAAGTTTCACTAAGTTATTGACTGTCTGTTTTCACAGTTTCACTAAGTTATGGACTGTCTGTTTTCACAGTTTCATTAAGTTATTGACTGTCTGTTTTCATAGTTTCACTAAGTTATTGACTGTCTGTTTTCACAGTTTCACTAAGTTATTGACTGTCTGTTTTCACAGTTTCACTAAGTTATTGACTGTCTGTTTTCACAGTTTCACTAAGTTATTGACTGTCTGTTTTCACAGTTTCACTAAGTTATTGACTGTCTGTTTTCATAGTTTCACTAAGTTATTGACTGTCTGTTTTCATAGTTTCACTAAGTTATTGACTGTCTGTTTTCACAGTTTCACTAAGTTATTGACTGTCTGTTTTCATAGTTTCACTAAGTTATTGACTGTCTGTTTTCACAGTTTCACTAAGTTATTGACTGTCTGTTTTCACAGTTTCACTAAGTTATTGACTGTCTGTTTTCATAGTTTCACTAAGTTATTGACTGTCTGTTTTCACAGTTTCACTAAGTTATTGACTGTCTGTTTTCACAGTTTCACTAAGTTATGGACTGTCTGTTTTCACAGTTTCATTAAGTTATTGACTGTCTGTTTTCACAGTTTCATTAAGTTATTGACTGTCTGTTTTCACAAAGTTTCACTAAGTTATTGACTGTCTGTTTTCACAAAGTTTCATTAAGTTATTGACTGTCTGTTTTCACAAAGTTTCACTAAGTTATTGACTGTCTGTTTTCACAAAGTTTCACTAAGTTATTGACTGTCTGTTTTCACAAAGTTTCACTAAGTTATTGACTGTCTGTTTTCACAGTTTCACTCAGTTATTGACTGTCTGTTTTCACAGTTTCACTAAGTTATTGACTGTCTGTTTTCACAAAGTTTCACTAAGTTATTGACTGTCTGTTTTCACAAAGTTTCACTAAGTTATTGACTGTCTGTTTTCACAAAGTTTCACTAAGTTATTGACTGTCTGTTTTCACAGTTTCACTAAGTTATTGACTGTCTGTTTTCACAGTTTCACTAAGTTATTGACTGTCTGTTTTCACAGTTTCACTCAGTTATGGACAAGCTGTTTTCACAGTTTCACTAAGTTATGGACTGTCTGTTTTCACAGTTTCATTAAGTTATTGACTGTCTGTTTTCACAGTTTCACTAAGTTATTGACTGTCTGTTTTCACAGTTTCACTAAGTTATGGACTGTCTGTTTTCACAGAGTTTCACTAGTTATGGACGGACACTTTTTTGTCACTGAAATGTGTTTTTCCACAACAACGGACAGCACCCATGTTAACGGACAGCACCCATGTTAACGGACAGCACCCATGTTAAAGGGCCACTTCATGGATTTTGAACCCTGAATCCTGTCTTCGTGAAGTTGAGGACACATCGTCGTTGTTGGCTAGAAATATTGAAATCTCCATATTTCGACTTCTCTTTGTGTGTTTTCATAACTGAATGCCCTTCTTCGTCACACAAAATTAGCGTCTCCCACAAAAGTAGTGAAAATAGCTTGATCTACAAGCTCACACAGCCTTGCATAATAATAAATAAAGGTTTTGAATATACAAATGTATGAGCTTGTAAGGAGAACAAGCGCTCCCCTTGCTTACCTCGTTGTGCTACCGATACACTGGACAAATAACACACCTGTGACCGATATAGACTGATCTAAGGTGTACATTATAGTGTGTTTTATCACGGAAACCAGCCGTTCAGAATCAAGGATTGGGGCCTATCCGCCAAGGCACAGCCTGCCACCAAGTTCTGAGTTGTCTACCCTATGAATGACGCTGTCACTGCCTGATGAGCTGGAACTGACGTCATTAAAAAAAGATAAAAGCTTGTTTACTTCCTATTTATTTCCTGTGGGGAAATGGCTATATCTCTGCTAGATCTCCGTTCCTCTTGTTTTATGGCAAAAACAAGCCTCATTCAAATGGCCACGGCTGTGCAATGGATTACCACGAGCGGGCACATTCCCCCCCACCCCCCTATACTACGAGAACCCCGTGTGTGTAATGAGCCGATCTCCGTGAGGACGGCGGTCACAGAGAATATTCCATGATGTTTCAAAGGTAGAGTAAAATCGCTCCTTTTTCGCTGGCAGTAGCGTCACACTATTACACTATTACTCTGGCAGTCAAAGAGTTAACACATCGACCGCCAGAGGTTAATCTCATAATGTACTCACCAGTGCCAAGGTGTTTTTGTTGTTTTTTTGTTTTTTTCATGTCGCCATAGATCTTGTTAAAATCCTTAAGATTGAGCTCTACACGGTCTGTTTACATCCGCGAGATCTCCCTGTATCTCCCAGTGAAGATCGCGTGTCAAACGGGGTATCCATGTTGTAGTTAGAGCGGATTACGTTAAACAGTGAAATGCGAGGAGAAAAAACTACAGGAAGAGAATTGAGTTTCAGTTTCGTCTGTAGAATGGGAGCGGGCGTGATCGTCAAAACCGGATCCCAAATAATTCTATTTCCGGTCATCAAACCGGAAACGGAAGTGGATCAAAAAAATTCCGAAAGTGCACCCGGACCGCACATGCGCGAAAAGACCGCAGCCCGTAGGGCTACGGTCTCGGCGCTTAACAGTTGGATTTAACGGACCGTAGGACTACGTTCTTGGCGGTTAATGTGTTAATGAGGGGGATGTTCTCAACCCCCCCGGTTAGGAGTGTGGGAGGTGTGCAAGGCATGCTGGGAACTGGAGTACTTCTACAGTAGGGGGCGCCGGTTTCAAATATTATTTAATACTGTTTCCCACTACAAATAGTGCTAACTTTGAGCGACTGCAGCTTCTTCCATCATTGAAATTCTCCTCTAAACGTCGCATTGTGAGCTTGTATATCTGTTGTTTCCCCTAGTTTGCTGTCCCGGGCAAACATCTAATATCTCTTTTGGGTCTTCAGCTAAAACAAGTTTGGGAACCACTGGCCTAGATTAATAGATTCCCTCGTCATTCCTCCTCTATCGTTCTATTATTCACCAGCAAACACTGTGCAGGAAAACAGTGACGTATGAAGGATGTGATGGACGGTGTCATGAGGGCTGTGTGTGAGCGTGTTTTCTCACATGAAGGCTTTCAAGTCAAAGTAGTGATCAGCAGTGACAGACGACCATGTCGTCGTTGCCTGTCTGGGAGAATTACATCCAGAAGCTACCAACCTGACTTATAATGGACTGGCAGCTAGATGAAAAAAAAAAAAAAAAAAAAACTTTATTTAACCAGTAGAAATACACATTGAGAAAAAGTCTCTTCTTCAACTGTGAACTTAGCCTGGTAAACCACACCCCTTCTGGAAATCTCATTTCCATTTGCTTTCAAGAAGGAGTCTGGCATGAGGGCCTGTTTGGCTTTTTTGCTGTGGGCTGGAGCTGGGCGGGAGTAATACCGTTGGCTGACAACCCCTTCAGCCAATCAGCAGTTCGTTCCCCTTCAGCCAATCAGCAGTTTGTTCCCCTTCAGCCAATCAGCAGTTCTTTCCCCTTCAGCCAATCAGCAGTTCGTTACACCACCACCAGAGCAACGTGACGCAAGGGGACTTTTGAAAGGGCCATGCCGAAAATAGGTTGCTTTATTCGGATACATGCGTGTCACTGCCCGCCCCTGCCGGTTCTCTGAATTTTATTTTTAAATAGGCTCTGTCATGATTAATTGACCACATAAATAAAGTTAAACAACTAAATTCTATCCGAACGATATCTTAAAAGTACATTTTGTGCCTCAAAAAAGGGGTTGCAGGGCCTACTCTGTGTGGAGTTTGCATGTTCTCCCCGTGTCTCCTAGGGTAGTTAATACCCTCACAAAAACATGTAGTAATCCTGGTCACTATACTGCCTCCCCCTGGTCAGCCGGGGCGCCTGATGGAGGGGAAGGGAACTGGTTGGAATAACGTGTTCCTTCCACGCGCTACGTCCAACCAAGGAAACTCTCCCCTGTCAGGTGACAAGAAGGTCAGTTGGCTCTCATGCATTGAAGGAGGCATGAGCTCGGCCCTGGCCTCCCTTGGCTGGTGGGGGGAGTGTAGTGCCCAGGATCACTTAGCAAATTGGCACCGGGTGAAAAAAAGGGTTACAAAATCGAGGGATAAAAATTATAGAAAAAAATGGGTTTGAGAGCGTTTTGAAGTTTTAAAAGAGACGAAAACAGTGGACATAATTTCAATGGCGGCCCGTTCCATTTCGATCGGCTGTACTCGGCTCCACTAGTGTGAACTGGCCAAGAGGCAGAATAAAATGACACATCTTTGCCAAACATACACTACAAAACAAACAACAATAGGACATACATGATACACAGCAAATACCAAAATATCTCCAAGAGAGATACAATTCAAGCAACGTAAAAAAAAAAGCTAATAATGCTACATGAAGAGAAATTCACAAAATGTACATGTGCAAAAAATGTCAACCTACAAAGAGACTGAACATCCAAGCAGGAGCAAGTGTTGGTGAGAATATCTACGGTGAAAACTGCTCAAGGACATTAAACGATGCCAATTTGAGTCTGGTCTGCAGGTCGTTCCACGACCAGGGACCAAAGTTAAAGAGACTATTTCTACTCCCCTCAGATGCAGATGAAGGTACAACATAACGCAGCCGAGCGTTTGATCTGAGGTTAAGGTTGTCCTTCTAACCAAGACACATTTCGAGGAAATGTAGGAAGGGAGATCACCAGGAATAGCTTAAATGAAACATGTACCAGTTTTGCAGCTAGAAGATTTTGATTATTATTACAAAACATACGTTAACCACTTCAGCACTATATACATTTTGGCCATTTGAAAATAGCTGATCTACAAGCTCACAACGCGTCGCGATGCGACGCGTTGTGAGCTTGTAGATCAGCTATTTTCAAAGGATATAGTTATACATTTGAAAAGAGAGAGAAAATAAACATTTTCGATAATAATCACACACAAGAATAGCTTTGTAAATGAACATGTATCAGTGTTGCAGCCTGTGAGATGTTAAAGGTTTAATGACATTCACTTTTACACCACATTCAAAGTCTTTGTCCTGGTCCTTCAAAAGTGTACAAAAAGTTTTAAGTGAAAATTCCATTCCAGTGATCCATGGCAGGTGTTTTTCTCTCACATTTCTAAAGCCTTTTCAACTGCAATGAAAAAAGAAATCTTTGCCTGCGGGTGTCGCTGGTGAGGGATTTTGCCTGTCAATCATCGCCTCTGCTCCGCCCCCCCCCAAAGGAAAGGATAGGGGAGGGGAGGGGCGAGGAGGAGAGTGGGCGGGATTAATCGACTGTGACCTCACTGTCGAAGGGCCAAGCTCAGATTACTTTTCAGCCTAATTATTCAGAAAACCCCAGACCACAGAAAATCCACTGAATGTTCTAAGTTCAGGTTTTTTGGGTGTAATTGAGGTCATAAAACCCCAAATAAAACATTGAAAATAAAAAAAGTGAAAATGAATGTCATGATGATGGCAGCATCACACAGTAGAATCTTAAAAGATGATCTTATAGGATTATCTCAAACATGCACACACTAAAAGATGTTTAAAACAATGGGGGCATCTCACACTAAAAGGATTCTACTAAGATTATTGAGCTTTCCCATGATCACATTTGCAAGCAGCAGCAGTAGCTGATGTAAATAATGGTTTAATTTTCAATGGTGACGACCGGTTGTATTATGCTTGTGAAGACACCTTATAGACAGTGTTGTGATATAGACAGTGTTCTTTACACATATCCAAACAGTCTCCGTGCCAAAAGACCTCTCATTCACCTCACATCTGTCTCCTTGTAGACTGTCTGTCTCTCATTCACTACACATCTGTCTCCTTGTAGACTGTCTGTCTCTCATTCACCTCACATCTGTCTCTTTGTAGACTGTCTGTCTCTCATTCACTACACATCTGTCTCCTTGTAGACTGTCTGTCTCTCATTCACCTCACATCTGTCTCTTTGTAGACTGTCTGTCTCTCATTAGCCTCGATCTCCAGGCTTTTATTGCTTAGTTTTGCTAAAAAAATAAAAGCCTGGCCCAACTATAGCCTGTACTGGGTATGAGGAAGTGTTTCATTTCCCAACCAACCAGAGTGCAGTGGGCGTCGCTCGTAATGTTGTGTTAACGGGGCGGGGGTTGACGGACAGATCGGTGAACCAATGGGATCAGGCGCCGTCTCTCGCCGGCTCTATACACACGCCCCTTTATACACGAAATCAGGAGGGTTGCAGCAGGCTAGTCTCTCATTCACTACACATCTGTCTCTTTGTAGACTGTCTGTCTCTCATTCACTACACATCTGTCTCCTTGTAGACTGTCTGTCTCTCATTCACAAATCAAATGTTTCAGATTGGATCTTAGGGTGAAACAGCAGCAGAATATGAACTCTTCTCTGTTGCTGCAGTAGACGGCAACAGATATGAAATTGGATTTGCATATGATCTATTTTTTTCAAGCCAGAATAATATTGTTATCATGCCAGTTTGTGAACTGTAGCTGTAGCATTCATCACTTAAAAATGACATCAAGTCAATAACGCCAATGCCAATAATTATGAATATCAGACTCAATAATAATCGGCTGGACCAATAATAGGTCAATTACAACAACAAACCACACATTTTGGTGGAATTCAGAATGTAGGGCACTGGGTTTTTTACTCCAGGGGTCCAAATGGACCCTTACAGGTCTGTAACTCTGAGAGTGTACACATGGAACCAAATGGACCCTTACAGGTCTGTGACTCTGAGAGTGTACACATGGAACCAAATGGACCCTTTACAGGTCTGTAACTCTGAGAGTGTACACATGGAACCAAATGGACCCTTTTGTTCCATGTGTACACTCTCAGAGTTAAATAAAAGTGAGGATTTGACCATGTACATTGGGGTCCCAGAGATTAAAAAGAAAGACAAAAGAAAATGGTACCAACTGTGTGTCTATGGCCTAGTGTAAATCAAACAAGAGGGGGGGGGGGGGGTCCTTGATTAAATTAAAAATAATTCAAAGTAAAGTTGTGTGAATATTCCAGTGATGAATCTAAATGCAGGTTCCTTGGGGAAATGCCACGGCACGGTTAATAACGCTCGGCCACAGTTGGCCTCCCCACCCTGGGGGTGCTTGAACATGCTGTGTGTTCCCATGAGGGAGAATCTGGGACAAGGACAAAGATGGTGACCTACTGCCAGCCCTGAGCCACACATGAACCTACTGCCACTGAGCCACACATGAACCTACTGCCAGCCCTGAGCCACACATGAACCTACTGCCACTGAGCCACACATGAACCTACTGCCACTGAGCCACACATGAACCTACTGCCAGCCCTGAGCCACACATGAACCTACTGCCACTGAGCCACACATGAACCTAGTGCCACTGCCACACATGAACCTACTGCCACTGAGCCACACATGGACCTACTGTCACTGAGCCACACATGAACCTACTTCCACTGAGCCACACATGGACCTACTGCCACTGAGCCACACATGGACCTACTGTCACTGAGCCACACATGAACCTACTGTCACTGAGCCACACATGAACCTACTGTCACTGAGCCACACATGAACCTACTGCCACTGAGCCACACATGAACCTACTGCCACTGAGCCACACATGGACCTACTGCCACTGAGCCACACATGAACCTACTGCCACTGAGCCACACATGAACCTACTGCCACTGAGCCACACATGAACCTACTGTCACTGAGCCACACATGAACCTACTGCCACTGAGCCACACATGAACCTACTGCCACTGAGCCACACATGAACCTACTGCCACTGAGCCACAAATGAACCTACTGCCACTGAGCCACACATGAACCTACTGACACTGAGCCACACATGAACCTACTGCCACTGAGCCACAAATGAACCTACTGCCACTGAGCCACACATGAACCAACAGCCACTGAGCCACACATGAACCTACTGCCACTGAGCCACACATGGACCTACTGACACTGAGCCACACATGAACCTACTGCCACTGAGCCAAACATGAACCAACAGCCACTGAGCCACACATGGACCTACTGCCACTGAGCCACACATGGACCTACTGACACTGAGCCACACATGAACCTACTGTCACTGAGCCACACATGAACCTACTGCCACTGAGCCACACATGGACCTACTGCCACTGAGCCACACATGAACCTACTGTCACTGAGCCACACATGGACCTACTGACACTGAGCCACACATGAACCTACTACCACTGAGCCACACATGAACCAACTGCCACTGAGCCACACATGGACCTACTGCCACTGAGCCAAACATGAACCTACTGCCACTGAGCCACACATGAACCTACTGTCACTGAGCCACACATGGACCTACTGACACTGAGCCACACATGAACCTACTGCCACTGAGCCACACATGAACCTACTGCCACTGAGCCACACATGAACCAACTGCCACTGAGCCACACATGGACCTACTGCCACTGAGCCACACATGAACCTACTGTCACTGAGCCACACATGAACCTACTGCCACTGAGCCACACATGGACCTACTGCCACTGAGCCACACAAGAACCGACTGTCACTGAGCCACACATGAACCTACTGCCACTGAGCCACAAATGAACCTACTGCCACTGAGCCACACATGAACCTACTGCCACTGAGCCACACATGGACCTACTGCCACTGAGCCACACATGAACCTACTGCCACTGAGCCACAAATGAACCTACTGCCACTGAGCCACACATGAACCTACTGCCACTGAGCCACACATGGACCTACTGCCACTGAGCCACACATGAACCTACTGCCACTGAGCCACACATGGACCTACTGCCACTGAGCCACACATGAACCTACTGCCACTGAGCCACACATGGACCTACTGCCACTGAGCCACACATGAACCTACTGCCACTGAGCCACACATGAACCTACTGCCACTGAGCCACACATGAACCTACTGTCACTGAGCCACACATGAACCTACTGCCACTGAGCCACACATGGACCTACTGCCACTGAGCCACACAAGAACCGACTGTCACTGAGCCACACATGAACCTACTGCCACTGAGCCACAAATGAACCTACTGCCACTGAGCCACACATGAACCTACTGACACTGAGCCACACATGGACCTACTGCCACTGAGCCACACATGAACCTACTGCCACTGAGCCACACATGAACCTACTGCCACTGAGCCACACATGGACCTACTGCCACTGAGCCACACAAGAACCGACTGTCACTGAGCCACACATGAACCTACTGTCACTGAGCCACACATGGACCTACTGACACTGAGCCACACATGAACCTACTGCCACTGAGCCACACATGAACCAACAGCCACTGAGCCACACATGGACCTACTGCCACTGAGCCACACATGGACCTACTGCCACTGAGCCACACATGAACCTACTGTCACTGAGCCACACATGAACCTACTGCCACTGAGCCACACATGGACCTACTGTCACTGAGCCACACAAGAACCGACTGTCACTGAGCCACACATGAACCTACTGCCACTGAGCCACAAATGAACCTACTGCCACTGAGCCACACATGAACCTACTGCCACTGAGCCACACATGGACCTACTGCCACTGAGCCACACATGAACCTACTGCCACTGAGCCACACATGAACCTACTGCCACTGAGCCACACATGGACCTACTGCCACTGAGCCACACATGGACCTACTGCCACTGAGCCACACATGAACCTACTGCCACTGAGCCACAAATGAACCTACTGCCACTGAGCCACACATGAACCTACTGCCACTGAGCCACACATGGACCTACTGCCACTGAGCCACACATGAACCTACTGCCACTGAGCCACACATGAACCTACTGCCACTGAGCCACACATGGACCTACTGCCACTGAGCCACAAATGAACCTACTGCCACTGAGCCACACATGAACCTACTGCCACTGAGCCACACATGGACCTACTGCCACTGAGCCACACAAGAACCTACTGCCACTGAGCCACACATGGACCTACTGTCACTGAGCCACACATGAACCTACTGCCACTGAGCCACACATGAACCTACTGCCACTGAGCCACACATGGACCTACTGTCACTGAGCCACACATGAACCTACTGCCACTGAGCCACACATGGACCTACTGCCACTGAGCCACACATGGACCTACTGCCACTGAGCCACACATGGACCTACTACCACTGAGCCACACATGGACCTGAGCAGCAGATATCCAGAGGAACACAGTGATAACGTTGTTTTAAACACATAGAGGCGTGTTCTGAGCAGCAGATATCCAGAGGAACACAGTGATAACGTTGTTTTAAACACATAGAGGCGTGTTCTGAGCAGCAGATATCCAGGTGAACACAGTGATAAAGCTGCTCCTCTCTGGGACTCTCTGTGTTTAGACGAGCGGCCCAGCGCACACGGCAG
>NC_137603.1:2352647-2365147 GCF_963280865.1 Gymnoscopelus braueri | reverse complement strand
GTTTTAATGCCATCCTACTACTATATTACTATTATTATTATCCTCCTGCCCTTATTTTTATGGCCTTTTAAGGGAAGCGCTTCTGGCACAGCAGCACAGCACCACAGCAGCGTCTCCAAGGATCCCCATTGCCCAATAATAGGCTTTTATTGGGCATACTTTTGACCCCCTTTTGATAAAAAATAAAGTCAGGAGGATAATAATAATAGTAAGACGGGCCATTACTATGGCATTAAAAAAAATTATAAAATAAAAATAAAAAAAAACTTTTTTTTTTTTTTTTTTTTTCCCCCCAACTATTCGACTAGTACCAACAGAGTCAACTAGTGGTTATACTAGTCGACTAGTCGACTAGTTGGTGAAAGCCCGCGTGCCGTGTGCGTGCGTGATGTACATGCACCGGACAGAGATACAGACACAGAGAGAGGGAGGGACAGAGAAGCAAGTACATTTTGCATTCCGGACTTTCACTTGTATCAGAGTATTTCTACATTGCATAAAGGAGAGATCCAGTCATTTTAGGTGTGTGCTTTGATGTGTCGCTAATCACTCACCGACATACCAGGGGCAGTTGACTTTTTCCAGAGAAGCCCCTGTTGTCCATTGTGGAGACCCCTTCCACTGGCATATAATGGAGTCATTTTTTTCCCACTAATCCTCATTATGCAGTGTCCTGACACTCAAACATGCACTGAATGTCCCTTATGAGCTGCCGTTCATGCAGAACGACATGGAGCTGGTTGCTTGTTTCTCTCATAGAATCTGGCAACACAGAGGACTAGCTTCCATGTCGTTCTGCATTGAACGGCAGCTCATAAGGGACATTCAGTGCATGTTTTGAGTGTCAGGACACTGCATACGAACGAACTTTGGAGCTGCTAAAATAGGCGATTTTTGTTTATACGCATTTCTCCATTATGCCAGTGGAAGGGGTCTCCACAATGGACAACAGGGGCTTCTATGAAAAAAGTCAACTGCCCCTGGTATGTTGGTGAGTGATTAGCGACACATCAGAGCAAACACCTAAAATGACTGGATCTCTCCTTTAAGTAAAACATGTGAGTACTTTTCCCACCACTGCACGCTTTATACGACCGAAGTGTCTTCACACTGACCCCGGACGGACACATAGCGGTATATAGAGGCATGCTGACCATGATGGGACCTGACTCGTCCGGTGCATTAGAACGTGCGGTCGGCGGGCTACAGGATCGATAGTATGGATCAAACGCTTAGACACTGATCTGCCTCATCGCACCCAACAGGAAGCGGCGGTCTGGGGCTCACTTACTCAAAGTCACGGAGGTTTTATTGACATGAATGAGCTGTTAGTATAGTGGAGGCACAGCGGGGGATGAGTGACAGCTAACAGGAGCACGAGCACCCTCTCTCTCTCTCTCTCCATGAAGGGTGCTTGAGATATGTTTTCTTAATGAGCAATTAATCACTTTCACCCTGGTGTCCCTATCTTGGGCATGTCCTCATGTGGAAAATATAGCAGAAAATAGCCAAATAAAGCAGAAAATAACCACATCGGCCAATCTGCTTGACAAGTGTGACCACTTATAAACTCTATGTAATTTTTTGACTGGAGTCAGTGGTGTAAAGTAACTAAGTACATTTACTCGAGTATTTCCCATTTTCAATACTTTTACTTCTACTCCACTACATCTCAGAGGCAAATATTGTACTTTTACTCCACAACAATTATTTGACATGCAGCTTTACTTACTAGTTACTTTGCAGATATAAATTATTATTATAAAACATACATTAACCACTTCAGCCCTATTTTCTACCTACATTGTAGGCTATTTGAAAATACCCTACATAGTTAAAATAGTCCAATAGTCCAATAGTCAAAGCTCAAAACGTGTTGCGTTCTGAGCTTGTAGATCGACTATTTTTGGTGAAGAGATTAGACAGAAAAAAGGCACAGAACCAACTCAAATCTAGTTTACTGAGTCTATAGGGTTTAAGTGCTTCATAATAAACTCTAAGGAGAGAGAGAGAGAGAGAGAGAGAGAGAGAGAGAGAGAGAGAGATATGCAGTTTGTTCATCTGATTTTATGCTCCATTTAACAATCTCCACTCTCACTCACTCGCACGCACGCACGCACGCACGCACGCACGCACGCACGCACGCACGCACGCACGCACGCACGCACGCACGCACGCACGCACGCACGCACGCACGCACGCACACACACACACACACACACACACACACACACACACACACACACACACACACACACACACACACACACACACACACACACACACATTAATGCATAGCTTGCCGCCGTTTTCCCCTTTTCTCCTCTGTAAATATAGCAGTTTGTAAACGGTGATGACAGGTATTAATGTGTTCATATTCTATGCTCTGATGATGAATTGAACACAATGGAAACAAGTCCCCAGGACCTTTTTGTGTGTTATCCTTTTAGCCTGAATGTCTGACTGTAGCTCTGTGCTGTGTACATTTTTAACTAATAGTATTCAATGAATTAATCAATCAATTTATCAATCAATGTATCAATCAATCAATCAATCAATCAATCAATCAATCAATCAATCAATGTGTTGTGTGATGAACGTTGTATTGATTTGAATGTACTGTGTGCCTAAACCCATACATTCTCATTCAAATGCAGAAAACGAGACAAAAATATGATCAAACAATACCGTCGTCAGCGACTACAAGAGTCACATTCATCAAATTCTGGTGATATCTTTAGAACTTTCTTTCAGTTGAAAATGGGAACAAAATAAAGCTTCAGTTGTCTGAGTTTCTTCTAACCCATTGATACCTGGAACGCTTCTGTGTCACTTTAGATGCCTTTGGCTATTCAAAAATAGCAGATATACAAGCTCATAGCGCGGCACCGAGTGCCGCGCTACGAGCTTGTAGATCTGCTATTTTTGAAAAAATCGTGAAAAAATATTTTTTATATTTTCTTCAAAAAACTGTTAGGATTTAGATTTTTTTAAAGAATCGCCTCAGGTCTTAACATGGAGGTACAGTGAGTCCAGTGGCATGTTGGAACCGTAGTCACAGACATGAGCTCGCCGTCGTGGAACGGAGTCTACGTGAACATGTTGGCTCCGTGACCTCATTGACACATCCTCAACTCCCTCTTTGTTCCATTGAAATGATCAACATTATTATGTTTCCTGTTACCGCACATCTACAGTAGATGAACCCCCAACACAGCATGGGAACAACCCATTCATCTGAACGCCGTTTAGCCTGGGATCCAGACTGATTCGCTCTGTTCGGCTGACTTGTTTTTTTTCTCTCTTTGCTCCTCAGTCTGGCCATGGCCCCCAACACACATATAAAATACATTGTAGTCAATGAGAGCCATGTGGACCAGCTTAGAACAAGTACTATTTATATATAGAATACATTGTAGTCAATGAGAGCCATGTGGACCAGCTTAAAACAAGCACTATTTATATATAAAATACATTGTAGTCAATGAGAGCCATGTGGACCAGCTTAGAACAAGCACTATTTATATATAAAATACATTGTAGTCAATGAGAGCCATGTGGACCAGCTTAGAACAAGCACTGTTTATATATAGAATACATTGTAGTCAATGAGAGCCATGTGGACCAGCTTAAAACAAGCACTGTTTATATATAAAATACATTGTAGTCAATGAGAGCCATGTGGACCAGCTTAGAACAAGCACTGTTTATATATAAAATACATTGTAGTCAATGAGAGCCATGTGGACCAGCTTAAAACAAGCACTATTTATATATAAAATACATTGGAGTCAATGAGAGCCATGTGGACCAGCTTAAAACAAGCACTATTTATATATAGAATCCATTGTAGTCAATGAGAGCCATGTGGACCAGCTTAAAACAAGCACTATTTATATATAGAATACATTGTAGTCAATGAGAGCCATGTGGACCAGCTTAAAACAAGCACTATTTATATATAAAATACATTGTAGTCAATGAGAGCCATGTGGACCAGCTTAAAACAAGCACTATTTATATATAAAATACATTGTAGTCAATGAGAGCCATGTGGACCAGCTTAAAACAAGCACTGTTTATATATAGAATACATTGTAGTCAATGAGAGCCATGTGGACCAGCTTAAAACAAGCACTATTTATATATAAAATACATTGTAGTCAATGAGAGCCATGTGGACCAGCTTAAAACAAGCACTATTTATATATAGAATCCATTGTAGTCAATGAGAGCCATGTGGACCAGCTTAAAACAAGCACTGTTTATATATAGAATACATTGTAGTCAATGAGAGCCATGTGGACCAGCTTAAAACAAGCACTATTTATATATAGAATACATTGTAGTCAATGAGAGCCATGTGGACCAGCTTAAAACAAGCACTATTTATATATAAAATACATTGTAGTCAATGAGAGCCATGTGGACCAGCTTAAAACAAGCACTATTTATATATAAAATACATTGTAGTCAATGAGAGCCATGTGGACCAGCTTAAAACAAGCACTGTTTATATATAGAATACATTGTAGTCAATGAGAGCCATGTGGACCAGCTTAAAACAAGCACTATTTATATATAAAATACATTGTAGTCAATGAGAGCCATGTGGACCAGCTTAAAACAAGCACTATTTATATATAAAATACATTGTAGTCAATGAGAGCCATGTGGACCAGCTTAGAACAAGCACTATTTATATATAAAATACATTGTAGTCAATGAGAGCCATGTGGACCAGCTTAGAACAAGCACTATTTATATATAAAATACATTGTAGTCAATGAGAGCCATGTGGACCAGCTTAAAACAAGTACTATTTATATATAAAATACATTGTAGTCAATGAGAGCCATGTGGACCAGCTTAAAACAAGTACTATCTATATATAAAATACATTGTAGTCAATGAGAGCCATGTGGACCAGCTTAAAACAAGTACTATTTATATATAAAATACATTGTAGTCAATGAGAGCCATGTGGACCAGCTTAGAACAAGCACTATTTATATATAAAATACATTGTAGTCAATGAGAGCCATGTGGACCAGCTTAGAACAAGCACTATTTATATATAAAATACATTGTAGTCAATGAGAGCCATGTGGACCAGCTTAGAACAAGCACTATTTATATATAAAATACATTGTAGTCAATGAGAGCCATGTGGACCAGCTTAGAACAAGCACTATTTATATATAGAATACATTGTAGTCAATGAGAGCCATGTGGACCAGCTTAAAACAAGCACTATTTATATATAAAATACATTGTAGTCAATGAGAGCCATGTGGACCAGCTTAGAACAAGCACTATTTATATATAGAATACATTGTAGTCAATGAGAGCCATGTGGACCAGCTTAAAACAAGCACTGTTTATATATAGAATACATTGTAGTCAATGAGAGCCATGTGGACCAGCTTAAAACAAGCACTATTTATATATAGAATACATTGTAGTCAATGAGAGCCATGTGGACCAGCTTAAAACAAGCACTATTTATATATAAAATACATTGTAGTCAATGAGAGCCATGTGGACCAGCTTAAAACAAGCACTATTTATATATAAAATACATTGTAGTCAATGAGAGCCATGTGGACCAGCTTAAAACAAGCACTGTTTATATATAGAATACATTGTAGTCAATGAGAGCCATGTGGACCAGCTTAAAACAAGCACTATTTATATATAAAATACATTTTAGTCAATGAGAGCCATGTGGACCAGCTTAAAACAAGCACTATTTATATATAGAATCCATTGTAGTCAATGAGAGCCATGTGGACCAGCTTAAAACAAGCACTGTTTATATATAGAATACATTGTAGTCAATGAGAGCCATGTGGACCAGCTTAAAACAAGCACTATTTATATATAGAATACATTGTAGTCAATGAGAGCCATGTGGACCAGCTTAAAACAAGCACTATTTATATATAAAATACATTGTAGTCAATGAGAGCCATGTGGACCAGCTTAAAACAAGCACTATTTATATATAAAATACATTGTAGTCAATGAGAGCCATGTGGACCAGCTTAAAACAAGCACTGTTTATATATAGAATACATTGTAGTCAATGAGAGCCATGTGGACCAGCTTAAAACAAGCACTATTTATATATAAAATACATTGTAGTCAATGAGAGCCATGTGGACCAGCTTAAAACAAGCACTATTTATATATAAAATACATTGTAGTCAATGAGAGCCATGTGGACCAGCTTAGAACAAGCACTATTTATATATAAAATACATTGTAGTCAATGAGAGCCATGTGGACCAGCTTAGAACAAGCACTATTTATATATAAAATACATTGTAGTCAATGAGAGCCATGTGGACCAGCTTAAAACAAGTACTATTTATATATAAAATACATTGTAGTCAATGAGAGCCATGTGGACCAGCTTAAAACAAGTACTATCTATATATAAAATACATTGTAGTCAATGAGAGCCATGTGGACCAGCTTAAAACAAGTACTATTTATATATAAAATACATTGTAGTCAATGAGAGCCATGTGGACCAGCTTAGAACAAGCACTATTTATATATAAAATACATTGTAGTCAATGAGAGCCATGTGGACCAGCTTAGAACAAGCACTATTTATATATAAAATACATTGTAGTCAATGAGAGCCATGTGGACCAGCTTAGAACAAGCACTATTTATATATAAAATACATTGTAGTCAATGAGAGCCATGTGGACCAGCTTAAAACAAGTACTATTTATATATAAAATACATTGTAGTCAATGAGAGCCATGTGGACCAGCTTAGAACAAGCACTATTTATATATAAAATACATTGTAGTCAATGAGAGCCATGTGGACCAGCTTAGAACAAGCACTATTTATATATAAAATACATTGTAGTCAATGAGAGCCATGTGGACCAGCTTAAAACAAGCACTATTTATATATAAAATACATTGTAGTCAATGAGAGCCATGTGGACCAGCTTAGAACAAGCACTATTTATATATAAAATACATTGTAGTCAATGAGAGCCATGTGGACCAGCTTAAAACAAGTACTATTTATATATAAAATACATTGTAGTCAATGAGAGCCATGTGGACCAGCTTAAAACAAGTACTATTTATATATAAAATACATTGTAGTCAATGAGAGCCATGTGGACCAGCTTAGAACAAGCACTATTTATATATAAAATACATTGTAGTCAATGAGAGCCATGTGGACCAGCTTAAAACAAGTACTATTTATATATAAAATACATTGTAGTCAATGAGAGCCATGTGGACCAGCTTAAAACAAGCACTATTTATATATAAAATACATTGTAGTCAATGAGAGCCATGTGGACCAGCTTAGAACAAGCACTATTTATATATAAAATACATTGTAGTCAATGAGAGCCATGTGGACCAGCTTAACACATCGGGTGCCAAACACGGTCTGAACCGTGTTTGCGCAGAGTAGCGGTCCGGTGCCGAACACGGTCCAGACCGTGAAATATGTCTTTTTGTTTTTTTCGTTTTTCTCCACACGGGCGGGGCTAGAGCAGCTCTGGGAGTACCCATTGTGATCTTGAGAAGGATAGGCCAGATAGATCACCGGAAACAAAAACATGGCTCCCATCCACTTCCTGTCTATTTCCTTCTTTAAAACACCTATATCTCCGAATCTGTTTCCGGTGGGGAAAACCGGTCATGCGCGATGCGCGATCCCCCCCCATTGTAACTCGCGAGTGAAATGTTATCGTTCCAGGCTGTAGCCAGGGTCATCGCGCAACATGAATGGATGTTTTTTTTTACATGGATTTGCTCCTCGTGGAGTCTAGAGCCTTAAACAGCAAAGCGCAGTCAAAGGGGAGAATGCTGGCACCCAACGTAAGTTGTTATGAAAAAATGCTGGCACCCAATGTGTTAAAACAAGTACTATTTATATATAAAATACATTGTAGTCTATGAGAGCCATGTGGACCAGCTTAAAACAAGCACTATTTATATATAGAATACATTGGAGTCAATGAGAGCCATGTGGACCAGCTTAAAACAAGCACTATTTATATATAGAATACATTGGAGTCAATGAGAGCCATGTGGACCAGCTTAAAACAAGCACTATTTATATATAGAATACATTGGAGTCAATGAGAGCCATGTGGACCAGCTTAAAACAAGCACTATTTATATATAGAATACATTGGAGTCAATGAGAGCCATGTGGACCAGCTTATGAACAAACTATTTCTGAACGATTGCGACCTTTTTAAAACATACTATCACACATTGTGTTCTGCTGTGTTGTGCACACATAGGCTACTGTATCATTGTATTGAGGTATCTAAAGAGCACAAAGTACATTTCTGAACAAGCCAATTTATGTGCCGCCTGACCAAACCAAATCTCAAGATACTGCCGAGTCAGAAACGATACACGCCGCTGTTTAGATGCCTCGATTAAATTAAACGTAAATGAGGTAGTGTGCACATTGAAAAAAACAAGTGATCAGAAAACAACCTGTGATATGTCTTCGTTTATATTCCTGAAATTATTATATGACAAAGGTCGCAATCATTGGTTAATATAGTGTTTGTTCATAAGCCGGGTCCAGCCGGCTCTCATCGGCTGCAATACTGTACATTATTCCATCAAAAATCCAATTCCGGTTTGCGTCCAACGCTTCCGCTTGGCGTCTGTGCCTTCCTTAACCTCTAAACTACAGTATGATGATGTTTACAATGTGGAATGCTGGCGCCCACTGGGGGGCGCTGCGAGCAGAATACTCTATTTGGACAAAGTGTGCAACACAGAGACCCGGTCAACGACAGAATGCTGACATCCCAGTCAGTCACATGATGAAACCATCTGTTTATAACAACCTTGCCAAACCACACCCCCTAATGATGACACATCCAATCACACTGCCAAACCACACCCTCTAATGACCACACATCCAATCACATTGGCAACCACACCCCCTAACGACCACACGTCCAATCACACTGCCAACCACACCCTCTAATGACCACACATCCAATCACATTGCCAACCACACCCCCTAACGACCACACATCCAATCACACTGCCAACCACACCCCCTAACGACCACACATCCAATCACACTGCCAACCACACCCCCTAACGACCACACATCCAATCACACTGCCAACCACACTGAAAACAAGCTTTTTGGTATAGAAATTATTTCCACAGAAATAAGATCAGCTCTCAACAGCTCAGCCTCCTCATGTCCTTATTCACCTCCGTCATGTCCTCATTCCCCTCCCTCATGTCCTTATTCACCTCCGTCATGTCCTCATTCCCCTCCCTCATGTCCTCATTCACCTCCTCATGTCCTCATTCCCCTCCCTCATGTCCTCATTCACCTCTTTATGTCCTCATTCACCTCCCTCATGTCCTCATTCACCTCATGTCCTAATTCACCTCCCTCATGTCCTAATTCACCTCCTTATGTCATCATTCACCTCTTTATGTCATCATTCACCTCCTCATGTCCTATTTCACCTCCCTCATGTCCTTATTCACCTCTTTATGTCCTCATTCACCTCCCTTATGTCCTCATTCACCTCCTCATGTCCTCATTCACCTCCCTCATGTCCTCATTCACCTCCCTTATGTCCTCATTCACCTCCTCATGTCCTCATTCACCTCCCTCATGTCCTAATTCACCTCCTCATGTCCTCATTCACCTCCCTCATGTTGTCCTCATTCACCTCCTCATGTCCTCAATCACCTCCCTTATGTCCTCATTCACCTCCTCATGTCCTCATTCACCTCCCTCATGTTGTCCTCATTCACCTCCCTTATGTCCTCATTCACCTCCTCATGTCCTCATTCACCTCCCTCATGTTGTCCTCATTCACCTCCTCATGTCCTCATTCACCTGCAGGAAGGTTAGTGAACTGTAAAAAAAAAAGGCGGGGCTTACCTCGATGAGGAAGTCCCCTGTCCTGAGTCCTGCCTGCCAGGCCACGCCCCCCTCGTCCACCGACTCCAGGTATTGGAGGGCGGGGAAGGCGGGCGTGGGCGTGAACTCCTCGATGGGCGTGTCCGCTGTGGGGGGGGAGGAGGGAAGGGGGGGGGGGCAAACAGATAAATTCCAGTGAGATACTGAGGATTCTGATGGAGAAAAACATCCTGGATTCAGCCTATAGCAGTGATTCTAAAACGTTTTCACCTTAAGGACCCCCATTTGATTTCCTCTTTTTCTCCCTCTATAGGATCCCAATGTATACATTTAAAAATCTCCACCATCGAGTAAAAAGAATGGACACAGTGACGCCATTGGTTTTTACAGACCGTAAATGAAGACTATTTTTCAAAGATTTCAAATCTGCCATATTTCTATATTGCATCATATCGCGTCATATCCTATGCGCATGGAAATGAATGCTATTGGTTGGGTAGCTTGTCAATCAAGAGCGGGGGTGGGGAATGAATGCAATTAGTTGTGTAGCTTGTCAATCAAATCATCCCGCCCCTCCTAGAGCATACCCTGCTTTATCATCAATTTTAACATAAATGGGACCATAGTTTACCAAAACGCATATCATGATGATTGAAAGGAGACTTTAAACTAGCGACTGGAAGCATATAGTATTCATGACAATGTTTAATGAGGTAATAAATCAAGTCTAAAGTTCGGCAAAAACCCATCCGCTTGAATGGAGAGACATTCTTTCTGACACCAGCAGGGGTAAAACATGTCACTTCCTATAGAGACTCGATTTCAAAGGCGGGTGCTGGGCCCTTGGTCTCCACCCCCGGGGTGTGCATCTCTACAAAGCTCACAACGCATCCAGCTTGTATGGAGAGGCTCTATCTCTGCATCATTTCTGTGTGATTTCGTTGAATGTCAATCTGCCTATCATGACATAATTATCCAGGATTGGGCCGCTGAGGGTCCATGTGGTTAATTTAGTGGTCCGTCCGCAGCGGTGGAAAAAGTACTCAAATGTTTTACTTTAAGTAAAAGTATCAATACTGCAATTTAGAAGTACTCTGTTACAAGTGAAAGTCCGGAATTCAAAATTTACTTGAGTAAAAAAGTACAAAAGCATTGGTATCTAAATGTACTTAAAGTACCAAAAGTAAAAGTACTAAAATATTTGAAAATAGCAGATCTACAAGCTCACAACACGTCGCGCTGCGACGCGTTGTGAGCTTGTAGATCGGCTATTTTCAAATAGCCTAGGTATAAAATAGGGCTGAAGTGATTAATGTATGTTTCATTATATCATAGTTTATATCCGAAAAGTAACTAGTAACTAAAGTTTTCAAGTAAATGTAGTGGAGTAAAAGTACAATATTTGCCTCTGAGATGTAGTGGAGTAGAAGTAGAAGTATTGGAAATTGGAAATACTCAAGTACAGTACAGATACCTCAAAATTGTACTTAAGTACAGTACTTAAGTAAATGTACTTAGTTACTTTACACCACTGTCCGTCCGTAGTGTGTGTGTGTGTGTGTGGTGTGGCTGGTCAAGGAGAGCAGATGTACGGGTGGGGGGCTGACAGCGTTACCCTTACCAAGGTCAACTTCTATGAGGAGGAGGGCTGTATGTTCTATAGGGCAGCAGCTGCATTATTCCCTGTGATGTTCGTGGCCTCAAAGGAAAGGCATGGTTTTAGAAACCGGGAACGCATGTGTGTCATTCGAAGATTCCTCTGGCTATTCAAAAATAGCAGATCATACAAAGCTACGAGCTTGTACGAGCTTGTAGATCTGCTATTTTTTTTATTTGCAAAATCTTTGAATATATATTTTGTAAAGCGAACATTTGTTAAATATTGTGTTCCAGGGAGCTCCAAAAGCAAAGATTTGAGTTACAAATGTTCGCTTTAAAAATATATATATTCAAAGATTTGCACCAAGTTTCACGATTTTTCAAAAATAGCAGATCTACAAGCTCATAGTGCGGCACTCGGTGCCGCACTATGAGCTTGTAGATCTGCTATTTTTGAATAGCCAAAGTATAAAATAATGGTTATAGCTAATATCTAAAATGACAAAGATACGTTCCCGGATTGAATGGAGGGAAACTGTGACTTTATATACTCTACTGTATACTGAGGACATTTTAATAACATTTTAGATTAAATGATAGTTTTATGGTTAAACATACTCGTCTGCTTCATTTTAATCGGTTATATTCCTGTTGTTTCTTTCTTTCTTTTACAAATCCATTTCTTTACGTGACTAATGACTTTCTTGTACTATTATGTCGTGTAACACATTAGGAATTGTTATTATTATTTATTTTATCATTATCATCAACATTTTAAAGTAGTGAAAATAGCAGATCTACAAGCACACAACACCTCGCCGATGCGAGGCGTTGTGTGCTTGTAGATCGGCTGTTTTCACTATTTTTGTGCAACACTCTTGTGTGATGATGAAGTAGGGCATTCATTTATGGAAAAAAATAAAAATGTGAAACTTGGAGACAAAAAGTTTCTGCCTGACAACAGCTATATATATATATGTCTGTGT
>NC_137603.1:2340147-2350147 GCF_963280865.1 Gymnoscopelus braueri | reverse complement strand
CCCCCCGCTCTATATATCCTCTGTTGATAGACGGTCCATATTGTGTGCCCACTAGCCTCGATCTCCAGGCTTTTATTGTTTAGTGTTGCTAAAAAATAAAAGCCTGGCCCAGCGCGTCGGTGTACTCGGTATAAGGAAGTGTTTCACTTCCCGACCAACCAGAGTGCAGTGGTAATGTTGTGTTAACGGGGCGGGGTTTGACGGACAGATCGGTGAACCAATGGGATCAGCCGCAGTCTCTCGCCGGCTCTTTACACCCGCCCCTCTATACACGAAATCAGGAGCGTTGGGGCAGTCTATGTGCCCACTGCTGGCTGACATTGTACACACAGTCTCATAATTATCCACTGTTAACTCTGTACATAATCCATTCATAGACCACATAATATGTCTGTTCATATGTTACTGATGGCCATTATACTTACATTACTTACTTTTATTTATTGATAGTTATATATATTTACACAATGTTAGGTCAGTCAGACCTACAGTGCACATGTCTAGGGTCAGTCTCTCTATTTGTTGATGATATTTATCTCCTGTGTTTCATGCTTATACTGCTGTTGCTGCTACAGTCACATCTGAATGTCTATCTAACAATCTATCCATATCTCTCTGCTGTCGGGCAAAATGTAAAATGTTCAGGAAATAAAACAAAACAAAACACAAAGTGGAGTTATGAGGTTTTGTTCATCATTGATAAGAACAGCTGAATGGACCTCCAAGCTCACAATGAGGTTGGAGGTCAAAAAGGGGGTGGAGCCTGGAGTCAGCAAAACCAGCTGACTCCACCCCCCTTTGGTGCAGTTAGCTGGTTTAGCAGAAAGTTTGAGGATCCAATGGAGTTAGCTGGTTTTGTCAGAAGCGCTTTTTAATGTTTTTCATTGCTTCAATATTCTTTTTTACCAACACACAGACGTAAACGGTGTTCAATGGCCCTGATTTATGGAAAAAAAATCAAAAGCGTCAAAATGGAGTTAGCTGGTTTCTGCCCAACAACATATAACTATCAATCAATCAACCGATATCTATCTAGAGAGACAAGTAGACTACTGAGACAGACAGACAGACAGACAGACAGACAGACAGACAGACAGACAGACAGACAGACAGACAGACAGACAGATACTGATGGTTTAGAGAGAGAAATAATAGGCTTTTGATGCCTCCTGCAAGCCGCACGCACGCACGCACGCACGCACGCACGCACGCACGCACGCACGCACGCACGCACGCACGCACGCACGCACGCACGCACGCACGCACGCACTCACGCACGCACCTGCGCACGCACGCACGCACGAATGCACGAATGCACACACGAATGCACACACACACACACACACACACACACACACGCACACGCACGCACACACAACCCATCAGTGACCCAGCTGCATAGAGGATACATAACCTTATACAATATTTACAGTAATGAGGCCCTGCAGTTTGTGCATAACTTAAGGATACAGCAGCACATCAGCATCAAAGATGAGTCCAACGCACTGCAGCCAGTTAACAGTACAACGACCAGATGATCAACACTGACAACTTCAATAAGAAGACAAATACCTGGGCAGGGTTCTAGTGTTAGGGTTAGGCAGTGCTGTAAGTACATTTACTCAAGTACTATACTTAAGTACAATTTTGAGGTACTGTACTTTTACATTAGTGGAGTATTTCCAATTGTCTATACTTTTACTTCTCATCTCAGAGGCAAATATTGTACTTTTACTCCACTACTTTAGTTACTAGTTACTTTGCAGATGTGTAGTTCCACACTCTATATAACATTCAGGAGGTGTAGTTCCAGACTCTATATATCATTCAGGAGGTGTAGTTCCAGACTCTATATAACATTCAGGAGGTGTAGTTCCAGACTCTATATAACATTCAGGAGGTGTAGTTCCAGACTCTATATATCATTCAGGAGGTGTAGTTCCAGACTCTATATAACATTCAGGAGGTGTAGTTCCAGACTCTATATAACATTCAGGAGGTGTAGTTCCAGACTCTATATAACATTCAGGAGGTGTAGTTCCAGACTCTATATATCATTCAGGAGGTGTAGTTCCAGACTCTATATATCATTCAGGAGGTGTAGTTCCAGACTCTATATAACATTCAGGAGGTGTAGTTCCAGACTCTATATAACATTCAGGAGGTGTAGTTCCAGACTCTATATAACATTCAGGAGGTGTAGTTCCAGACTCTATATATCATTCAGGAGGTGTAGTTCCAGACTCTATATAACATTCAGGAGGTGTAGTTCCAGACTCTATATAACATTCAGGAGGTGTAGTTCCAGACTCTATATAACATTCAGGAGGTGTAGTTCCAGACTCTATATAACATTCAGGAGGTGTAGTTCTAGACTCTATATAACATTCAGGAGGTGTAGTTCCAGACTCTATATAACATTCAGGAGGTGTAGTTCCAGACTCTATATAACATTCAGGAGGTGTAGTTCTAGACTCTATATAACATTCAGGAGGTGTAGTTCCAGACTCTATATAACATTCAGGAGCTGTAGTTCTAGACTCTATATAACATTCAGGAGGTGTAGTTCTAGACTCTATATAACATTCAGGAGGTGTAGTTCCAGACTCTATATAACATTCAGGAGCTGTAGTTCTAGACTCTATATAACATTCAGGAGGTGTAGTTCCAGACTCTATATAACATTCAGGAGCTGTAGTTCTAGACTCTATATAACATTCAGGAGGTGTAGTTCCAGACTCTATATAACATTCAGGAGGTGTAGTTCCAGACTCTATATAACATTCAGGAGCTGTATGTGGAATAATCCATGATTATGAAAGATAACTGTGTATTATTATTGGTGCTAAAATAAGGTGCTGTAATTGTTCCTGCAGGAGTTCTATTTAAGTCTGACCAAAAGCCCACTGTAGACTCCCTGCTGTGCGAAGAGCCTCAAAGGAACCTCGCATTCTTAGGCGGGGGTAGCTGCTAGATAAGAGACAAAAGCTTTGTGTGAGAACAAAGCAACTGGTTTAACTGCATAATGCAGACTGGGCTGCTGGCAACAGGAACTGGCAGCAAAAGCTAGGCCTTGTGGGTAACCGGAACTTCCTGTTGCTAGAGGCGGACCTTGTGTGAGAAGTTGATAAATTAGGAAGGTCTCAGAACAGAGACTCAGATTCTAATAAGTAACTATGCCATGGGTTGTCCCTCGAATATGGGTTCTTGAGTGACCCATTGATCATCTGGAAGAGAGTGGAAAGTCAATAGTAAGTAAAGCATTGTAAATGATTGTATGTTTGATGTGTTCATAATGGGATGAAGTCATATCTTAATACTGTGAATGTTCTGTGCTTGTTTTCTCTCTTACCAGGTTTTATTACCTATTTACCTAAATGTATTGTATGTGTTATTAGTAAAATAAATCACCTTAAAAGACATTTGGTACGAGTAATGCCTTAGACTCACTCCTCTCTCTGCCCTTTCATTTGGGCTTAGTAACCGTTGTTTAACTCTGCACAAAGCAGAAAACTAGGTTGGCTATAAAAGTGAACAGTAATAAAACTATTTATGCCCCCGGAGGAGGCATCTATGAGTTTTAGGCAGAATAGCCGTGTTATACAGAGGTATAACACAGTTATTGAACTCTGCTTATTACACAGTAATAAGACTGTAGTGTCCCCGTGGGGGACATCTCAGAGTTAATAAGCGAATGACACAGTGATTGAACTCCGCTTATTACAGAGTTATTAAACTATGCTGGCTTTTAATAAGGCCTTCAGAGTTTAAGTATTAATTACATAGTAATTGAGTGTTACAGAGTAATTAAACAATTATGAACCCTTGGAGCCTATGTGAATCTAGAAAGGTATTAGGTCAGTCCTGTAAGCGGATCACATAATTGTATAATCCTGCCAATAGTCTGATGGTGAAAAGGAACCATTAGAGGCTGGATTTATGTGTGTTATCTAGTGAGATAACATAGCATAAAAATCTCCTATAGCCTTAGGAGTGAAGACGCACTGTCTCTTTAAGATGAGAAGTGAGTTGTAACAAAATAAAGTATCTATTAGACCTGGTTATGGGACAGGTTAAAATAGGTTATCAGCACTAACACTGGCGTAATTAACTAATGTTAGAGTGGAAATCAGCGCCGAAAAGAGTCGGTGTGGGACAAAGGGTCTCCAAAAACCACAGCCTGCAGAAGGTCGAATCCACGGAGGCGAAGAGGAGGACACAGAGCCGGCGGCCTACAGCGTGACGCAAGGACCGAGGCATTGAATACTGTATGGGCCTACGAGAAGCCTACCGGGGAGAGACTCAACCAGGTTGCTATGAAACAAAGCCCCACAGTTTGCAAAAAGTGTGGAGAAAGGACTGTAGATTTGGGGATGCTGCGTGCCAACAAATTCTATTGACTGAGCTAGGAGTAAGGAGCTGAGGGAGAAGCTAGAAGCTAACCACAGGTTATGTAGCTATAGGCTACCGTTAAAAGTTTGTTTAGCGTACCAATAAGAGGGTTTAGGGATAAAGCTATCCGACCTGAGAGCTACCTTTAGCGTGGCTAGCTAAGCTAAGCAGTTCTATTGTCTAGCATATTAGTGCTAGCTGCTAGCTAACTGCCATTATTGACAGAGAGGTGATTGTTGCCCCTGACCTGGGTGGTGGGGAAATACAATTAGCATTCTCTTTGTTTACCTGGGAGACAGAAAGTCTGTCCCCCCTTTGTTTACTGATAAGGGTTGGGGGAGGATTCTGCCAGTGTAATACACTGTTTAACCAGACTGGATGATAGACTGATACTGTGAGTAACTAGATGATTAGTGTACAAGAACAGGGGATCAATGGTAATCATTGTGGGTTAAATACTAGAATGTACATTGGTAGAGCAAAATATATCCTATCCAATATTAATTAACAAAATTAACTAATGTAAGTAGACCATTAAAAGGCTTCTTGCGTGGAATGCTGATAGGGTGGGTGCTATTTTACAGGTTAAACACAGTGTTAATTAATTATTGTTGTTATATAGCTAAAGGCTGAAACAACACTGTTACTTGCTAAAAATAACTGACGATTACTGTCACAGCCCATTGAATTAAGACTAACAGACCTTATACCCAAACAAGGGAGATGGAAGTGTTAGTTGAGTTAATAGGGAAGTGTGAAGCAGCTCAAGCAGTTTTTAGGAGGGAAGTAAAGTTTATTGTCCTGCTGGATTTACCAAAAGAAAGGGCGGTAAGGGAGCTAAGAGCCGAATTAGCTAGATTCCTTAAGGTTGTTACATATTCTATCGCCATACTAGAAATTGATGAAGAAAGTTCATCTGAGATCTGCAGGATGCAGGATGACTGTTGCCTAGAGTATGACGAAACTTTGAGGCAGGTCTGGTTTGAAGCGGCCCAGGAAGAATATGGGTCCCGCTTCACACATCCCAAAGTGAGTGAACTCCCTGCTGTGAGGGAGGGGGGTAGGGATGTCACACCTACAGATGGACCAGCAGCTGCTGCCATGGTGGTCGCAGAACTGGCAGCCAGGAGAGCAGCTTCGATGGACAACGCGGCGGAGGGATATCTCCTCATGACGACACGCTGGGAAAGCGCAGAGGACGTCGCTTCCAACCCACTCTTCACGACGGAGGTTCCAGAGGACGTCGCCACCAATCCACTCAACACAGAGGGGTGCCAGCGACTGGAGGTCACTGAACCAGGAGAGACCCCATTCCACGCTGCGATCGAGAGAGCAGCTGCAAAGGTGCCACTGGCGATCGAAAGAGCTGCTCCTGCGGAGGCCGCCGGGAACGCGGAGGCCGAGAGGGAGGTTCCAGAGGGAACCAACGTCGCAGATGAGCAGACCGCCAGGAAGGCAGCTTCGATGGACAACGCGGCGGAGGGATATCTCCTCATCACGACACGCAGGGAAGGCGCCGAGGAGGTCGTGACGGCCGGCGGAGAGGAGCCATCGGCGGCGGGGGAGGTGCCACTGGAGATCGCGAGAGAAGCGAGAGAAGCTGCAGGGGAGACCCCATTCCACGCTGAAGAGGGAGGAGACCACGCCGGGGAGGTTCCAGAGGGAGCCAACGTCGCAGATGAGCAGACCGCCAGGGAGGCCGCTTCATTGGACGTCGCCACGGCGGTGAAAGTCTTCACCAATCCACTCAACGCAGAGGAGAAGCACGTCGACGCTACCACACCAGGGCGAAGGACCAGCCAACCGGGGGGTCCATCCAAGCGCCTGTCTCACAAAGGTGGGAGGAGACCAGCTACCAGCGGACCGGTGGCGTTCGAGAAGGAAGCCGAGTCGCCTGGCAAGGGTGGCGTTCGCTCCAAGCGCCCGTCTAAGAAAGGTGGCAGGCAGATGGCCCAAAGCAGACCAGTCAGGCCTGTCAAGGGTGGCGTTTGCTCCAAGCGCCCGTTTAACCAAGGTGGGAGGGGACCAGCTACCCCAAAACCCCTCAGAAAGAAGTCTGAGTGGGTAAATCTTGGCATCCGTGCGCCTGCTCGGAAAGAGAGGGGCGGATTGCAACGTCGGGTCCTTACAGTTCTGACCGCCAAAATCCAAGCAAAGAAAGTGCTTTATTTTGGTGGGGCTGTAACTAGAAAAAAGAAGGTGAAGATTAAAGATAAACTATCCCTTCTCCACCCCTCTGCGGGGGGGGCTGAGAGGAGCCCCCAGAAGGGGGTTGGTAAGATTGCAGTCCCACTGGTGGCCAGAAGAGTGCCATCAGACGGTATTGCTGCTGCTGAAGAGACAGCTGCAGAGGAGATCCACCCAGAGGGCGCCGCGGGGGACGTGACGGTCGAAGTAGAGACGCCTACGGAGAAAGCCGAGGGGAAGACCGACACCAATTCACACACCGACATCACCCCAGTGCAGAGCGTCGTGGCACCACCTAAGAAAGGTAGCCTTTGCCCCGAGCCTGAAGCCCTGTTGGGCCAAGGTGGGAGGTCAGTAGCGACAAGAGCCAGACCAGTCAAATGCGATTGTGCAAACTGCAAGCCTCTTCACCTCCTGAAAAAATGCAAATGTGAAACCTGCAAGCCACGTAAACCCTTCGCACCAGCCCGGTGGGTCGTGGGGAAATTGCGAGGGAAGAAGGAAAAGTTGAAGCAGAAAGTCACTGTCCCACCACAGTCATCAGCGCGGGCTGGTGGTGGGATTGCAGTTCCACTGGTGGCTGGTGGTGCCAGCAAAGTGACACTGACAAACGAACAGGCTTGACTAACAGGTCTATCCAGTTAGTAGCTGTGAACAGTGGTACGCGGTGCGGACAATAAGCGAAAAAGATGCCAACGTGGTGTCTAAAAAATCGAAATGTCTTATTTGAGCGACTGTTTACTTAGGAATTTCGAGAGATATTGTGTAAATGAATGTATCATTTGTAGTGTTTACGATATTACCAGAAGAAATAACTTGCATAATGAAATGTATTAATTTACTGCCGACAATATGCCACTAAGTCAAAATGCAACAATAATTTGGAAGGTTCTTCCATAAACAACAAAATTATTCAGTACTGATGTGGACTCATGATCTGAGCAATCAGGCCCTTTTGAATTATTATTTGTTGATTGTATAAAAAGCATTTTGGGATGTGGGTTTAAATGCAGAGTGAAGTTTCTTAAAGGTAAGATTGTAGATCAGCCATTTTAAAATCTTTTAAACCCTTTACCCAAGTTACTATGTCAATTGCCATGGCAACATGCCCTAAATAGGACATTGACTTACTAGGGAAAAAAGTGGGAGAAGAAAAGTTTTCCAAAACAATTTGAATTCCTAAAAAAGTTTAAAGATTACAAATTGAGAAAGTTAAGTTGAACTGTAAATTATTCCAAAATATGGGTTTAGAGCCACTCAAAGACAATGTGTGAAAATTGTGTTGAGAATGTAACCTGTATGAGTGTGGGATCAGAGCAGTTTACAGAGATGAAATCAAACTTTTCCGCCATACTTCGCCAATTACTGACCTAAGCCATGATTTAAGAAGCCAAAAAAGCTCACAGAGAAATGGTGGTAGTAGAGGGTGGTTGTGAGAGAACTGAACATGGTTCAGTTATCACAGGTGGCAGGTGTGGAATAATCCATGATTATGAAAGATAACTGTGTATTATTATTGGTGCTAAAATAAGGTGCTGTAATTGTTCCTGCAGGAGTTCTATTTAAGTCTGACCAAAAGCCCACTGTAGACTCCCTGCTGTGCGAAGAGCCTCAAAGGAACCTCGCATTCTTAGGCGGGGGTAGCTGCTAGATAAGAGACAAAAGCTTTGTGTGAGAACAAAGCAACTGGTTTAACTGCATAATGCAGACTGGGCTGCTGGCAACAGGAACTGGCAGCAAAAGCTAGGCCTTGTGGGTAACCGGAACTTCCTGTTGCTAGAGGCGGACCTTGTGTGAGAAGTTGATAAATTAGGAAGGTCTCAGAACAGAGACTCAGATTCTAATAAGTAACTATGCCATGGGTTGTCCCTCGAATATGGGTTCTTGAGTGACCCATTGATCATCTGGAAGAGAGTGGAAAGTCAATAGTAAGTAAAGCATTGTAAATGATTGTATGTTTGATGTGTTCATAATGGGATGAAGTCATATCTTAATACTGTGAATGTTCTGTGCTTGTTTTCTCTCTTACCAGGTTTTATTACCTATTTACCTAAATGTATTGTATGTGTTATTAGTAAAATAAATCACCTTAAAAGACATTTGGTACGAGTAATGCCTTAGACTCACTCCTCTCTCTGCCCTTTCATTTGGGCTTAGTAACCGTTGTTTAACTCTGCACAAAGCAGAAAACTAGGTTGGCTATAAAAGTGAACACTGTAGTTCTAGACTCTATATAACATTCAGGAGGTGTAGTTCTAGACTCTATATAACATTCAGGAGGTGTAGTTCCAGACTAGTTGTCTGGCTACTTGAGACTACTTCGGCCTGGAATCGACCCATCTAACCATTCATCTATGAATCGCCCCAAAATCTCATGGAAGGCCCTCTTTTCTTTGTTTTTGAAATATTTTAAACACAGAAATCTTGTATGGAGAGGTCCCTGGCACAACATATTTTCAGAAGGGGGTCCATGGGACAAATACATATTAATGTGGGGGTCCTTGACATGAAAATGTTTGAGAACCACTGATTAAAAACAACATTAGGAAGCAAAGCCCAAATAAGCAACACTTTAGAAACAAGCCCCTCCCCCCGAAAAAAAAAACCCTGCAACCACCAATATTTACAAGCCACTAGAGATGAGTGACGTCGTTGCCACATTATTATCAACGCGGATGGTGATAGTCATCCAAAAATAGTAGATGTACAAGCTCACAATTTGTCACAATGTGACGTTTTGTGAGATCAGCTATTTTTGGCAAAGAGTTTGGGTGTAAATGGGGGGGGAAAGCGGTCCAAGTACACAGCCAACTCACGTCTAGTTTACTAAAGTGTAGAAAGGTTTAAAGGGATAGTTCATTCTTCTATTAAATACTCATATAACCAAATGCTTGAATTTCTCCTCCCCACGTTTCTGATCCAATTAAAAAATATAGGAGGCCATGGAACTATATAAAACAATATTTATGAACTCCAGAACAACTCTCACAACAGTGTCATCCAAGAAGGACTGCTGGAGTCTATACATTATTCACATATGATAATAGTTCTACTACTTTGGCCTCCTGTTTACTTCAATGAATCACATATTGGAATATTAATTGTATCAGGCATGCCACAACAAACAAAAAACAAAACTCTGCATGAATTCAATGTTTCATGAATTCAATGTTTCATGAATTCAATGTTTCATGGGCTAATGGAGTAATTGATAGAACAAAACAAGTTACTGTGGAGGTGAACTAACCCTTTAACTACTTAAACCCTCAATAGTTCATAACCCTGACCTGTGACTCTGAACTTTGAACTCCCTGTTTTTTTCCCCCTCTACACCAAACCTCTCTGCCGAAAATAGACGATCTACAAGCTCACAAGGCCTTGCAGCGCAAGGCCTTGTGAGCTTGTAGATCTGCTGTTTTCA
>NC_137603.1:2327647-2330147 GCF_963280865.1 Gymnoscopelus braueri | reverse complement strand
GAAGCGTCGAAGCTGTCATAAGACCCCACGGTGTAATGTCTGAAGAGCTTCCGTCTGTCGGTGCGGTCCGCTCTGGAATCTGACAACACAGAGCAAAACACCATCAATGTTCCAACATCCAACTCCATCAACGACCACAAAAACACCATCAATGTCCCAACATCCAACCCCATCAACGACCACAAAACACCATCAATGTTCCAACATCCAACCCCATCAACGACCACACAACACCATCACTGTTCCAACATCCAACCCCATCAACGACCACACAACACCATCAATGTCCCAACATCCAACTCCACTCAACGACCACAAAACACCATCAATGTCCCAACATCCAACCCCATCAACGACCACAAAACACCATCAATGTTCCAACATCCAACCCATCAACGACCACAAAACACCATCAATGTTCCAACGTATAACCCCCATCAACGACCAAAAAACACCATCAATGTTCAAATGTTCCAACCCCATCAACGACCACAAAACACCATCAATGTTCCAACGTATAACCCCATCAACGACCACAAAACACCATCAGTGTTCCAACGTCCAACTCCATCAACGACTACAAACACCGTCAATGTCCCAACATCCAACCCCATCAACGACCACAAAACACCATCAATGTTCCAACGTATAACCCCATCAACGACCAAAAAACACCATCAATGTTCAAATGTTCCAACCCCATCAACGACCACAAAACACCATCAATGTTCCAACGTATAACCCCCATCAACGACCACAAAACACCATCAGTGTTCCAACGTCCAACTCCATCAACGACTACAAACACCGTCAATGTCCCAACATCCAACCCATCAACGACCACAAAACACCATCAATGTTCCAACGTATAACCTCATCAACGACCACAAAAACACCATCAGTGTTCCAACGTCCAACCCATCAACGACTACAAACACCATCAATGTCCCAACATCCAACCCCATCAACGACCACAAAAACACCATCAATGATCCAACGCCATCAACGACCACAAAACACTATCAGTGTCCTAACAATTATCTAGCAATTATCTAAGTGATCCTGGGCGCTACATTCCCCCCCGCCAGCCTAGGGAGCCCAGAGCCGAGCTCATGCCTCCTTCAATGCATGAGAGTCAACTGACCTTCTTGTCACCTGACAGGGGGGAGTTTCCCCGGTAGGACGTAGCACGTGGAAGGAACGCGTTATTCCAACCAGTTCCTTTCCCCTCCATCAGGCGCCCCGGTTGTCTTGGGGGAGGCGGTATAGAGACCAGGATTACTGCATGTTTTTGTGAGGGTATTAACTACCCAAGGAGACACGGGGAGAACATGCAAACTCCACACAGAAAGTCCCTTTCGCCAACCCCACCCAGGGTTGGCGCTGATGACACGGAGGAGAAGACACGCCCCCAGCGTCCCCGGCGGGAACGAACCCAGGTGTGAGGCGACAGCGCTACCGTCTGCGCCATCGTTACACCCTCTGTAACATTAGTTATTAACGTAGATAGGAACAGATGGATAGTAGCGGAGACTAAAATGGTATGTCATGCTACTCCGTCCATTCCATGGCGTGCACACGTGCGTGTTTGTTTACACGTGCATGTCCCAATAGGGGCCACCCCCAGATAAAAAGGTCTGGACATGCCACTGGAGGGGGTTGGCCCTAGTGTAGTCATTCCAACACACACACACACACACACACACACACACACACACACACACACACACACACACACACACACACACACACACACACACACACACACACACACACACACACACACACACACACACACACACACACACACACACACACACTCCACTGCCTGCCTAATTACAGAGGTCCACGTGGTTGGACCGTCGCCTTGGAACGGGCGGGTCGTGGTGAGAGCCACCATACTGTGACCCCATTCTTTTACTGAGCGGAATTCTGTAGGAGGCAGGCAGCCCTGAGGGGGCTTTGAGGACCTGGCAACCAGAAGAGAGATGAGAGAGAGAGAGAGAGAGAGAGAGAGAGAGAGAGAGAGAGAGAGGAGAGAGAGAGAGAGAGAGAGAGAGAGAGAGAGAGAGAGAGAGAGAGAGAGAGAGAGAGAGAGAGAGAGGGGAGAGAGAGAGAGAGAGGAGAGAGAGAGAGATAGAGAGAGAGAGAGAGAGAGAGAGAGGCCCCCATTGCCAACGGCCTTGGGTCAGCCTTTCAAATGAGCCACCAGAGGAAGGCACACAGCCAGAGAGAGAGAGACACACAGACACTGAGAGAGAGAGAGAGAGAGAGAGAGAGAGAGAGAGAGATGAACATGTTGTGGTCCATCTGGCTCCATCATGGCAGGAAATCACAGAGACAAGAGATGATGAGGGGGGGGGGGGGGGTCTGGAGGGAGTTCCTTGTGATAATGTCAATAATTCAACATTATGTCAGGGAATATGAGGCGGTTTGATATGTACTGTAGTACTCTTTATAGTTAATGAACAATGAATGGGATCATAAGTTATGAAGCGCA
>NC_137603.1:2292484-2309984 GCF_963280865.1 Gymnoscopelus braueri | reverse complement strand
AAGCGAGCATTTCTAGCTAAAATGTTATTGCTTCTGGGGATTCTACAAATGTCTTCTAAATCAGTTTAAAACAGTTTTCTGAAACACTTATGTTGCTATAATATTAATGTCAGTGTCAAGGAGCCCCACAACGATATGTATTTGGCTGCGGACCCCCATCTCAAAAAAAAAAAATCCAGGGACCCCCAGAAGCAAAGATTTGAGTAAAAAACAATTGCTTTATAGATATATATTCAAAGATTTGCAAAAAAAAAACACGATTTAAAAAAAAATAGCAGATCTACAAGCTCATAGCGCGGCACTCGGTGCCGCGCTATGAGCTTGTATATCTGCTATTTTTGAATAGCCAAAAGTATAAAATATGGATAAAGTGGTTACACAGATGCGTCCCCCGGTCTTAAAGGGCTAAACACAAAAAAATAAAGCCACGAACCAGCGGAACAGCGCCCTCTACTGACAGTGATGTCAGATGTCCTGTTTGAATCCGCAGAGCACTTGGGTGGAACCAGCCTGATCTCACAGAATGTAGTACACATTGCACGGACCCAGTGCACCTCATTCCGTGCATAGTCGCCTAGAAAACCCCGAAAATCTGTGCACATGTACGGCGAGTCCCACGGTGGACGTAACCAGTTGCAACCCGGAAAAACCCGGAAGCAGAGCAGTCCCCACAACAAAATGTACCATTCTGTGTACTATCGGTACGTAACTCAAACGGCGCTGAGTATAGGCTCAAGGGAACGTCGCAACGTTCGGGACGGCAACTTGTTGGCTTTAGCTTACTCAGTGGTCCCTCATGTGGCTCCAGTTCCCTTGAGACTGCGCGCCTCCGAAATGGTTTAGTCACAATGGGAAGAGATGCGAGGCGGCTATGCACGGATTTTGGGGTTTTCCAGTTTGTCTACGCACCGAATGACACCTCCGTGCAATGTATGCTAAGTCGTGTGAGATCGGGTTGGGAACACACATATTGCTCGTTAAAGTTGTACAATGCAGAATCACAAATAACGATTTTTAGCAACCTCTGCTGGTCACTACCGTCACTGCATACAATTTCCGTAGTCCTCGATTACCCAGAATTCCATTCGTTTTCACCGGAAGCCGAAGCGTTTCAAAAAGCGATCTTTTAATTGTTTTATACTATCTACGGATCGTTTCTCTTAGCCAGTGGAGCATTAGTTACCATGAGCTGTGCTTTCTTTTTCTATTCTTTTTCGATCTTCCAATCCTACATTCTCTTGAAATCAGCGTGAGGTTCCTTTTTGTTATTAGCGCGGTAGTTCCTGGCCAAACAGGAAACCGTTGCGGTATTTCCTGGCCGACGTCATGACGTCGGCCAGGACGTCGGCCACGACGTCATGACGTTGGCCAGGAACGTCATTTTCCCGGGAAAGTCCCCCCAGTCCACGTTCAATAGAAAATATATAAATAAAAGGCTTCCGGGGGTGAAATTCATGGAGTGGGTGTAGTGAAACTTTTGCCACTCACAAAAGATATACAATTTAACTTTAGTTTTGTTGAAAACGTTACCTAGTATGCCTTTAACATAAACCTGCTCACCTGGGCTGGCGCTGCGTGGGGAGCGGCCGCCGCACCTCCTCTCCCAGCCGGCTGAGGGAGGGCGAGCGGCTCCTCCCCCCTCCCCCCCCTCCTCCCCCTATCCTCCCCATGGTGCGGACCACCACCGTGCCATTGGGGCTCCCGCCGCCGCTGCTGGGCATCTGCTGGAGCAGCTGAGGGGACAGGCTGCGGTGGAGGCCGCCGGCCGTGGAGGCGGGCGTGGTCAGCGGGTGGCTCTGGGCGACGCCCACCTGGGCGTGGGGAGGGGGCTGCGTAGTGGCAGAGGTGGAAAGTAAATTAGGGGTAAGTGATTATTTTTTGGTATTCTTTTTTTGTTGTTAAAAAGGTTAAAGTACTTTATTACACAGCTTGGTTGAATGCTTGATTCTGATTGGTCAGTCATCGGTCATTATTTCTGGATAATGACCGATGAGCTCTATAACGGACCGCTGTGTAATCAGAGACTCAGAGCACCTGCTCATGTCAACCTGCGCTGCTTGGTTTCATGCTTTATACAACATGACAGCCATGTAAACAAACAACCAATGTCATTTACAACTAAACGTTGCTCTCAAGAATGTTTTTGAAGTGAGTAATAGAAGATGCAATAACCGAAAAGGGATTCTATTTGATCCACTGCACTTCCTTGTTTATCGTGGCGCAACAAAGGGGGAATTCAAACACGCTCGCCCCAAAACACAGTCGCCCCGGGGCAAATCCGGCGGTATTACAGGCAAATCGGCGGTATATAGAATGGGGGCGAGTGTGTTTTGGGGCGAGTCTTCCAGTTACCTTGTGGAATACTGTCATTTGTTTTCCGAGGCGAACTTGTCCGCCCAGCCCAATACTTATGGAATACCTTCATTGCTGTAAGCAAGGAAATACTTCGTTTTGTTGTTACTTTTGGGTCAATTTATTAATTTATTTATTAAGTAGCCATGTAATAATCACCCTTCAGGGTGATTATTACATAATCACCCTGTCGGGCTTTAGATTTCAATAATGACTATGCACCTGCTCATACATTATCCCTTGCATATTCTGATAGTAATCATTGCTACAGAGCGTTTGTTCAGTCACAGGGGTGACACAATATAGAACATTTAAGCCAATCAGGAGAGAGCACTGAAAATGCATTTTCTGTTTAATAAAGAGCTGGAGAGACATGGAGACTCCTTTTACTGAACAAACACTCTATAGCAATGAGTACTATCACAATATAAAGCTATTTAACACTGCTACTGAACAAACACTCTATAGCAATGAGTAATATCAGAATATAGAGCTATTTAACACTTATTTTAACCAAAGTAAATCACTTATCGTACCTTTAAGTACCGCACTTAACACATTGGGTGCCAGATTTTTATAATAACAGAATACGTTCGGTGCCGGGAATCTCACCGTTAAGCTCCATTGTGCTGTTTAAAGCTGTAGACTCCATGACGAGCAATCCATGAAAAAAAAAGCATGCCTCCATTTTACCCGATGGTACTGGCTAACGGCTGGAACGATAACATCTCTCACGCGAGTAACAATGGCGGAGCGATCGCGGATGCAAAATGAGTCGTTTTCCCCTTAGAAAAAAGTTTCGGAGTTATAGGCGTTTTAGAGAAGGAAATAGACCGTAAGTGGATGGGGAGCCATGTTTTTGACACGGTGATGCATCTGGCCTATCCTTCTCAGAATCGCCTAGGGCTATCCCAGAGCTGCTCTAGCCCGCATGGAAATAAACGAGAAAAACAAAAAGATACAACTCACGTATATATACGTTTTTTAGGAAAGTTGGCACTCCACGGGTGTATTTGCAAAACCGCATTAATACGGTTTTGGCACTCAATGTTGAGGTATTTGTACTTTTCTTGAGTATTTCCAATTTCCAACACTTTTACTTCTACTCCACTGCATCTCGACTACAATATTGGGATTGGGCTGGTGGAAAGTAACTAAGTACATTTCTTAAGTGCTGTACTTAAGTACAATTTTGAGGTACTTTACTTGAGTATTTCAAATTTCCAATATTTTTACTTCTACTCCACTATCCTTTCAGATCCAAATATTGTACTTTTACTCCACTACAATTATTTCAAAACTTTAGTTACTAGTTACTTTGCAGATTTTGATTATTATTACAAAACATACATTAACCACTTCAGCCCTATATACATTTTAGCCATTTGAAAATAGCAGATCTACAAGCTCACAATCCGTCGCTTCGCGACGCATTGTGAGCTTGTAGATCTGCTATTTTCAAAAGATTTGTATACATTTGAAAATGTGTGAAATGGGACATTCTGCACAATGAGTACTTTTACTTTTGGTACTTTAAGTACATTTCGATACCGATACTTTTGCACTTTTACCGAAGTGCATTTTTGAATTCCGGACTTCTACTGTGCAACAGAGTATTTCCACATCGCAGTATTGATACTTTTACTTAACACATCGAGTGCCATAAACGGTCCGGACCGTTTTTGAGGATCCAAACGAGAAGTGCCGAAAACGGTCCGGACCGTTTTTGACCCAATTCTATTTTTATACGAGTGGCCCACGTGGGGCGCTAAAACGAAACTTTGACATCACCCAAGGAGTTTCTGAGAAGAAGAGGCTGGATGTGGCTCCATGTCAAAAATCCTTCCGGTCGGCGTTTTCAATGTTATCTCCTTGACTAAAAGCTTAATATCTCCATTTCTTTTTAACGTGGTGGAAACGAGCCGTTTTCGATCGGCGATCACTCTGCAATGGAGGATCGCGTTGGAAATATTATTGTTCCAGGCGTTAGTCGGGACCCTCCGCCGTCTCGCACGCACGCTTTGTTTACATGCACCTCCGCGTCGGGGCTTCTACAGCACGAAACGTATAACGCAAGTGGATGGAAGAAATGCAGGCACTCAACGTATAATATTTTAATAAACCTCTGGCACCCAATGTGTTAAGTATCGTATCCTACCAGGGGCTGGTGGTGCGGCGAGGCGACGCCCCAGTTGTGCCCCGTGGGGGACGTAGGGGGAGGGGCCTGGTAGTGAGTCACCGTCAGGTTGGTGTCGCTGTTGGAGCGCAGGAGGACCGCGCGGGGGGCCGACAACGTGGAGGAGGAGGGCGAGGGCCCAACGGTGGTGCCGTTGCCAGGGTGCTGCGGCCCTCGCCGCTGCTTGGAGTAGGCCGGGGTCTCGCGGAAAGGCACTGCAAGGGGGGAGGAAGGGGTTAATTGTGTGTATTTGTAATGTTTATTTTACCCTGTGGTTCTCAACCTGTGGCCAGTGGTGGAAAAAGTACTCAAATTCTGTACTTAAGTAAAAGTACAAATACTGCAATATAAAAATACTCTGTTACAAGAAAAAATCCAAATTTTAAAATGTACTTGAGTAAAAGTACAAAAGTATTGGCATCAAAATGTACTTAAAGTACCAAAAGTAAAAGTACTAAATATTTGAAAATAGCCGATCTACAAGCTCACAACGCGTCGCGATGCGACGCGTTGTGAGCTTGTAGATCTGCTATTTTCAAATAGCCTATGTATAAAATAGGGCTAAAGTGGTTAATGTATGTTTCATTATATCACAGTTTATATCTGAAAAGTAACTAGTAACTAAAGTTTTCAAATAATTGTAGTGGAGTAAAAGTACAATATTTGCCTCTGAGATGTAGTGGAGTAGAAGTAAAAGTATTGGAAATTGGAAATACTCAAGTAAAGTACAAATACCTCAAAATTGTACTTAAGTACAGTACTTGAGTAAATGTACTTGGTTACTTTCCACCACTGATTGTATGTATTTATAATGTTTATTTTACCCTGTGGTTCTCAACCTGTGGGTCCAAATTATTTTGGGGGGTCCCCAGATGATTAGCTTTAATGTGCAGCATTGTTTTCTCTACAGTAAACAAACCAACATACATTATAGTGTATACAGGGTATCTGCACATGGATAAAGGTACAATTTAAAGGTAGGGTAAGTGATATTTTTTGGTTAAAACAAAAAGTATTTTGTTAAAAGGTTAAAATACTATATTCTGATAGTAATCATTGCTATAGAGTGTTTTTTTCAGTAACAGATGTCTCCCTGTCTCTCCAGCTCTTTAACACATTGAGTGCCAATCGCGTAGATCTACGCGAACCTATTTAAAGCCGCCACGTGCCAATCGCGTAGATCTACGCGAACCGCCGGTTCGCGTTGATTTCACCAAAAGTGCACTTTCGAATTTTTTTTATTATCCATTTCCGGTTCCGGTTTGACCACCGGAAACAGAATTATTTGGGATCCGGTTTTGCCGATCCCGTCGGCCCTCGTTCTAATGACGAAACTGAAACTCAATTTTCTCCTTGTAGTTTTTTCTCCTCGCATATCACTGTTTAACGTAAACCGTTCTAACTACAACAATGGAGCTCCGTTTGACACGTGGTTTTCACTGGTAGAATCAGTGAGATGTCGGCGATGTTTACAAACAGTGCACAGCTCAATCTTAAGGATTTTAACACATCGGGTGCCGAACACGGTCTGGACCGTGTTTTCACAGAGTAGCGCATTGGTGCCGAACACGGTCCAGACCGTGAAATATGTCTTTTTGCTTTTTTCGTTTTTCTCCACACGGGCGGGGCTAGAGCAGCTCTGGGAGTACCCATTGTGATCTTGAGAAGGATCGGCCAGATAGATCACCGGAAACAAAAACATGGCTCCCATCCACTTCCTGTCTATTTCCTTCTTTAAAACGCCTATATCTCCGAATCTGTTTCCGGTGGGGAAAACCGGTCATGCGCGATGCGCGATCCCCCCCCATTGTAACTCGCAAGTGAAATGTTATCGTTCCAGGCTGTAGCCAGGGTCATCGCGCTACATGAATGGATGCTTTTTTTTACATGGATTTGCTCCTCGTGGAGTTTAGAGCTTTAAACATCAAAGCGCAGTCAATGGGGAGAATGCTGGCACCCAACGTAAGTTATGAAAAAATGCTGGCACCCAATGTGTTAACAAGGTCTATGGCGACGTGAAAAAAACAACAATAACACGTTGGCACTGGTGAGTACATTATGAGATTAACGTCTGGCATGGAATGTGTTAATAAACAGAAAATACATTTTTCGGTAGGTGTCAAAGTCTCGGCCAATCAGGAGAAAGTACCCATTTTTAAGCTTAATTTGTATAGTGCTCCAGTTCAAATTTTATCTGCTCATTTCTTAGTGTCATCACTTCCAATTTCACTTGTTTAATCTGTATCCTGATTGAGTTCTCTGTCCTGGTTGGATAAAATTGGAAATGAAACTGAAACTGAAACGAAAATGCATTTCCTGTTTAATAAAGAGGTGGAGAGACAAGGAGACTCCTAATACTGAACAAACACTCTATAGCAATGAGTACTATCAGAATATAGAGCTATTTAACACTTATTTTAACCAAAGCAAATCACTTACCCTACCTTTAATGAACGCTAAAATAAAAAACTAAAATAGAAAAGAAAACCATTACTGCGTCAAAGTAATCAACAAACTATATACAATAACAAAAGATCCAAACATTGGCCAAATTGTCAAATATTACTTGAGAAAGAGGCAAAAACAAATTATAATTGTGAAAATAGTCGATCTACAGTACATGCTCACAGAGGCGTTGTGGGCTTGTAGATCGACTATTTTCGCAATTTGCATCTGTGGAACCCAGTCAAACTAAATGTAATGCCTCAACTACAAATACAGTTCTGAGTGCTTGTCAAGGTGGGGGGTCACGTGTTCAAATATTATTATTTTGGGGGTCGTGGACTGAAAAGGTTGAGAACCACTGATTTAACCAGTAAAAAACTGACTGAAGTCTCTTTTACGAGTGTGAACTGACCAAGAGGCATAAATACTACAGCTTTGCCAGCAGAGTAACACATACAGGACCATAACCATATAACATCCGTACAGAACAACGACTACCTGGGAGGCGAAAGAGAGAGAGAGAGAGAGAGAGAGAGAGAGAGAGTATATTTAGTGTTCAGGGAGAGCCTTCTCTGTCCTTTGTTCAGGGTTGACTGCAAGTACGGCCCATTTTTTCACACAGTGCCAGTTGTCTAAGTAATCCTGGGCGCTACACCCCATTTGCCAACCTAGGGAGAACCCACAGCTGAACTCATGCCTCCTTCAATGCATGAGGGCTATCAAGCCTTCTTATCACCTGACAGGAGGGAGTTTCCCCGGTAGGACGTAGCGCGTGGAAGGAACACGTTATTCCAACCAGGTCCTTTCCCCTCCATCAGGCGCCCCGACTGACCAGGGGGAGGCAGTATAGAGACCAGGATTACTGCACGTTTTTTGTGAGGGTATTAACCACCTTAGGGGACACGGGGGAGAACATGCAAACTCCACACAGAAAGACCCTTTCACCAACCCCACCTAGGGTATGGGCACTGATGACGCGGAGGAGAGGACACGCCCCAGAGCCCACAGCGTCCCCGGCGGGAATCGAACCCGGGACCTTCTAGCTGTGAGGCGACAGTGCTGACGACTGTGCCTGGCGGCATGGTGGTACTTAGTTACTTTACAGCACTGACTAACGGTACACCCACATATTTCTAATTTGGGGGGAAATGTATTCCATTGCCTTCTTCACTCGCACAGTATGCCATGATGATGGTAATACTGAAAACTCTATCCGTGTCTCATATTTAGATGGACTATACTGTGAAGGTGAATGTCCCACACAAATCCCATATCCATACGAAGACAACAGTTCAGAACATGGTATAATTTCCCCATTGCCTTCCATGCAATTCTGACATTATTCTGATTTTCAGCAACTACTTCACCTGGCATTCACACAGAGACAGAACGGAGCGTAGACGGCCTCGTTCGACTCTGAGGCGTTCGTATCTCGGGCGCCGTTTTAGAGGAGCCAAGCTTCCGTGTGTTGTCACAGAAGGGGGCGTATATATATATATATATGTTACAGAGAAATTGGCATTCCAGGGAAATTGAAAAAGGAGCGCTCGTTTTTACCCCCGCAGGCAATTATGTAGAACCAACACTAGAAGGCAATGCAAGCCACACAGCCCCCCTTTTAACTCTATGCCCCCACCACACACACACACACGCACGCATGCACGCACACACACGCATGCGCCATGCTTTCAATTTGGCTTATTGAAAGCATGGCTGTTAAGATAATTTTATTGTGTTCTGGCTTTTAACATTTGTTTTAGTTTATCCACGACACACACTTACGCGTGGATAGTAACCCATGAAAATATCTATTCTCCCCCTATCGGTTCACAACTTGGACGGCGCTGATTCGACTAGCAGACCATCGGCCGGTCGGCACGGGCACTCGCGCCTGGAGGCGCTCGGGCGCGCCTTAGTTCTCGGCCTCAAGCTCTGCTGAGTCGGCGCGCCTCCGTCACGGACAATAACTATTATCACGTGTGCGTGTGAACGCGTGTTCAGCGTTCCCCTAGCGTAGCTTCCTCCTCCTCCTCGCGAGGAGGAGCGCCTCGCGTAAAAAACCCTGTCTCGAAAAGCCCCGCCTCGCGCCTAAACACTTTTCAATTTCCCTGGAATGCCAATTTCCCTGTGACACTGTATATATACCTGTATATATATATATATATATATATATATATATATATATATATATATATATATATATATATATATATATCAAATAAAATAAACATGAATTGACACAACACTGATGATAGTCAAACAAGTCTATAAAGCTATCTATGAAATCTAGGGACATTTTAATCTGTAACACAATGTTATACAATATGTATTGGGGGTCCCTGCTTCATGTCTGTCCTCGGCCCCTGGTTTAAATGGATGTGGTGGCTGTGCTGAGAGGCTGGAAGGAGGCTGTATTCAGCAGTTCACTGCTGCTGCTGCTGCTGCTGCTTCTGGGAGTTTATATAAATAGAACCACCTTTTGTGTCTCATGTGCTATTTTCTTCCCTCAAAGTTGTCAAGATATGCACACAGATGCATGTATGTATGCATGCACCAACACACACACGTGTACACGTACACACACTCACCGCGCAAACACACACACACACACACGCACGCACACTCTCTCTCACCGCGCGCACACACACACACACTTGTACACGTACACACGCACACACACACACACACACACACACACGCACACACACACACACACACTGAAGAGGATGAGAAAACGAGTAAAAAAGTATGTTTGTGTTATATATAGCACCACACTGTCAGTCTCAAGCCATACTATAGTGACATCATGGACACATGTGACCGAACGACAACATCTATCTATCTATCTATCTATCTATCTATCTATCTATCTATCTATCTATCTATCTATCTATCTACAGTGGTGGAACAAGTACTCACATTTGTTACTTAAGTAAAAGTATCAATACTGCAATGTAGAAATACTCTGTTACAAGTAAAATTATTCAACATTTACTTGAGTAAAAGTACAAAGGTATTGGTATCAAAATGTACTTAAAGTACCAAAAGTAGAAGTACTCATTGTGCAGAATGTCCCATTTCACAAGTTGAAAAATGTTTAAAAATCTTTTGAAAATAGCAGATCTATAAGCTCACAATGCGTCGCATCGTGACGCATTGTGAGCATGTAGATCTGCTATTTTCAAGTGGCTGAAATATATATAGGGCTGAAGTGGTTAATGTATGTTTTGTGATAATAATCAAAATCTGCAAAGTAACTAGTAACTAAAGCTGTCAAATAATTGTAATGGAGTAAAAGTATAATATTCGCCTCTGAGATGTAATGGAGTAGAAGTAAAAGTATTGAAAATGGTTAATACTCCAGTAAAGTAAAAATGCCTCAACATTTTACTTAAGTACTTGAGTATATGTACTTAGTTACTTTACACCACCGTCTATCTATGAATGGTACATTTATAAAGCAGCTTTATCCAAAGCACTTTACAATGTGCATCGCTCACACATTCTCACACACACACACACACACACACACACACACACACACACACACACACACACACACACACACACACACACACACACACACACACACACACACACACACACACACACACACACACACACACACACACACACACACACACACACAGCAGAGGAAACCATGCAAAGCACCAACTTGCTCATGGGTTTGGGGTTCAGTGTCTTGCTCAGTGTCTTGCTCGACACTTTGACGGTAACAAAGGGGGGAGCCGCCCGGGATCGAACCCATGCATTCCCAAGCAGTCGGATCAATTCATTTATATTATTACCTTATAGCTGAAACATTGCAAGAATATGTTTGTTTTTTGCACAACTTCAAGGTGGTAATCCTGTCTATAGCACATGGTCACACAGTCTGCTCCAGGACTCCTGTCTGTAGAACCAGCCCGTTGCACTGCTGCCAGTCTCCCACAACCCTCAACCATGAAAAGCCACCTGATAGAGACCACCTGATAGAGACCACCTGATAGAGACCACCTGACAGAGACCACCTGATAGAGACCACCTGATAGAGACCACCTGATAGAGACCACCTGACATAGACCACCTGACAGAGACCACCTGATAGAGACCACCTGATAGAGACCACCTGATAGAGACCACCTGATAGAGACCACCTGACAGAGACCACCTGATAGAGACCACCTGATATAGACCACCTGACAGAGACCACCTGATAGAGACCACCTGATAGAGACCACCTGATAGAGACCACCTGATAGAGACCACCTGACAGAGACCACCTGATAGAGACCACCTGATAGAGACCACCTGATAGAGACCACCTGATATAGACCACCTGATAGAGACCACCTGATATAGACCACCTGATAGAGACCACCTGATAGAGACCACCTGACAGATACCACCTGATAGAGACCACCTGATAGAGACCACCTGATATAGACCACCTGATAGAGACCACCTGATAGAGACCACCTGATAGAGACCACCTGATAGAGACCACCTGATAGAGACCACCTGATAGAGACCACCTGACAGAGACCACCTGATAGAGACCACCTGATAGAGACCACCTGACAGAGACCACCTGATAGAGACCACCTGATAGAGACAACCTGATAGAGACCACCTGACAGAGACCACCTGACAGAGACCACCTGACAGAGACCACCTGACAGAGACCACCTGATAGGTAGTTTTTCAAAAAACTTGACTAAGACTAAACAATTTCAGATGACTGAAATAGGACTGAAAAGACTAAGACGAAGATTAAATCAGAATTTGCTGTCAACATTAACACTGGTATTTAGGTACCATGCACATCCACCACATATATACATCCACCCACCATATCTACCATGGATTTAAATACCTAACACATGCAGTGTTAATTATATTGACTAAGACTAAGTCTTATAGTAATATTTTGGGATATTTGTGTGTGACCCACTGTGGTGCATCCGGCTTTGTCCAGCGTCTATACAAACACAATTGGCCCGTGTTCAGGGGGAGGGAAGCCGGGCGGGGAGGAGGAGGAGGAGGAGGAGGAGGAGGAGGAGGAGGAGGAGGAGGAGGAGGAGGAGGAGGAGGAGGAGGAGGAGGAGGATACTGGTCATTGCACGTACTCCTACGGGCTGGGGGCGGAGCCTGTCAGCGGGGAGTGTTGGGCGGGAGGAGTAGGACGAAGTCCTATGTCCTCCTGGTGGAGGCTCCTCACTGACAGGTGAGTCAGTAGGATACAACAGCAGTGACAACACAGAGACGTGTGTGAGGAGAGGAATTAATTGGCATAACGACTTCATTGGAGAGAAAAAGGGGTAAAAAAATAATTGGCTACTCTAAATTCAAGATAAAAAAAAAAAGAGGAAACAGATTTGATATTTAGTCTCTAGACTAAATCAGTATTTTCTGTCCAGATGAACACTGGCATAGAGGCTAAATGATGAACGCTGGCATAGAGGCTAAATGATGAACACTGGCATAGAGGCTAAATGATGAACACTGGCATAGAGGCTAAATCAAACCATCACACCACCTCGTGGCGGGTTCAACCAGGTTCAAGTTCAAGCACTGAATCTATTGAGAACACAACTCCCTTCAGGATAGCAGGCACTGCACAGCTCCAGCCCAGGTCAATGGTGACAGTAATACACAAGTAAGACGCGCAAACGCTGGAAGCGAACGCAGATTGACTGTGGCTGCTATATTTCAACCACACTGTAGATAGTGCACTCTGCCGCACTCTGGAGGCTGTATACAGGCAGTGCAGCTGCTGGCATTTCAGCACGGAGTTTCGAGTCACATGGGGGCGCGAGCCAATGAGAGCTAAACACAGACGGACAGAGACACACACACACAACCCAAGCACGGTGACATAGTAAGCTCCACTTGGTCAAAATAAACTTGAAAAAAATTATCGGGTTTACAGTGATCATTATATTCTGATTTAACCAAAGTAAAAACTAAATATTAATACATTAATAAAATAAAATAAAATCTATTTTGGATGTGTGCTAAGACGAACCCCTTTGGAAAAAAATCCAGGTGAGATATAGAACCCATTAATAATAAGACACCAAAAAGATTGTGAAAGAAGTCCCACCCAATACAGCATCTTTCCTTTTTGTCATCTGTCCATCATGAACTGATTTCAGTAAAAGGACACACGCGTATACGCATGAGAGAGAGAGAGAGAGAGAGAGAGAGAGAGAGACAGAGAGAGAGAGAGAGAGAGAGAGAGAGAGAGAGAGAGAGAGAGAGAGAGAGAGAGAGACAGACAGAGAGACAGAGAGACAGAGAGACAGAGAGAGAGAGAGAGAGAGAGAGAGAGAGAGAGAGAGAGAGTTCCACCAGCTCCCTGGGATGTCATACTCCAGTATGAGGGGGTGATGATTGATAGGAGATGTAATTCCTCATGAACCCTGCATGTGTGTGTGTGTGTGTGTGTGTGTGTGTGTGTGTGTGTGTGTGTGTGTGTGTGTGTGTGTGTGTGTGTGTGTGTTTGTGTGTGTGTGTGTGTGAGATTGTGTGTGTGTGCGCGCGGCCGCGCATGTGCGCACGTGCGTGTGTGTGTGTTTGCATGAGTGTGAGTGTGTGCGTGTGATGATTCCTCTCCTAGGTGTGCAGCAGCATCAATGCTCTGTAACCATCCTTTAACTAATGTGATCGTCCCCAAAGGGACGAGTGAGTGAAGGTGAACCACAGATACACATGACAGGAGTTTCATACCTCTGTATAGACTACCTCTGTACCTCTGTATAGACTACCTCTGTACCTCTGTATAGACTACCTCTGTACCTCTGTATAGACTACCTCTGTACCTCTGTATAGACTACCTCTGTACCTCTGGATAGACTACCTCTGTACCTCTGGATAGACTACCTCTGTACCTCTGTATAGACTACCTCTGTACCTCTGGATAGACTACCTCTGTACCTCTGTATAGACTACCTCTGTACCTCTGTATAGACTACCTCTGTACCTCTGTATAGACTACCTCTGTACCTCTGTATAGACTACCTCTGTACCTCTGTATAGACTACCTCTGTACCTCTGTATAAACTACCTCTGTACCTCTGTATAGACTTCCTCTGTACCTCTGGATAGACTCTACTAGAAGAGGAAGCAGATACTGGCCATTCCAACAACACAGGACAATAACTGAACTTAGTACTGTATTTAAGTCATTAACACATTGACTGCCAATCGCGTAGATCTACGCCAACTGGTCATTTTTTATTTTTTTTTTCACTCACAGGTTCACATTGCATTGTAGGCCTTGTTCGATACGCCACATTTCATTGTAGCACCACCGGAAACGGAATTATCCGCTTCCATTCTAAAGCTGACACTAAAACGCCATTTTCTCGGTTGTAGTTTTTCTCGTCGCTGATCGCTGTTTAACATAAACCGTTGTAACTACAAGATGGCGGCTCGGATTTCGATTTCGTTTTCACTGGTCGACTCAGACGGATCGCCTGTGTGTTTACAAACAGCTGAAAGCGCGATTTCAACGGATTTAACTTCTTCTGTGGCGATGTGAAAAAAACAAAAAAAACAACAATAAATCGCTGGCACTGGTACATTATGATATTAAACTCTGGCGTGGAATTTGTTAAGTAAGTAAGTAAGTAAGTAAGTAAGAACAGTTCATGTAGAGAAGACACTGGAGCAGCTCGGAGAATTAAAACCTTTTTTTATTAATCCATTAAGACCAGGAAAGCATCTCTGTGTCATTTTAAGATCTATTTGTCCAATCAAAAATAGCCAAATAGATCTTATATACATATACCTTATATATATTATATATCTTATATATTATATACAAGCTCATAGCGGGGCACAGAGTGCCGCACTATGAACTTGTAGATCTACAAAAAATATATATATATCGTAAAAAGTTGTGCAAATCTTTGAATATATATATTTTTAAAGCGAACATTTGTAACTCAAATCTTTGCTTCTGGGGGGTCCCTGGAACGACATATTTTGAGATGGGGGTCTGCGGCCACATATATATCACTTTGGGGGTCCTTCAGATGAAACAGTTGTGAAATGAAAAACTGTTTGAAGATGCATAAGCATTGGAACGTCAGTCATGATATTTTGCACCTTATTAAAAGAGTCTTTAATTGTCCGAGTCTGGTCCAGTGTCTTCTCTACATCATGCTGTGTTGTCCAGCTCCTGGGACGCACCGGACCTGCCTGAGTTGTTTAACTTTCTACTTAAAGTCCAGCTGAACTGTCTTTTGGCGACCATATCGTGACGTATTTCCTAGTGATACAAGGGCTGGTTGTGTCTCTGCCAATCACAGCATTGGGGGCGGGGTAGATGGGGGCAGTCCAATTGTGGAGAGTCTCCTGCTTCAATTAAACATACATTGGTCATACATGCACTATAGGAGGCACTGTTTGTTCTAACCAATACACACATCTACTCTATGTCCCATCACGGCCCCAGTTATGCTCTAAAAGTGAGAAAAATTCATTTCAGTTTTAACACGACATATGACATACATTCAATCCTATATTAAAACAGTGTTTAACACTACAGCAGTGTTACAGCAGTGTTTAACACTTCAAGTGGCCATAACTCAGTGACCATTGTTCTGATCAGCCAATGTAGTGCTTTAAGTGCTCCCTACGCATGTGAGCACATGTGTGTGTGTGCAAAGCGACCACACACACACACACACACACACACACACACACACACACACACACACACACACACACACACACACACACACACACACACACACACACACACACACACACACACACACACACACACTGAATGATGATCAGTGATTGGCCATGCTTTGGCCAGTGATTGAGCCTCTCCTCCTCTAGCATGAGGGACGACCATCATTAACACGATTATCATGATTCCTGCAGCGACAGCTGAGCTCCACCGGCCCAGGAGACTTTCCTACAGCGGGCTTGATTTCCCCATGGATTCAACCCACCATGACCACATATATAGAGACATACATGGATTCACCCCACCATGACCACATATATAGAGACATACATGGATTCACCCCACCATGACCACATATATAGAGACATACATGGATTCACCCCACCATGACCACATATATAGAGACATACATGGATTCACCCCACCATGACCACATATATAGAGACATACATGGATTCACCCCACCATGACCACATATATAGAGACATACATGGATTCACCCCACCATGACCACATATATAGAGACATACATGGATTCACCCCACCATGACCACATATATAGAGACATACATGGATTCACCCCACCATGACCACATATATAGAGACATACAATATACTATACGAGACATCATCAATACTAGCAGTGGTGTACTTAAGTAAACGTATCAATACTGCAATGTAGAAGTAGAAGCAATGCAAAAGAAGTAGATCGGCTATTTTGAAATGGCTAAAGTGGGTAATGCATGTTTTGTAATAATAATACAAATCTACAAAGTGACTAGCAACTAAAGTTTTCAAATAAATGTAGTGGAGTAAAAGTACAATTTTTGCCTCTGGGATGTAGTGGAGTAGAAGTAAAAGTACTGAAAATTTAAAAAAACTGCAGTAAAGTAAAAATTCCTCAAAATTAAGGAATGAATTCATCCCCATGTTTGTGCCGAATCTGGGGGGGATGAGATCAGTGAAGCTCCATGGGTAATGGTCCCTTGATTATCTTGTAGACCAGGCCCATTGCAAGTCACTGTACTCTGTCCTCTACCCTGAGCCATCCCACCCCAGCATCATGAGCCGGGGGTTAGGTGAGAGCTGTGTGAGGACTCACCTAAAGGCATTTTATGCTACTTTTTAATCACCTGTTTATTCATGATTAACTGATATATAATCCACCATTACACTATGAGGAGATATGGACATCATGACAAGGATCGACAGGATCAGAAATGACTACATTAAAAGATCTGCCCAGGTTAGAAGGTTTGTGGGATACAACGAGAGGTGAGGTTGAGATGGTTTGGACAGGAGCAGTGGACGGACGGACAGACGGTGAGAGAGGACATGCATGTGACAGAGGACATACAGTACAGGTGACAGAGAGGACATACAGTACAGGTGACAGAGAGGACATACAGTACAGGTGACAGAGAGGACAAGCAGGTGACAGAGGACATAGAAGGACAAAGAAGAAGACACAATGAGGAATCACCTCCAGAAAAGGAGGTGGCCAAGTATAGACCCCTGCGGGACCCCTGTCAACAAAATAGTTATGGTCTAATTGGTTAACTACTTGAACCCCATCAGTCCTATTCTGGGGGGGGGGGGGGGGGGGGGACATATCACCAGAAATAGCCAAACTACAAGCTTGTAGATCGGCTATTTCTGGCGTAATTTGGTGTGGCCAGAAAAAAAAGCGGTCCAAGTACAGTTGCAACTCAGGTCCGTTTTACCCAGACTAGAGGGTTTGAGTGGTTGATAGAAAGTCTCAAATCTAGCATCTATCAAAATAACAATCAAATCTATGTTGACAGACCAACAGCACACAT
>NC_137603.1:2277484-2287484 GCF_963280865.1 Gymnoscopelus braueri | reverse complement strand
AAACAAGACCAACAAAACGCAACTTGCAACTACCAATATTTACAAGCAACGTTACAGACAAAACAAGCCGAAGGTCGCTTATGATAAGCAGACCTGGCAACGCTGCTCTTGAGTCTCACAGTTGTATTCTAACCATTTTGTAATGAGTGAAAACTTAAGAGATAACTTATTGGCACATGATAATTGTCTCCTAACCCACCAGTACTTGTCAATAAAGTATTTGAATGCACACATAGAACGGGCTCAGATTTAAAAAAAAATTAATAGTTTTCATTAAATGATTATTAAATGTAATATATTTTATATATTGTATAAGATCCTTTCACTTTTGTCTGTCATTTAGTTCCAGTAGATGCACTGCACGAGGTTTTACTGTGCATACAACATACTCTCACTCCTAAAACAATGCTGTTTCAAGGCATATCGTGACCTCTTGGCAGTGGTGGAAAAAGTTATTTATTTTTTACTCAAGTAAAAGTATCAATACCGCGATGTAAAAATACTCTTTTAAAAGTAAAAGTCCAGAATTCAAAATGTACTTGAGTAAAACTACAAAAGCATTGGTATAAAAATGTACTTAAAGTACCAAAATTAAAAAGTACTTATGCAGAATGTCCCGTTTCACAAGTTTTCAAATGTATAAAATGTATAAAGATCTTTTGAAAATAGCCAATCTACAAGCTCACAATGCATCGCATTGTGACACATTGTGAGCTTGTAGATCGGCTATTTTCAAATGGCCGAAATGTATATAGGACTGAAGTGGTTAATGTATGTTTTGTAAAAAATGATCAAAATCTACAAAGTAACTAAAGTTTTCAAATAAATGTAGTGGAGTAAAAAGTAAAATATTGGACATTGGAAATGCTCAAGTAAAGCACAAATACCCAAACATCGTACTTAAGTACAGTACTTAAGTAAATCTACTTAGTTAGTTAGTTACTTTCCACCACTGCTTCTTGGGACAAAATGTGACCAAACGTCAAACGGTGACGTGAAGGGGGCGGGGTACCGTCCACGTCACTTCCGCTCCTGGAATGTGGAAGTGCCGTTCTCTCTCTCTCTTTTTTTTATTTTTTATAATCCCTCGATTTTGGAACCCCATTTTTTACACCCAGTGCCAATTGTCTATGTAATCCTGGGCACTACCTTCCCTCTGCAAACCTAGGGAGGCCAGAGCCGAGCTCATGCCTCCTTCAATGCATGAGAGACAACTGACCTTCTTGTCACCTGACAGGGGAGAGTTTCCCCGGTAGAACGTAGCGCGTGGAAGGAACACGTTATTCCAACCAGTTCCTTTCCCCTCCATCAGGCGCCCCGGCTGGCCAGGGGGAGGCAGTATAGAGACCAGGATTACTGCATGTTTTTGTGAGGGTACCTACTCTAGGAGACACGGGGAGAACATGCAAACTCCACACAGAAAGGCCCTATCGCCAACCCCACCTAGGGTATGGGCACTGATGACGGAGGAGAGAACACGCCCCCAGGACCTCCTGAACCCAGGACCTTCTAGCTGTGAGGCGACAGCGCTCTCCAGTGAAAAGTCGTCGTGTAGAGCAGTGGTTCTCAACCTTTTTCTTTCCAGGGACCCCTAAATTCATATACATTTGGCCGCGGACGCCCATCTGAAAATGTTGTGCCAGGGACCCCTCAAAAGCAAAGATTTGAGTTAAAAAAATTTGCTTTCAAAATATATATATTCAAAGATATGCACACATTTTCAAGATCTTTCAAAAATAGCAGATCTGCAAGCTCTCGGTGCCGCGCCATGAGCTTGTATATCTGCTATTTTTGAATAGCCAAAGCTAAGTGGTTAAAATGATTGTGACGCTGTGTTAACTCATTTAGCTGGGGACCCCCGCTGCCCGCTGGTCAAGGACCACTGGTGGTCCCCGGACCACTGGTTGAGAACCACTGGTGTGGAGGGAAAATTGGAGGGGGCCATTTTCACAGAACCTAGGAACATAAAGTATATCGTCTCTGTCCGGTGGAAACCTCATATGTCCAAAACTGTTACTTTTCAGGATACAAACAAAAAATAATAGTAAAAGTAGCAGATCTACAAGCTGAAAACGCGTCGCTTTGCGTCGTGTTTTGCGTTGCGTTTCGCGTTGCGTTTCACGCTTGTGGATCTGTTACTTTTTGATACTTTCTTGTGACGCTGTAGTATGATCAGGAAGGGTGTTAATTTACGAAACAAAACACAAAAGGTAAAATATGGAGATAAGGGGTATTTGCCCACAAGCAGGATTTTGTGTTTAAATGAGGATTTTTACTGCATGTGTGAACATAGCCAGGTTCATGGAGGGAATGGCAACAGATCAATCAAACTGCTGAAACCACCAACGTCTTTCACACACACACACACACACACACACACACACACACACACACACACACACACACACACACACACACACACACACACACACACACACACACACACACACACACACACACACACACACACACACAGGGGTGTTTTCTCCACCTTGAGCATAGTTCCATTTCTCCTCTCTCTGACTCTGACCTAAAAACCTCATCCTATATCTCACAGCTGTCTCCTTCACACAATGCACAGATTATTCAGGTACACTGATCTACCGATGCACACGTACAATAACGTACCATGAGCCCAGCTGTGTCATTAGTTACAACAAGCCATCAAGTGAATGAAAGCACTTTTGCCAAACCTATGCAGAGTAGCCTGTAGACTATTCTCTGGACTGAACAGTATGACTAAAAATACACATCCTTCAGCTTTGGAGAGGTCGAACCAGCAGGGCAAATTAACAGGTTCAAAAGGACAGAAATATGATTGAAAGGAATTAAATGTGACTGAAACGAATTCAATGTTACGGAAAGAAACAAAATATGACCACCTTGCATATTATAAAATTGTATAAAAATATTTTGAAAATAGCAGATCTACAAGCTCACAATGCGTCGCACAGCGACGCATTGTGAGCTTGTAGATCGGCTATTTTCAAATGGCCAAAATGTATATAGGGCTGAAGTGGTTAATGCGTGTTTAGTAATAATAATCAAAATCTACAAAGTAACTAGTAACTAAAGTTCTCAAATAATTGTAGTGGAGTAATATTTGGATCTGAGATGTAGTGGAGTAGAAGTAAAAATATTGGAAATTGGAAATGCTCAAGTAAAATACAAATATCTAAAAAAAAGTGTTAAGTACAGTACTTGAGTAAATGTACTTAGTTACTTTCCACCACTGCTTCTTGGAAAGAAAGTGACGGAAAGAAAGGAAAACCGCTTCACATGATTATCTATAAAAAAGAAAGACAAGTCAATGACGTCTTACCTTCCTTTTTTAAGGCATTGAGGAAAGACTTCATGTTTACTCCTTTGCTACTCCCACTGGAAGTCACAGCTGTCTGTACATCAGTGGACTTTAAAGATGAGGGTGACTTTTCCTGTCAGGACCATGGACAGCTGCTAGGACGCAGAGCGCGATGCAGTAGGCAGTTCAGCACCATGGACAGCTACCGAGACGCAGCGCGGTGCACTAGAGGTGTTTCAGGACCATGGAGAGCTACCGAGACGCGGAGCGGAGCACTAGAGATGTTTCAGCACCATGGACAGCTACCGAGACGCGGAGCGCGGTGCACTAGATATGTTTCAGCACCATGGACAGCTACCGAGACGCAGAGCGCGGTGCACTAGATATGTTTCAGCACCATGGACAGCTACCGAGAGGCGGAGCACGGTGCACTAGATATGTTTCAGCACCATGGACAGCTACCGAGACACGTAGCGCGGTGCACTAGATGTTTCAGAACCATGGACAGCTACCGAGACGTGGAGCGCGGTGCTGCAGCAGAGGTTTCAGTACCACGGAGAGTTACTGAGTAGCAGCGCGCACTAGAGGCTGTGTTTCAGTCAGCTGGAAGAGCTACTGAGACACGGAGGAGCGCGGTGCTGCACCGGAGACGCGCTCCGGCCGCCGCTGCGCACATGATTCCTCCCGGCTCGGCCACGGCGTGAGAGTGAGAGCGCACACATCACTCTCTCCACTGCCGCCGCCTTCTCCCTGGGAAGCACCACTATTATTCACTGCAACTGCCCCCTCCCTCCCTATTTTATCCCTCCTTTCCTCTCACCCTCCCTCTGCTCTCTCTCCCTCCCTCTCTCCCCCTCTCCCTCTCTCTCTCTCCCTCTCTCTCTCTCTTCCTCTTCTCTCTCTCCCAGATTTACAAGCTAACAAGCTTCCCAACAACCTGACATGCTTTTAGATCTGTTCTTTTTGGCAAGCAACACCTGTGCAGTTATGGAGTATAAATGAAGCTTAACACAGAGCATGTTGTCACAGCCACAGCACACAGTATAGCCTAATAGGGAATACTGTAGTGTGTGTGGAGTTACTGTTCTACATTATGTAAGCAATACTGGAACCTACAACTAGGTCAAACATGTGGAGAATTGTAGCGAATGTGGTAGAGATAATAGATGTATATATTATCTCTACCACATCATTATCTCCACTATTTATTATTATATCTTCTGCCCGCTTTGTTGGCCCCTAACAAGTCCTTCATACTTTTAGATAGAATCTTCGTTCCAACTATACAACGTCGACCTACTTAGGACACGCCGGCTAGTCGGCTACCATTAGATTTAAAAAAAATAAGTAGTACTTTTCGAGATATTTAACTTTGAATTGCAAAAAAATCCCATTAGCTACAGTGGAGCATAGCAACTGCTTATTAGACCCACAACAACACATTAGACCATAGCAACCACCTATCGTACCCTAGCAACTGACTATTAGACCCTAGCAACCACCGTTTTACCCTAGCAAGCATCCAAATATTAGACCATATCTGCATATTAGACCTTAGCAACCACTTATTAGACCCAACTGTTTTACCATAGCAACCACCCATTAGACCCTAACAACCGCCTATTAGATCCTAGCAACCGACTATTAGACCATTGCTACCACAGTTTTGACCTTAGCAACCACTGTTTTACCCTAGCAACTGCCTATTAAACCCTAGCAACTGCCTATAAGACCATAGCAACCACATTTTATACCCTAGCAACCGTGTATTAGACCCTAACAACCGCATCTTCGACCCTAGCAACCACTGTTGTACCGCAGCAACCGCCAATTAGACTCTAGCAACCGCCTATTAGACCTACCCCTGTTTCACTTTAAAAAACTACGTTTGACATTGCTCAACACTAATACTAATACTTTCACAGCTTTTAAACCTTTAACACCATTAACACATTTAAAACCTTTAACACATTAACCGCCAAGAACGTAGTCCTACGGTCCGTTAAATCCAACTGTTAAGTGCCGAGACCGTAGCCCTACGGTCCACGGTCTTTTCGCGCAGACATTTTCCAGGTGCACTTTCGGAATTTTTTGATCCATTTCCGCTTCCGGTTTGATGACCGGAAACAGAATTATTTGGGATCCGGTTTTGACGATCACGTCCGCCCTCGTTCTGCAGACGAAACTGAAACTCCATTTTCTCCTTGTAGTTTTTTCTCCTTGCATATCACTGTTTAACGTAAACCGTTCTAACTACAACATGGATGCCCCGTTTGACACGTGGTCTTCACTGGTAGAAGCAGTGAGATGTCGCCGATGTAAACAGACCGTACGGCTCAATCTTAAGGATTTTAACAAGATCTATGGCGACATGAAAAAAACTAAAAAACAACAATAACACTTTGACACTGGTGAGTACATTATGAGATTAACCTCTGGCGGTCGATGTGTTAACACAAATAACACTTTAAAACATTTAACGCTATCAATACTTCATACTATCAACATTCTTAGCGATCTCACTCTGTTTCTTCAGGAACAGTAGGCCTACTTTCTAGTACTATATTATATTATATTACTTATAATAACACTTTTCTTGGTTTCCAAAAGCTAAATACATGAAAGCAAGTGGGGAAAAACTCATAGGCAAGAGTTCTAAATGGTGAAGTGGCTTTTTTCTTGCCATCATTAGTGGTTAAAAGGTTTCTCTCAGAGGGAAGGGCACCCTCTATTTGAATCAAGGACACAACTCAGAATGTAATGGAAGAGCAAAGTCTCTTCTGCTAGTCATAACATGTTAAATCTTGATATAGCCATGTCTGGTTACTTGGCAAAGTCTAATTTCTGTGATCAAATAAATAGCATGTGTCACATAAAAGCCAGTGAATCATCTGACGGTTGTTCCTGGAGAGACATCACAGCAGTTCCCTCTCTTAGTGTGTGAGCTACAGCTATACAGTGCCTTACTGTACAGGATGGAAATGAACCTCCAGCCCTATTTAAGCTAGTATTTACAGGCTAATTTAGAGTCCGTCGTACAATAGGAGTGATGGAAAAAAATCTATTCATATAAGAATTGTGATTCTTATTATCTGCGATTCAGAATAGGATTCACAATTTCAAAAAAAATCTATCAAATATAGCCTATAGTCTACTGGCTCCTTGCTTTTGTGCGCGCCCCGGACAGTTTTTAAGTTGCTGGATTCAGTATTTAGATTATGTTCTGTTTTGCAGTGAATTCAGTTTACAGTAGATATAGTATTTGGCCCCAATGCTGCTCAGACAGGCTTTTATGTTTGTTATTGTCATTGTCAGTAGTAAGAAGTACAACACTACTGCTCTGGGTAAATACAGATATATATATATATTTTGTTTTCGTTTTTAAAGGATTAAAAAAAGAAAAAAAAGATGCAGCTCACTGTATTATCCACAAATGGATCAGCTGTTGGCATAAAGGAGAGGATGTTACTCTCCTCCCCCCTCCTCTTTTTGTACATATTTTGTATTTCCTCATGCTTTTTTTTGTATATAATTTTTATTTTTCCATGCTCCCCCCCCCCCTTTTTTTGTACATATATTTTTTAAATGCTTTTTTTGTACATAGTGGTATTTTTTTATGTATTATCTGTATTTTCATGTTGATTTTTGAACTGTTTGGTTGCTACTATATATGTCTATGAAATTAACTCAAGGACCCCAACGGAAACAAGTCCGCAAGGACTTTTTTGGCCGGACCTTTTAGACAAAAGCATTATAAATGTAACTGTGTTGTTTTACATTCTTTTGCCTAATAACATTTTCAATCAATCAATCAATCAATCAATCTGTCTTAAATTGACTAAGTCTTAAAAGAACAAAGTTACTTGTGTCAAATAAACATTTCACCTCTTATGGTTTTACCATTTTGGAAATGAAATAGGGGACCGCTAGGAACCAGAATCGGAATCATAAAAATCCTCGATGAATCTATCGTGATTAAAATGAAGTTTGAAGTTGTGAATGTGTTTGTATAGGAAGGGGGCCTGTCTGATAAAATGAATATCAAATATTTAAATACTGAATCAAGCAACTTAAAAACTGTCTGTGGTGAAACACAAAAGCCTGACTAGACATTGAAATGACCCCAAACATGTTTGAAAGTGAAATATCCCTTCAAATATTATGTAAGAAATAGGCAAACGTTGTGCAAATAGCCGATCGACAAGCCCACAACGCCTCGCACCGCGAGGCGTTGTGGGCTTGTCGATCGGCTTTTTGCACAATATTTATCTGTGGAACCGAGCCAAACAAAATTACATACAATTCCAAATGCTTGTCAGGGTGGCGGGGTCCACCATCATGCAGGTACAATGCATGGAGTGACATAGTTCATATCTTGCTTCGAGGAGATGCACTGACGTGAATTCAAATTCATATTCATATTTATGCAAATACATATGCTAGCAGGAACAATGTAATAATGCAAAAGTGAAAGCAGCGTCCTGTTGATTACATTTTGTGTGAAGTTTTGGTATTTATTTTAGGAGATCTAGGAGAGCACTGGACGTATACGTTAATAAGGACCTATGCACCTTACCAGGAATGTACAGTGGGACCACATGGACAAGCAGAGTTATGTTTATGTGATATAACAAATATTGTGTCTCTAAAATCAATGAATATTAGTGATTAATAATCATTGGCTTTACGGCACCTGGTGTCGGTACGAGGCCTGATATTTCAGACGCAAAACATAAAATGAATGATAAAAATCACACCCTGTGTGAAGTGGGCGGTGTCTTGCTAGCTAATCACAATACTGAATGGAGTCAACCAATCATGTACAAAAAATACATACATTTATTGAAACACTCTTTATGATGGAAGAAACCATAACTTAAAAAAAAAAAAAAAGTATGTTTTTTTTTAAAGTTATGGTTTCTTATATAGGGCTATGCACATGTGTCATGTGACACTGGCCAATCACAGTCCTGAATAGACTGTGATTGGCCAATCACGGTGCAGGGTTAGGCGGGGTACATTTTTGGCCAATCACAGCGCAGGATTTGTTGTACAAATATCCAAACCTCACTTATAGGGGCGGTTTCACCGCCCCAAAAAAGGAAGAAAGTATACCAAATGACCCAACATGTGAATGAACCCACATTTTTTTGTAATCCTTTGGCAAGCTGCTATGGTTTAATGAAGGCTATTATGGAGCACAATGGCTGAGCTCCATACATTAACGTGGTGAATAGATTGTGCTCTAGCAGGAGGCTGTGTGTCATCTATGTAAATCATGTGGCATGCTCTGCACACCCCCTTATCTCACACTGTGGCGTTTGCTGCTGAAGCAGCTCTACATGCATGGATTACCCAGCCTGCTTCCTGATATCGTGCCAATGCAATTCAACGGCTATTTATTGCTTTGGATGAAGTGTTGTTATTTTAACCCTCAAGATAGGCGATAGACCAGTGGTGGACACAGTAAATACTCATTCAAAAGTACACATTACTGACGGATTTTTCCAGAAATGTTTTGACATTTTCCGAAAAATAAATAAAAATACTGAACATAGCAGATCTACGAGCTCTCAACGTTGAGAGCTTGCAGATCTGCTATTTTCACCATTATCTTCTCTACTGTCTGTGCCGCTGCAGGCGAAGAACACACTGCTCTTCTTCACCATGCACTCTGAGGTTGGATGGTTTTCACACGTTGGAACAGTGCTGTCATGTACAGTAAAGTCACTAAGTACATTTACTCAAGTACTGTACTTAAGTACAATGTTGAGGTACTTTTACTTTACTGGGGTATTTCCAATTGTCTATACTTTTACTTCGATTCCACTACATCTCAGAGGTAAATATTGTACTTTTACTCCACTACAATTATTTGAAAACTTGAGTTATTAGTTACTTTGCAGATATAAATTATTACATTATAAAACATACATTAACCACTTTCATACCTAAAATAGGGCTAGGCTAAAATAGGCTAAAATAGGGCTAGGCTAAAATAGCCGATCTACAAGCTCACAAGCACAAGCACACACGTTGTGAGCTTGTAGATCTGATAGATATGTAGATCAGTAGATATGTAGATCTGCTGTAGATCTGCTATATGATCTGCAGTTTTCTCAGTTCACTGAATCTCACTGAATCTCTACAAGGCATCATTCTATAAGCCATATCTCGAGTGGGTCAAACTGCACAAGCAATATGTCAATTTGTAGCTATGATTCCCTGCTTTCATGTGACATGAAAAAAATGTAAATGAAAAAAGCCTAGATGACTTATCCTTTATCGTGGGGGGTCACAAATGCTAGTACTTTTTGAAAAAAACATAGACAAATGCTTTTAAAATGTCATAAACACATATAGCTCTATACTTTAGTCTCATGCTGTGTTCCTCACAGGAGGACACCACTCACACTACCAATACACTTTCAACAATGGATGTCCTAACAGCTGCTCTCCACTTGACAAGACGACTAACCTGGCAGTCGGTGGTGGTAATGGTGACGGACGTGTTGACATTTATCCCGTGATCATCCTGTCACTCAAGTTAAACATACAGCGTCACCTGTGTCTGCTGCCCTGTGAACTGTGATGTCTGTGTCTCTGCTCTGTGAACTGTGATGTCTGTGTCTCTGTTGCTCTGTGAACTGTGATGTCTGTGTCTCTGCTCTGTGAACTGTGATGTCTGTGTCTCTGCTC
>NC_137603.1:2235178-2277284 GCF_963280865.1 Gymnoscopelus braueri | reverse complement strand
ATCTGTTGCTGAATTCACAGGTAAGACCAGCTAACAATACTTACTTTTTAAAAGGGTAATAAGCAGTGTTGTGCAGGCTACTTCATCTTGGGACCCCCTGTGTGTGTGTGTGTGTGTGTGTGTGTGTGTGTGTGTGTGTGTGTGTGTGTGTGTGTGTGTGTGTGTGTGTGTGTGTGTGTGTGTGTGTGTGTGTGTGTGTATATGTGTATGTGTATGTGTGTGTGTGTGTGTGTGTGTGTGTGTGTGTGTGTGTGTGTGCGTGTGACTGGTTTTAGGAATTGCATGAACTGTTCAACAATGTGTGTGTGCTCTATGATGAGGTGACGTCGTCAGTCTAACCATAGATATAGAAACCTAGACACCTCATTGGCCTCAGCAGTTCATTGGAGCGACCTGTATCTCGGGCGCCACTTTGGAGAAGGCAAGCTTCCTGACTAACTGGCCAATCACAGCGCGTCTTTTCCAGTAATCTATTTGCATAAAAATATCCCGTTATATTTTTATACAACTAGATTCTGCCAAGTACCGGAAAGACGCGCTGTGATTGGCCAGTAGTCAGGAAGCTTGCCTTCTCCAAAATGGCGCCTGAGATACAGACGAGTCAGAGGAGGCGTCTACCTTTATATGTCTATGAGTCTAACAGCCCCCTCCCCCCCCCCCCCCCCCTCCCTCCACAGCTCAGTCAGCAGCCAGGCTGCATAGCAGTTCCAGGCAGCAGACAGACAGACAGACAGACAGACAGTATCACAAGATTAATTTACTCATGCACACAGTGATGATGTGACTTGCAAACGAGTGATAGAATACTGATCGTGTGAGTGTCATCATTCAGAATACTACACCACCCAAAAACCACCCATTTCGGTACCCCCTCCGCCTAGGGCGCCTATGGGGGGTACCACAAAATCCTAAAGGGGCGTCAACATGTGTCACTTGGTAGAGGCGGCCATTGTTGGGGACAGAAGGTACATAAACAGCTTGGAAACAGTGACTTTCTCCTCCGAAAATAGCCGATCTACAGCGCAGTGCGCTTGTAGATCGGCTATTTTCGGAAAACAGATTTAATGTGCAGATTACCAATCTCTTAAAAAAAACACCCTATCTACATTCATTAATAAGTGTTCTTGAATCTTGAAACAGTGTCATTCATATGTTGCATACCATGAGTTATTATAGAACATTACTAAGTTCTGTATCAGTTCTTCATGATTAAAAACAATGAGAATTTATTACATTACGGAGAACCGAAAATACCATGTGTTATCAAATTATAGAACATTACTACAGTTATGAATCAGTTCTGAATGCCTTTATTTGTGCAAGTACAACAGATAAAAATAAAGTGTCTACTGTACATTAACAGTCCCAGTTCAACTCTGCTACAAGTAGAATAAAGTGTCTTTGTAACTTTCAAGTACAGGAAAATGTAAATTATTAATTAATATTAATTAATTAAGCCATTGGCAAGCCAAAAATGACTCCTTCAGAGTGACCCAGGTTCTATCTAGACCAACAGGTTTTCGTGCAACGACTACAGCATACAGATGCAAAACAGCGTCTCTAGAAACAACACTTTACAAGTGAAATATAATTTACAAATGAAACACAATTTACACATGAAACCAGACAGGGTAACTATGCCCCGCGTGGCGACCCTTTGGTGACAACACGTTGGCACGCTCTAGGACGCTATGGCCTTGCCTGTAATACACCGTTCTGCCTTTTCCCTTTTGATGGGGTAGCTGTGTCCAATGTAGATGAAATACCCAGATGTCTGCATGTCTGTGGCACACAGGTGTTGTTGGACCTGTGTGCTTCTAGTGTGTCCCTCCAACCCCTCAGTACCACACCAGTGTGTAGAGAGGGTGTGTTACAGTCAGGGACAGGACAGTCTTGCGTAGCCAGACAACTATTCCACAATCTTCGAATGCTATATAAAGTCTGGAACTGCACCTCCAAAAATCTGAGGCAGGAAGCTGTCATATGTTTGTCCTTTACGTTCACGAAAATATATTTTAAATTATCTTTAGATTAAATGTTTTAATTTCCATTTCTGCTAAAAAGGAAGGTTTATATGCTTAGATGTTTTTGATTTGTATTAGGATACATTTGCGTGACTGTAAAGACAAAACGGAAGTGGGGGAGGCGGGGCTTCCACTTTCCCCCTCACTCATTAACAGAGTCTCCCGTTGCTCCAGACTGTATGAACATTGTGGGAGGAAACAGTCTGGCCACACGAGACTAGAGACAGACTAACTGTGGGCATCGTTAGTGGAGTTTCAGGAGCAGGGGGGTGGGACAGGGGTCCAGGGACAGGGGTCCAGGGACAAGGGGATGGGACAGGGTCCAGGGACGGGTCCAGGGACAGGGTAGTGGGACAGGGGTCCAGGGACAAGGGAGTGGGACAGGTGTCCAGGGACAAGGGAGTGGGACAGGTGTCCAGGGACAAGGGAGTGGGACAGGGGTCCAGGGACAAGGGAGTGGGACAGGGGTCCAGGGACAGGGGAGTGGGACAGGGGTCCAGGGAGTCTCAGATACCTAGAACTCAGCCCATAGATTGGGCTCCAAATCAGCACAAATCATTCCATACATTTGGGCCAGTTGGTCTTATCAGCCTTTTCTTTCGGTGATTCAATGTTAACGCATGTGCGGCCTACCAGGAGGCTCTGGTAGGCCGTTACCAGCCATTCCTTTGGGTGATTCGTCACATTGAAATACAGCACAAACCCCATTCTAGCACCTGTCTCGGCGGCGTGCCTCGCTAATAATTAGACTTTCGGCCCCAATCTCCTGGAAGCGAACTTGAGCCACGAGAGGCACAGCAGAGCGAGCCTAGGCGAGCGAGTCGCTGTGCCGAACGTTGCGAAGATTCTGATCCTACAGATTCTGTCTAAACATCATGTAAACCGGTACACATTATCTCATATAGTCATGTGATCAAGACAGATCTGGCCGACTTTTCATATTGCATCCTGATTGGCTTAGATTGGCATCTAAGTTTTCATGTCTGTGCAATAACTTCATTAACATTAATTCCTCAACTTCTACAGATTCCACTCACTCTATAATGACCGAATTTCCAGCATTGCTGGACCACAATAAACTACCTGACCTGGCGGAGACCTGTGCTCCGAGAAGCACTTTTTCTAGTAGTAGTTTTCTTTCTATTTGGGTGTGATCCATTAATGACCCAATGTAATCCTCTCCCACATCTCTTCAGTGAACAATGGCCAGTTATCCAGAGTCCAGTTCTCCAGATCTAGCAGTGATTCCAGATCTAGCAGTGATTGATGGGAAGAGTCTGGCAACGAAGAGCTGGAAGCTGATTGGTGCAGGTGGATTTGGGCAAGTCTATAAAGCCAGACATCTTCAGTGGGGACGGGATGTGGCCGTTAAACAATTATGTCTTGATGACGGGTAAGTGCAAAAGTACAAACTGGCGATGATGCAGTATTTCAAATGTCTTACACTCCATGTGTTCTTGGAAACCTCTTGCACACACACACACACACACACAGGAAAAAATAGTAAAGTAAATCGTGTGTGAAAACCTCACTTGAATAGCAATAATGTAAGCTAATGTGCACTGAACAGCTAGCTTTTTAGCTAGGCGGAAAATTGATACCATAGTGCACTTGGTGATACAAGCGCGAAATTTGGCACAGATGACCTTCATATGACCCTAATTGATAATCAACCTCTGGCCACGCGGAATTCCTAAGATTTCAAGATGGCCACCACCAGTTTTCAAAGTGGCTGCAACTGGGCCAATGTGTTGGGCTATATCGCTTTGCTGGGGCTTATTTTAATGTAAGAGAATATGTTCTGGAGGTATATCTACCAAGTAAGATAAAAAATAACATTAGGTTCCAATATGGCGGCATATTTTCCAATATGGCTGCCGATAAATTGCAGAAATGTGCATTTGCTTATGGTTTATCCATATGAGCTTGTAGTACATGTATTTGTATTAATTACCATACACAGAATCCATTTATGGAACATATGAAAGTGATTTATTAGCTTGGTAAAGCTTAGTGCTTACTTTTTGTTTTGTTATTAAGTCATTATAAACACATTCTCATTTATAATGGTGGCTGGGCAAGTGACAGGCCAGTGTACTAGCAACTGCAACCACAGAGGGGTGTGCAGATAAGTCCAAACTTAAAGCATTTGCAGTGTCCAGAACATGCTTTTTTACATCCACACTTCTCTGATGTGGACATGAACTTCCTTTTTCTTCCCAATTTAGATGATTTAAACGTTATTGAGCATGATGTGTGATATTTGGCTTTGTTCCTCTCAAGTGTCAACTGAATTCCATCACCGTCATCGAGTCGCTTTGGGTTAAAAGGAATTGGCATGCAGTTCATTTTGTGGAACTGGGGAATATTGGTAGCCAATGTCACATAACCACTGCTAGTGGCATCAACTAACTTTTCACCCATGTTATGTTGGCACAAACAGCATGAATTCCAATCGGTAGTACTAGTTGTACTGTCTTCTGGGCCGAAGACGAGAGCATTTCTGTCGGTGTGTCCATTGCTATGGGTTAAGATGTCTACGGACCAAGAAGAACACAGAGCAAACACAGGGCTTAAATAGACAGGGATTAACAGGATACAGGTGAACTCGACAGACAATCAACACTGGGATAGGCTGGGGGACTAAGAGGACACAGGTGGAAACACTGACAATATCACAGGACTGGTAAGACAAGACAGGTAACAGTAACTAGGCTTCAAAACAGAGGCACTAATGACCAGAAAACATTACATTTCTGCAATTTATCGGCAGCCATATTGGAAAATATGCCGCCATTTTGGAACCTAATGTTATTTTTTATCTTACTTGGTAGGAATACCTCCAGAACACATTCTCTTATATAAAAATAAGCCCCAGCAAAGCGATATAGTCCAACACATTGGCCCAGTTGCAGCCATTTTGAAAACTGGTGGTGGCCATCTTGAAATCTTAGGAATTCTGCGTGGCCAGAGGTTGATTATCAATTAGGGTCATATGAAGGTCATATGTGCCAAATTTCGCGCTTGTATCACCAAGTGCACTATCGTGTATTGAAAACGGCATAATTCCGCCTAGCTATTTTACCACTTCTGAAATTTGGTATTATAATTTAATGATTAATGAAATATATTCATATATTCGAAGAGCTGGAAGCTGATTGGTGTGGGCGGCAGTGGCTCAGGGGTAGAGTGGCCGGGTAAAGTGAACTGGAAAACCGCAAGGTTCTCAGTTCGATCCCGGGCTGGGGCGCTCCCCCAGAGTTAGTGTGGAAGTGTCCTTGAGCGAGACACTGAACCCCTCACTGCTCCCGATGAGCATGGTTTCCTCCGCCATCGGTGTATGAATGTGTGTGTGAATGGGTTAATGGCACAATCAATGTAAAGGGCTTTGGATAAAAGCGCTATATAATGCACCATTTACCATATTCACCCATTCTTGAGAATTGGGACAAAAACTTTTATATTCTTCAATTAGGCCAGGAAAATATATTTTGAAAGATCAAAGGGTTGACTATTAAACCATGTAATGGGCCAACCTCCCACTGTTTAAAAAAAATCATTCACTTGTATTGAGATTATAATTATTGCGACCGGTAGAAGGTGAAACAGTGACATCTGCTGGGCCATTAATAGGAACAGCATTGTGTAAGAGAACCCGGAAGAGCTTCAATTCCATCGCCGGATACTGGGCCATTGATCGGTACACATTAGCTCTGGGGTCATGAGATCAAGATGTATCAAGATTTTTCAGATTCCATACCAATTGGCCATGACTGCCTTCCAAATTTCACGGGCCTGGTTAGGTAACCAGGTCTGGCGGGGGGCTCACTTTTGTAGTCAATATACACGTTTGATTTATAGCTTGTGTAATAGTTTGTGCATACATGAAGTGCAGTAACTGATGCACTCTTTTAGACCCATGCTGCTTTACGTTCCAGGCTGGTGTCTTATTTTGAAAGCATTAGTAAGCTCTGGTTATACTGTGGTCCCACTTATTAATCAGTGAGATTAATTTGTTGCATTTGGACTTTGGACTGTTGGGATTCCGCCTAGTATGAATAGATAAGAATAAAAAGAGTCCGTACACCATTTGCTGCTCCCAAATGTACGTTTGTTCAGGTTCTTCCTCATACCTGTTCCTCAGCCTGGTCGACTCGAAACGTTACCACTAGTAAACGTACATTTGGGAGCAGCAATCTGTGAGCAGACTTTTTATTCGTATCTATTGTTATTGTTTTTGGTCCAGCACCCAGCCTAGTAGGTTTGGGATGTGCGTGTCTTTTGGCTGTTTTTCAGCTTCTCTTTCAATTTTGCCAAATATGCTCACATTAAATACTTCTTATTTGTCTTGTTATTACTATCCTTCAGGTCCAGCTCAGATAAGTACTTGCTTCGTGAAGCTGAACTGATGCGACGGGCAGAGAGCCCCCATGTCATCCAGGTCCTGGGTGTCTTCAAGGGCAGTCTACCATCTGTCCCTGGCACACACGTTTGCCTGGTCATGGAATTGATGGAGAGAGGATCCCTCGCCTCCTTGCATGTCAGCTTTTCCCCCTTTATTGATTCACTGACATATTCAATGATCCAGTGATGTTGAACCATTTTCAATCTAATGAGCTGAAACTTGATATAAACGTATTCATAAAAGAAAACTACACATTACATCACCTTCTAAAATTCATAGAAAAAACAACAACTTGAACAAAGTATATCCAGTATTGGTATATGGACATAAGTACATAATATAAAACATACAGTATAAAGTACCTAAACTATATTCCGTATAGTTAGTGATGTATTTTGTATTTGACAAATCAAATGTAGGTGCACAAAAACAATGAGCTTCTCTTAGGTTTTTTGGTTTTGGACAGCCATGCGTTTCCAGAGACTGTTCTGCTTTCAACAGTTTGTCCGTTAGAAATTGCCTAATTGTTTACGCAAAATAAATTGTTTACTAATTGGTCAAACCCAACTATTTTTTTCTTATATTGTCATGGTTTTATTTAACTTGATTCTGCCAAAATGCTGTTGCTAAATTAGGTCAACATCAATTACATTACACCTCTCCCTCAGAAGCGTAGCGTCTATTGGGCCACTTGGGCCACGGCCACTCGGCCAAGCAATAGAGCTTTGGCCCATGCAGTCTAGCTACTGAAAGACATGGGCGAGAAAAAAAAAACATCAACATAACAACAACATTAGCAGCCCCTCACCCCTGTCCATACTATGGGAACGGCACATGCACATTTTCTGTTGTCGCCAACCACAGCAAGTCGCCTTTGTTTTCAAATTGCCCCCCATTTGCAAGAGATAAATTTCCAACTTTATAAAGTCGGAAATGTATGAGTTTATGAACTAGCAAATTACCGACATTATAAACTAGCAAAATTCGGAGGGAAAAAAAACTCAGAAAAGCGTATTTAAGGTGGCAAGTTCCTTTCACTGGAACATAGCCTCTACCATCACCGCTTCCACTTTGCAATGGGTCTAATCAAATGATACATTTCAATCGGATTTAGCAATAAGGAAGTAGACTACTCTTGAATTAAATGAATCAATAGAAGAAGGCTTTACTCAATGCGTAATGGTTAAGCGCTGTGTGGGTGTCCAGACTCAGAGGATTCCTGTGCGCCGGTAAGGCAAATTTATGCTCCGATCTACAAGCTCACAGCATGTGGCAGACCCGACACGTTGTGAGCTTATAGATCGGTTATTTTTGACATGCGATCCGCTGTACGTCAAAGTATAAATCGAGTTACGGGCAAATTCAATCAACATCATCTATGAATTAATCCACTGATTAGATTACTTATAGCCTATTGGCCTAAAAAGGAAGAAACCGTTCATGTCTGCATGTGCAAAAGACTTAAGTATAAACGAGTCAGAAAGTCTGTCTGTCTGTCTGTCTGGATAGATGGATATATCCATAGACCTTTATTGATTCGCTTCAGGAAGTTCAGGTGTCATAAATATTGATATTAATGTTGATATTCCACTGTTAAATATAGTCTATAGAGTGGTTGGAATCAGCACCATACCACGGAACGGATACTGCCAAAGCGCAACCTCCGTGAATAAACTAGCAAACTAACAACAAACATATAGCATAAGGATAATAGCTTTAAATGAGCCTTTATTTGAATTTGTGATTCTTAAACCTTTTTTGTTTTACCCCCTTCCTCACCAGAAAAAACTAAACCACCCTCCTCTACCCTGGTCCCTGGTCTTTCGAGTGGCTCACCAAGTGGCTCAGGGCATGAAGCACCTTCACGGGCTCACCCCTGATCCCATCATCCACAAGGACCTGAAGCCTGACAACGTCCTGCTGGACACAGACCTAAATGTCAAGGTGAGTCCCAGACAAATGTTCGGATGATTACCATGGGTCATTTAAAAAAAATGTGCTCTATAAATAAAATTGACTTGACTTGAAGCATGCCCATCCTCTGGGATCGTTCAAGCTCATATTAATTCAGTTATTGTTTTTGATTGATTGAATACTTTAATAGTCCGAAATGTAAACAGCATGAGTACAGTCAGACATTTAGGCTAAAAGCATAACACATAAAAGTCCAGGGGACTCGTTTCCATTGTGGTCTGTATTCAATTCATAAACATTGCATTAAAATAACACAATAATACATGTCATCAACAATACAAAACACTATTATGTACAAAGGAGAAAAGGGAAAAATATCGGGAGTGAATGACACCTCCTTTCTATGGGAAAAAATGCGTTTACCTCGCCTTGTTTTCTCCTGATAGATGGATGTTCAGGTCTGTTTTGAAAGAAGCCAGTAATATTTTTTTTTTAATGGATGGTAAATGGTACTTCTATTTATTTGCATATGAAATGGTTAAAAGTGTGTTCAACTAGAATGGGGAGAATGGTTACAAAACATATCAAATCAAAATTACAAATCAAATAAGGAAGGGAAAGGAACAGCGGTCCATACAGGTTCCACATGGACCAACAACCAACGACATAGTTCACAATATGCACATAGCACAAAGCACACAGCATGTAATATATACCTGGCTCCAGCGTCTATGTCGCACCCACGCTTTTAATTACATCGACAATTTTAATTTGTTTTGGGGCCGCTCATCCTTTTATTGTAGAGATGGGCTTCACCCTAATGAATTAGGTAGCAAGGTGTTAGCGGCCAACATTGCCGCTAGCCTCCGCTACCGAGTCATTGATATGACCTCCATACTGTCACCATACAGCCCGGGCGCGTCCGCCACTAAATGACGTCCCTCCGGTCCCAGCTCCCAGCACTACATCTCCACCTCATCACTTAGCCAACTCCCTATCGGGCTCGGACCGAACTCCTCAGGACCCCTGCTCACAATGGCTTTGCAACCGACACCTGTCACTCCATCATTTATTTCTTCCCTCATCTGCCCCAGACAGCCACTGTCACTCCCTAAGCATCCCCGAGGCATTGAGCTCTCCCACCTCCGCCCGATAAGACGTGCAAAAATTAAATCCAGCATGGAAGTTAACCTTCGTATGGCCATTTTTAATACTAGATCTATTCATCATAAAGAGATTTTATTGAAAGATTTTATTACTGATCATGATCTGGACTTTTTATTCCTCACTGAAACCTGGGTGCAAGCTGGTGACTCCACATCCTTTTCTCATCTCCTCCCCCCCGACCGGTCATTTTTCAGCTCCCCCCGGACCACTAGCACTGGGGGGGGGCTTGCCTCCGTTTTTAAATCTCACTATCAATGTAAGCTGTTGCCCGCAATTATTTATCCGAGTTTTGAGCTGCAGACTTTTGAGCTGTCACTGTCCTCCCCTGTGCTCTGCGCGCTGGTTTATCGCCCCCCCAAAAGTAACAAGGATTTCAACCATGACTTTGCTGATTTCTTGTCCGAGGTCATGGTCAAGTACGACCATGTCCTAATCAGCGGAGATCTCAACGTCCATGTTTGCTGCCAGTCCAAACCCCTTGCTAAGGACTTTTTAAATCTTATTGACTCTTTTAACCTCACCCAGTCCATCACAAGTCCAACACATGAAAAGGGTCACATTCTGGACCTTGTTCTTTCATATGGGTTGTCTATAAATGTCACCGATATTTGTCCTCCTCCCTGTCCCTCTGACCATTTCCCGATTTTATTCACCTCTACAATCCCTTGCTCACTGATAAATCCTGGTAATTCTGTGCGCCTCATACGCTCCATTAACCCATTAACTGCCTCACTTTTTTCTCGTATGTTCTGTGATCCCCACACTGCTGCCATGGGTGAAAACTATTCCCTCAATGTTGAGGCTCTCTCCTCAAACCTTGACCAAATTTGCACCCATATCCTGGATACTATTGCCCCTTTTAGACCACAGCGCACCAAGGCACTCACAGAGCCCTGGCTCAATGACTCCACTAGAGCACTTAGACACCTATGCTGGCGGGCAGAGCGATCTTGGAAAAGAGATAAACTCCAAATCCACTATGAGATCCTACGCGACAGTCAAATCAATTATCAGCGTGCTGTCAGAACTGCCAAATCCTCTTTTATGTCCAATCTTGTTTTAAAAAACAGCCACAAACCCCAGGTGCTTTTTAATATTTTTAATCCCCGGGATGCTTCTCCTTTAGTTCCATCCCTCTCACTTTGCCAAAAAGTTTTTTATTGAAAAAATCACTGTTCTTAGGTCTGCTCATATATTTGTTGCCCCAGATCCTGTATCTTCACCATTCCCTGCTGCTGTTTTTGGCCAGTTTCAGCCAATATCCCTTTCCTCACTCACTGAAGTTGCCACCCGTCTCCGATCTACAAACTGTCCTACGGATTGCATCCCCTCCCGCCTTCTCAAGGAGGTTTTCTGCTCCATAGGCCCAAGTGTACTAACACTCATCAATACAAGCCTTACCTCAGGATGCATCCCGGCTGCCTTTAAACACGCGGTGGTGCACCCCTTAATTAAAAAGAAAAACCTTGATCCAACTAATCTTGCCAATTTTAGACCTATTTCCCTCTTACCGTTCCTGTCCAAGGTTTTAGAGAAAGTTGTTTATGCTCAACTCCAATCATTTTTAACCGCTAACGGCCTCCACGATAAATTCCAATCAGGTTTTAAACCGAGCCATAGCACTGAAACCGCCCTTTTAAGAGTTTTTAATGATCTGATTTTAACAGTTGACTCCGGTAGCCCTGCTATTCTGGTCATGCTCGACCTCTCTGCGGCTTTTGACACCGTCGACCACAGGCTCCTTCTCTCACGCCTCGAGCATCATGTAGGCATTACGGGCACTGCCCTAGCCTGGTTCACCTCATACCTGTCAGAAAGAAGCTTTTCTGTCCAGTTAGGTGACTTTAGATCATCTGCAGCACCTCTCTCATCTGGAGTCCCCCAGGGCTCCATTTTAGGTCCTATCCTGTTTTTATTATATATGCTACCTCTAGGCCCCATTCTCTCTAAACACAACATCTCATTCCACTGTTATGCTGATGACGTACAAATTTACATGCCACTCTCAGTCAAAAATTGCAACCAACCACTCCAACCATTGCTCGACTGTTTACAAGACATAAAAATCTGGATGGCCACAAATGTCCTTCACTTAAACGATAGCAAAACAGAAGTTATCATCTTTGGCAATACCACTTCCTCCGCCTCCTTTTCCCTTGGTACCCTCTCCCCCAACATCCGCCCCTCTGTAAAAAACCTTGGCATCATTTTTGATAGTTCTTTTAAATTTGATAAACAAATTGGTTCCGTCATCAAATCCAGCTTTTTCCAACTTCGTTTAATTGCCAAGGTGAAAGCATTTCTCCCAGCCAAACACCTTGAGATGCTCATCCACGCCTTTATTTCATCTAGGCTGGACTATTGCAATGCACTTTATTCTGGTATTGATCAATCACTGCTCAGGCGCCTGCAGCTAGTTCAAAATGCTGCTGCGCGCCTTCTCACAGGCACCAAAAAACGTGACCATATCTCCCCAGTCCTGGCCTCACTCCACTGGCTCCCTGTCAAATTTAGAATTGATTTAAAAATTTTAATAACTGCTTTTAAATCCCTCAATGGGATGGCCCCATCTTATTTAACAGAGCTTGTTGAACACAACCCACCTAGAGCCCTAAGGTCAACTCACCTCTCTTTAATGACTCCCACAGTAACTGCCAAACTGAGAACCAGGGGTGACCGTGCTTTCGCCGTGGCTGCCCCCAGGCTCTGGAACGATCTACCCCTTTTCATTAGATCCGCCCAGACCATTGTGGTTTTTAAGTCCCTACTCAAGACTTACTTTTTTGACCTGGCTTTTAACCAAAATTAAGCCTTAAACTTTGATTTGTGTTTGTAATTGCTCATGACTTAATTGTACTTGTTGTTCTTGTTTTGTTGACCTGTACAGCACTTTGGTCGGCGACAGTCGTTTTTAAATGTGCTATATAAATAAAGTTTGATTTGATTTGATTTGATATATTATGTACCAACACAATGTAATGCACTATACCATCTACAAAATGTCACAGGTAGTATAACACTAGGCAAACCAATAAAAGGAGGACCTTACCAGAGACGCTACGTGGACGTTACTTCCCTGAGACGCTACGGGGACGTTACTTCCCTGAGACGCTACAGGGACGTTACTTCCCTGAGACGCTACAGGGGCGTTACTTCCCTGAGACGCTACGGGGACGCTACTTCCCTGAGACGCTACGGGGACGTTACTTCCCTGAGACGCTACGGGGACGATACTTCCCTGAGACGCTACGGGGACGTTACTTCCCTGAGACGCTACGGGGACGTTACTTCCCTGAGACGCTACGGGGACGTTACTTCCCTGAGACGCTACGGGGACGTTACTTCCCTGAGACGCTACGGGGACGTTACTTCCCTGAGACGCTACGGGGACGTTACTTCCCTGAGACGCTACGGGGACGCTACTTCCCTGAGACGCTACGGGGACGATACTTCCCTGAGACACTACGGGGACGATACTTCCCTGATCGCCGTCCTCACGGAGATCGTCTCATTACACACACGGGGGTCTCGGGAGTCTCGGAAAGAAACAAATAAATCCGGTCGCAGTAATCAGTTGCATAGTTGTGGTCAGTTGAATGAGGCTTGTTTTTGCCGTAAAGCAAGAGGAATGGAGATATAACCATTTTCCCACAGGAAATAAACAGGAAGTAAATGAGCCAGGTCTGTCATCATCTGAAAACAAAAATCTCGTCATTCTCGTCGGTGGCAGGGAAAGAGTTAAGTTTATACACAGGCAAACTCCTCTCAATGGTCACACACAGCAGAACAACAAGCCCCCTGTCTCCACCTTTAGCTGTTATAGTAATGACATCATACATGCAGTTTAGACACAATGTGACACAGAATCACTCGTTTCTTTGCTCACCTTTGCACATAATACTCACTTTGTCCAGTTTAAATGCCTACACGTTACTGAAGAGGCCACACCCCAAACAATACAGGACAGGCAACATCCACGACAATTAGCACTAGAAATGGCACAGACCTTTTACCAGGTCAGCAGCTGCACCCAAACATCCCCCTCTCACCACACACTACCAGTGTGGGTGAGGACCCACAGATTGGCCATCTGCTACCTGCTTGTTCAGAAAGGCCTTAAATACCTGTGTCACTTATGACATCACTTTATCTCTTCCTCCCTCTAGGGGCCAAACATAACCTCCGTTTTGTGTGAGCATGGTAAACAAACCAATGAAATGACTGATCTGTGTATGGTAGGGCATTCACGAATACTGCCTAAAAGTATTCAAAAAGCAGAATATTTGTGGGTGATATATCATATTATTTTAATCCAATATAAACAAGCATTTCTCATTAAAACAAGCCTTGCAAGCCTTGAAAACAACCAGCGGGTAAAGGGTTAACTAATGTAGGCGGGACAAAAGGCGGGGTTGATGATATAACATCATCGATTGTCTGTGAGAGGCTGTTAAATGGCAGCTGTGTATTCTGATTGGACTAAACCCTGAGCAGTCTTTCCGGGCAGGCATGAATCATAGCAGACATACAACTTCACAATGTCTTGCGGATGGACGCGTTGTGAGCTTGTAGATCTGCTATTTTTGATGCACAAAACAGTCCTATGACGGAGCATGGGCACATAACTGCTGCCGTTGGTTGAAGTGAAAAGTAAAACACTTTTTTTTATTTAACATGGAATAACTCATAAAATGATAGTTCAAGCCTATCCTATCTACGTTCAATAACAACCACAGTTATCCCTCGGGTCCCATTTAATGGACCCGTGCTACCCTCTAATGCATACTAACGCGTACTATATCATCATTCACTCTTGCTCTCTCTCTCCTAACCCTCTCTCTATTCCTCCTTCCACTTCTCTGCATGTCTCTCTTCCTCCGTCTCTGTTCCCTTTATTTTCTCTCCATTCTCCTCTCTTTTCATCCAGATCACTGACTTTGGCCTTTCCAAGTTTGTCGACTGTTCGACGTCTGCTGGTATCAAGGGGGCGGGAACGACAAGCTACATGCCTCCAGAGGCCTTAATCTCCTTGTCATACAAAGCCACCCCCACCTTTGATGTCTACAGGTATTCATCATTCCCTGTGGGATTGTCTGTGTCGATCTAATTATATCCTCAACTAAATCGACTCAGCTGTCTGTTGCTGCAAAGCCCTGTGAATGTCCAACATAAATCATGAACTGCTCATTACGTGTAGTGGATAGGCTTCATACCATTCAAGTAGAAAGTTCATGTTTTCATGTAGTCATGTTGATCTTTCTTGTTTCATTACATTTGTTTTAGTTTTGTTTAACAGAAAGTAGATACATGAAGCTACTGCAGGGACGTGCTGGCCACTGGGAAATTTGGGACAATTCCCGAACGGCCGCTCCATTCCAGGCCGACCAGGCCGGCCAATTTTTATATATATATATATATATATATATATATATATATATATATATATATATATATATATATATATATATATATTAAAAAATAAGTAAATTTAACTCATGTAATTGGCCCACTGGCTTGTCTCTCATCTCAAATGGCCAATCCTTGAGAGTAGCACCGGCCCACATTACCTCCAGTATTTTATCATTATTGTACATTGTATATTTTTATTATAAATAATAACATTGTTTATTTTTATTACCGCTCATCGGTTAGTATTTGGGACCTCACCGCGCGGCCGGACACAAAAATAAATCCGGCACGCAGCCTTTGGACACTTTATCTAGTTGCTATTTTTATGTTTTTGTTTGTGTTCTCAATTGGCAAATTAAACATGAATGCTATGTAAGGTAATTGCTGACGTTGCTCTCTTTTTATTTTAGCTATGGGATGCTTCTGTGTTCCATTGTGAAGGGGAAAGAACCATATGGCAAGTGATTTTCTCTCTCCTTAATTTTTTCTTGCTTTTTTGTCTTTCCAGTTCTCTCTCCATCAATCTCTCATTCCTTCAAATCACACATAGCCTCTGACTCACATATGGCACTCTTTGGCTTAATGTCAATTCAACAATAGCAATAATTAGAAACACATTGTTTGACAAGTACCTATTCTCCTTACTAAGGACTCTCTTCAATTCATCCATCCCCTCCCATCATCTATCCTCCACTCTGTTCTCTCAGATACCAGCCCCAGCCTCATAGAGTTTCTGGTCCCGAGGGGACAAAGGCCGTCCCTGGTGGAGGTTGACCCAGAGCAGGCCCCGGGGCTGGAGGACCTGGTAAAGCTCACGGAGAGGTGCTGGCACCAAGAACCAGATAAAAGACCTCTGTTTCCAGGTGAGAAGGCTGCCATGCAACAACCATCACTTGGATGGAAAGTTGAATAGTTTTAGACCTCCAAACTGCAGAGATAGGCTTGCTGACACTGGTGAACTGATCACCAACGGGAGAACAATGAAATGCCACTGAACACAATAGAATATAAGAGAATATAATGGAGTAGAAAAGTTGGAACAGCAGTTCCTTGAGAAAACTGTGCGGGCTCACTGAAAGCAAATATGCTTAGTAGAAATAGCATTTGAGAAGAATGTATGCTATAGAAGCAGCAATGAACTTGAAAGTTGGAAAACAAATCACACTCATTGTGTGTCTTTGATGAGTTTATTTATTTCATTGAGCATATATGAACGAGAGGAACAATGTTTAATCCCTGTCCATTCATTTCAATTGGCTGCTTACCAGCGCCACTTCAAGCAAATAATTGTGCAAATATTAATTAAAGGTTAACTATAGGTAACTTTGAGCCAAAAACATTTTTTAAAGAAAAAAAAGATGGGTATGGGTACACTGTCATGCCGGGTCGGAAGTTGTAGGGAAGCGTTGAAAGTATTTCAAGTAGTTTCAAGTAGTTTTAAACGGCATGCCACAAGCCAGATGTGCCAGATTACATCCTCTCTGTTCTAAGATGGCAGAATAGAAGAGAGTGGTGGAGTAGAACAGCTTTATAGTCATGGTTCTAGGAATCAACTCATAAACTCATGAACTCATAAACAAACATAAAACAAACATGGGTAAATTATCCTTCTACAGCACTGCCACCCGGGTGTGGAATAGTCTAACCCCATCCCTCAAAAAATGCAGTTCGCTGGGTTCATTTAAAATAGCCCTGAAAATTCACCTTTCAGGAGGCCAAAGGGAGAAGTAGTAGGCTACCATTTCTCCCTTAGACAGACGACCCCCCCCCCCCCCCTTTCTTCGACTCTCCCCCCCCCCCCCTTTTTTTGTTTCTTTTCCCAACTCTGTAAATATAGTGGGGTTTTTTTGTCTGTATTTTGTGTGACAATATTAAACTGTTGGTGCTACTTCATACAGTATGTATATACTATATGTATGTGTATAGTATATACTGTATGTCTATGAATTGAATACCAAGGACCGCAAGGACTTTTTTGGAGGGACCTTTTAGACAAAGTGTTTTAAGTGTACTTGTGCGGTTATTTACATTCTGCATAATAACATATCCATTCAATCAATCAATCAATCAATCAATATTCAATCAATCAATCAAAATGCAGTCTGTCTGACCAGCTGAATCTACTGTTTCCAGAATGCACTGCTGTGACAGGAGCCCTCTATGAGAAGCACGAGCCGGGGATTAAGGATGCCGTCCACCAAGTGATAACAGAGCTGGTAATGAATACATGCAGCACTCACTTTCTCACTTTAAAATGATACCGTCCTACAAGTGCTAAAGGTGCTGGTAATGATGAGGGTAATGATAACAAATGCTTTTATGTCTTTGTTTTCTTTTAGTTTCCTCCCTCTCTCCAGGACCAACAGGAATCAGGTATGTGCTTATTTTCAATGATCGTCTTTGTAAATCAAGGTTCAAGGTTCATTTTATTTGTCATTTACATGCTTGCACATGAAACGAAAATCGTACTCAGGACCAAGAGTGTCCAATAAAATAACTATCAATACATAAAGAATAAGCATAAAATCCTAAAGTGCAGTGAATTCAAACTGAGCAGCATATTAAGAAAGGTAGCATCCAGCATTTATCAAAACGAGATAACCTGGCTGCATGACATATAATGTATAACAGCAGAGCAAGGAAGAACAGCCAAAGTGCATTTATTGGGGCTTAGAGTTCATCAGTCTAACAGCCCCTGAGTAGAAGCTGCATTTAAGCCTTTCAGTTCTAGCTTTGATGGACCGCAGCCTCTTGCCCGAGCGGTCAAACAGTTTATGGGCCGGGTGAGTGGGGTCCTCCATAATGCAGGCCGCACTGCTCCTGCACCTGCTGACGTAGATGTCCTCAATGGAAGGAACACTGCTGTGGGTGATCTTCTGGGTGGTTCTCACCACCCTCTGCAGCACCTTCTTGTCAGCAGCAGAGCAGTTCCCATACCAGGTGGTGATGGAGAATGTGAGTGTACTCTCCACCACAAACCTGTAGAAAGCCTCCAGCACTGAGGTATTGAGACCAGCCTGCCTCAGCCTCCTGAGGGGCCTTCATTAAGATGTTAGAGGTGTTAGTGGTCTACTTCTTTAAGATTTTAGACGGGTTAGAGGTCCACTTCTTTAAGATGTTACAGTGTTAGAGGTCCACTTCTTTAAGATGTTACAGTGTTAGAGGTCCACTTCTTTAAGATGTTACAGTGTTAGTGGTCCACTTCTTTAAGATGTTACAGTGTTAGAGGTCCACTTCTTTAAAGTTTTAGACGGGTTAGAGGTCCACTTCTTTAAGTGTTAGTGGTCCACTTCAAGTCCTCGGATATGTGAACGCCAAGGTACTACCAGGATGTCCCTTCTAATTGAAGTTTTCTTGTCCCCCAGAAGCATGAATCACATACAGTTATGCTGTATTTATATCTATGATTTTTGTATGCTTCAAGTATTTTCTTTGCTTACATTTCATTGCTTTTTGTTATATTTCATATTTTCAGAGAGTGTTCAACAGGATGCTGTTGACAATTGGACTTCAGATGAAACGGATGCACGACCAGGTGAGCCTTTTTTGTCCTTGTTAAAATGCAATGCTTGATGTAACTTGTATGTCCACTTGCCAAACAAGAACTTGAAAAATGGGATAAACACCAAATTGAGATGGAACGCTGGATTCTGCAAGTCCATTCTCTGCATCCAAATGAAAACACAAAACAACGCATGCAGAGCAGAATTAGGATGATATACCTTATTATTAGTGTGGTTGCCACACAAGACATTATGTGAAATTGACACATTGGGAATCGTGTGCTTGCATTTTGCAAAGTGATATGTTTTAGAGTTTAATTCAAAACCCACACATTGCTTCTGGGCAACCACACTTGCAATTACCCTAAAGTGCATCTTCCTAGTTGTTGTTGTTATTATTATTATTATTATTATTATTACATTTATTATTATTATTATTATTATTATTATTATTATTATTATTATTATTACCCTTATTATTATCATTATATATTTTTTACAATATAGACAGTCACACATAATATATGCTGTATTATAGCTATAATGTCCCAACAGAGAATCTATTCCCTCCTGAAGAAGGCTTAGTTATTTTCCATGTTATGGATAATAAGGAATACTATAAGGAAGGAGGGTCATAAGGACGGTGTCTAATAGTTTATACATCTATATGAAAACATAGTAACCAAAACAAATATTTCTTTCAGCATATAATAGTTACAACGAAATTGAGCTAACAATATAGTTTTGCATTACAGTATTACATAAGACGGTGGGCTTTACCATCATTATTGACACTTCAGTGATGCTTAGGGAACTCAGAACTACAAGCACCTCATTCCTGACCAACAATGACAGTATAAAGCAGATCCTCTCTTGTAATATTGCTTAATTAAACAACATTAAAGTCCAGTTGCCAGTTCTCATTCAATGTAATCTGAAAAGCATGTTATGGTTATGATTTCAACCAACTGTATCTGTCCTTCTTTTTCCCTTCTCTCTTGTTTTTCAATCAGTCATGGAACTCATAGATGACATCTTGCCCAGAGCAAAGTCCTTTGGCTCTCCCTGTGAGAATGCTGTCACAACCCGGCCCGTCTATGTATGTGTAGCCCTCCCATTCGCCTGGCTTATTCACATTTACTAATGTAAAACCTGAGAGGAACTATAGTAGGACCAAAATGTTAGCTTGTGAGCCCCCACCCTGAATACACTCAGGGAACTAGCTATTCAACACATTGAATAGCTGTGACAAATTTAAACCATCATTAATATCCACAGTCAAAGACCACCTGTACTCAGCACTTTAACTATAGAGTGTGTATTTTATTCACCACAACCAAACTCTCATAGTTAAACAAACATTCAACCCAAAAATATCACAAAGAAAATAATAAGAAAAATACCCCGGGGTTTTAGTCTATGGTACCATCGTTGGTGCACATGTTGGAGCTCATTGGATTTCACACTTAATCCACCAGATAGTTCAGTTGCTTACTCACAGTCTCTGTCTGTAGTGATGTGAAAGAGGTAATTCACAACCAGAAAACACACAGCAAAGGTCCAACGTCCTTCTCCTCAACCTGCATGCACGTGCGTGTGCACGTGTAGCATGCGTGGGTGCGTACGTTCTCCTGCACAGAGTGAACCAGCTATAGTCGCGAAATCGCGGTAAAACGAGCGGTATGAACGTGACTCTCAAACTCACGTTGACATTAGTTAAAACAAAAGAAACGCGGACTCTGTTGCAAGTCAGTTGGCACTACTAAACAGTGTTCATTTAAGTGTTCATCTACAGACAACAGCTAGGCTAAACGTAGCCAAAACATGGAAACTGGTGGCTGGTTCACTCTTTCTCCAACCGACGTCCACGTTCTCTCTCCGTCCCCCGACGTACTTTATCACTTATGTGACGCTTATAAAACAATCGAACAGTTTCTCTTGAGTCATATATCTCGCCACATAGCATGCAGCTCAACTTGAAGCTCTCTCCACACTTTCGTTTCTCCCGGCTTCTCTTCCGCAACAACAACACAGCCCTCCCCCCGTTTCCTCTCTTCTTAAAGGAGCAGTGCATAATATTGTCTATTCACCATCGAAATACCCACTATCTGGCAGTTTCAAAATTATACTTTGACATAACATGTTCAAAATAAGAAAAAGTAAATGACTTAGAATAATTAATAATATAAACAATGAACATCATTATTATTATTCCTCAGGGGTACTACACTCTCCCCCCACCAAAAACAGTCGTGTCCTCACGACAAACGTGAAATAAATTAGCCTGTGGCATTTCAAACTTTTTTGTCCATAAAACAAAACAAAACCAAAATCACCCTGAATTGTCAGACCTTTATGTTTTCTGAAATGTGCTTATGTACCTAACATCAGGGATAAGAAGGGCAGGTGGGAAACCTAACTTATTGTGACCTGTCACTAGAGTATTTGTGTATGTCTTAACAACAACTGATGATGGGGCACCAGGTAAGTCATATGTCAACCTTTTAGGGGCTCTCCTCTGTCTATGAGGCCGGGTTTCATTTTCATGAGTATCTTGTGTCTCTTGATTCTGGTCAACTTCCACAGGATCTTCTAGGTCAACAACATTGTCATCCGGGGTCTCTTCAGTCTGTGATATACATTCCACCGATGTGTCAACTTCTAGAACCACTTCCGGTAGTTCAACATCCAAGTCCAAACTGAATGGTTCAGAAGGATCCTCTACGTCTGCGCCAACATCTTCCATTTGCGTTGGGGTAGGGTAGCCGTACCACATACCAGTCTCCTCATTGTCATCATCTGAATGAGACTCAATGTCATCTCCCTTGTCAGAACTTATGCCCTCAGGAAGACAAAAGGACTCTGTTTTCTTTGCCTTATGCCTTGGACTTCTTCTCCTCCTAGGCTTCGGCAACTCTGGCAACTGCTCTGGTTCCAAGTGTACTTCATGTCCCAAACGCAGGAGATGATTACGATGAAGGACTTTCACAGGCGCATTACCTCCCTCTGGTTTGAATCTATACACCGGCATATCTGGCATCTGGCTCTCCACGATATACTCAGTTGAGTTCCAACGATCAGCTATCTTGTGCTTTCCCTGCAGTCCCAGGTTTCTTATCAGCACCCTATCACCGGGGGCAAGGGGAACATAACGAACCTTCTGATCATATCGTTGTTTATTCCCATCATTCTTCTTATTAGCCGTGCTCTCAGCCAACTTGTAGGCAGCTTGAAGTTCACGCCTCATTTGTTTCACATATCGTATATAAGATTTTATTGAGGATCCATCACTTGAAACTCCAAAGCACAAGTCTATGGGCATCCTGGCTTCACGTCCAAACATGAGATAATAGGGAGAATATCCCGTAGACTCATTTTGTGTGCAGTTGTATGCATGGACCAAGTGACTTATGTGTTGGCTCCATTTGCTCTTCTTCACAGGGTCGAGTGTCCCAAGCATATCCAGCAGAGTTCTGTTGAAGCGCTCGGGCTGAGGATCGCCTTGAGGGTGGTATGGAGTGGTCCTCGATTTCTTTACTCCCAACATGTTCAAGAGCTCATGAATGAGACGGCTCTCAAAATCTCTTCCCTGATCAGAATGCACCCTCTTGGGTAGGCCATAGTGAACAAAGTACTTCTCCCACAGCACTTTCGCCACCGTAGTAGCCTTTTGATCAGGCGTGGGAAAGGCTTGTGCATATCTGGTGTAATGATCTGTGATGACCAGTACGTTGCAGACATTACGAGTGTCTGGTTCGATGGACAAGAAGTCCATGCAGATGAGATCCATGGGACCTTCACTGGTCAGATGTGACAAACAAGCAGCCCGTTTCGGCAGCGTCTTCCTCTTGATGCATCGTGCACAGGATTTACAGTACCTCTCTATCTCAGTCTTCATGCGAGGCCAATAGAATCTCTCTCGCACCAGACCATAGGTCTTGTCAAACCCTAAGTGGCCAGAGTCATCGTGCAAAGACCTGAGCACCGTCTTCTTCAATTCCTGAGGGAGCAACAGTTGCTGACGAACTGGCTTGTTAGGGGGATGTGAAAACCTATAGAGCATGGTGTCTTGAAATTTCAACTTTTCCCACTCCTTAAGCAACAAAGGGATGTCAGCATGCTTCTCTTTGATGGCTTTGTTGATATCGTTTTGATGGACCGCTTCCCATACTTCCCCAATACATGGGTCTTCTGTCTGAAATCGGGTAATCTCTGCTGAGCTCAACTTTGGTAACTCCTGACTGCTGACAAAGGCTAAGTGGGAGTAGGCTTTTGGGACAGCATTGTGAGAAGTGCCGAACAGATCAATGGCCCTGTGTGGCCGTGAACGTTTTAGGTTAACATGAGTGGTATGGCACATGGCTTGGACATTTTCAGCAGGAACTGTCTTCCACTCAACATCCGTTACACTTGAATGAGGCCGACGAGATAAGGCATCTGCATCAATATTCTGCTTGCCAGGTCTGTATTTCAAGCTGAAATCATATATGGACAGCGCAGCCAGCCACCGATGACCTGCAGCATCTAACTTGGCCGTGGTCAACACATAGGTTAGCGGATTATTGTCCGTATGCACTTCAAACTTCACTCCATAAAGGTAGTCATGTAGTTTGTCAACAACTGCCCACTTTAGCGCGAGGAACTCCAGCTTATGGGTTGGGTAGTTCTTCTCTGAAGGAGATAGACTTCGGCTGACAAATGCGACAGGTCGTAACCCCTCTCCTTGATTCTGATATAGCACGCCACCCAAACCTTCTCTACTGGCATCGACATGGAGAACATAGGGCAAGTTTGGATCAGCAAACGCCATGACAGGGGCCTCTGTGAGAGTCATTTTTAACCGTTCAAAGGCATTCTCACAACCTTCGTCCCACCTGGAGCCGAATGGTTCTGATGAGTGGTAGAACTTTTGAGAGCTATCGTTTTCTTTAGCATTCTTCCTAGGCCTCCCAGCAGTAATACAGCCCTGCAACAGCTGATTAAGGGGGTGACTAACCCTGGCGTAGTCCTTCACGAATCGACGATAGAAACCACAGAAGCCAAGGAATGATCGTAGGGCTGAGATGGTCTCAGGGCGTGGCCAGGACTTCACCGCTTCTATTTTTGAGAGATCGGTAGAAATTCCATCTGCAGAGATGATATGCCCAACATATTTCACAGAGGTGCGACAGAACTGGCATTTATCCAGGGATAACTTCAACCCCTCCTCTTGGAGCCTATCCAGCACCTTCAGAAGCCGTTCCTGATGTTCCTCGAGGGTTCTGCCGAAAATAATGAGGTCATCCAAGTAGACCAACACTTCCAGGAGATTCATGTCTCCGACAGTTCTCTCCATGACTCGCTGAAAAGTGGCTGGCGCACCACAGATTCCTTGAGGCATCCTCTCAAACTGATAAAAGCCAGCTGGGCAGATGAAAGCTGTCTTCTCCTTATCAGCGTCACTCATGGGGATCTGATAGTAGCCGCTTCTGAGATCGAGAACACTGAACCATTTGCTCCCACTCAAGCATGCGAGTGCATCTTCGATACGTGGAACTGTGTATTGATCAGGCACTGTTCGTCTGTTCAGCGTTCTGTAGTCCACACACATGCGAATGGTCCCATTCTTCTTGCGCACCACCACAATGGGTGAAGCGTAAGGGCTTCTGGACTCTGAGATGATTCCTGCCTTTTTTAGGTCATCTAGATGCTTCCTAACATCTTCCACATCTCCAGGAGGTAGACGTCTTGAACGCTCTCTAAAAGGTCTGTCATCAGTCACTCGGATGGTGTGTTCTGCGCTTTTTGCACATCCGACATCAAATTCACTGCATGAGAAAACATCCTTTCTCTCCATCATCTTGAATCAACTTCTCCTTCCATTCTTTGGGCACTGGAGAGTCACCAAAATTGAAAACAGAGGGCGTCAGTTCATCTGGGGCTTTACCCATTTTTGCAGGGGCTGACGCCAGGACGTCAACTGGATACAGGTGAGCAATGGGCATGCCACGCTTGAGAGTCACTTCACGAGTGGACACATTCCTCACAGTGACTGTGACTCGATGGCAGTGGGCAGAAGCAGACTTCTTGATTTCAGGCATCACCAGTAGCTCTTCAGGAAACTCGCCCCCTTCAAGATGATCTATCAGGACTGCTTGAGTGGCAAGGTTTCCTGGAAGCTTTGGAATACCGGTAACATTTGCGGCTCCCCCTGGGGGTAATGTCAATGTATTTCCCTTTGCCAGCCAGACAGTACCTCTCTTCATGTCAGCCCGGTCATCTGGAGCTTTGAGCAGCTCTTGATAGGCTCCTTTCATTATTGGATGAATTGGCATTGTGCTCAGGAAATTGTCTCCTTCTTTTTCCTTGCAGACTTCCATTAGTCTCCTTACCACAGAGGTGTTGGTCCCCACCAGAATAGAGACTTCACCCTTTCTTGCCGGGTCTGGACACACAAGCACAAGCGTTTCCACGATCTCGGTTACTCCAACTACATCCCTTCCAAACTCCAACTTCAGGCAGAGATAGCCATCATAGGGGTATTGCTCTGTGCTAAGCCCCCATATTTCTAGAGCCTCTATGGGCATCAATGGCAGGTGCTTCAGATACTGGTCATAGAAGGAGCGGTATAGGAGAGTAACTTGAGACCCGCTGTCCAGCAAGGCTCTGGCATAGATGCCCTCAATTTGGACAGAGACAACCGAACTCGGGCCTACTAAGCCTTTGGGTAAAACAGCCTTGGTGTCTCTCAGCATATCACACTTTGTGGAACGTATCCTTCCCGGGACGACAGTGCGTTCCTCTACTGGGCCCCAGGGAAGTTTCCCGATGGTCGTTTCTGTTGCAGGAGGCGTTGATTCACTCTTCTCAGATTCTCAGGGTTCTGGCATTCACGCCGGAAGTGGCCATCTTCCCCACACCTGTAGCAGAAAATGTTGGCACGATTCAGCATTCTTATTGGCTCCTGAGGCTGTGTCTGTGGGCTACCCCCTCCAAACTCATTAGAACTCTGCCGGGGAGGTTTTGAACCTGCTGTTGACATGGCTACTGTCGCAGAGCGTAGGTTAACCATTTCACTCTTCAGCCCTTGTATTTCTTTCCTCAGCAGCTCTACTTCATTGCTCTTCTCAGTGGGAGCACTAATGGCAGTGGGAGCTGTGGCAGATGCAGCACAGGCTGAAGCAGCAGTAGTAGGGGGTAATTCAACAGGCAACACTGCGGCTGAAGTGACACCCTTTTTAGCATCATGTCTGTCAAGGATCATGTCTTCCTCTTCTCTCACTTCATGGAGCAATTCAGCGAAGCTGGGGGGTGTTTTAAGCTTATGTGTCATTCTGATACGGAGAGCTACCAGGTTGTTAGACAAAGCACCCCTCACTATTTGCTCCATACGAAGTCGGTTCATATCAGACAGCGCAATTCCACCTTTACGGTACACAGAGTGCAGCAGTTTGTCCAATCTTAGCAGATATTCTGACAGCTTCTCCCCTTCAAATTGGACGGTATTGCGTAATCTCACCACGAGATCAGAGGCACTCTCAGTTGTCCCAAATGCATTTTCAAGGGCTTTGAAGTAATCATTGGCAGTCACATTGGGATTACTGACTCTCAAGAACCTAATGATATCTGCAGCTGGTCCTTTGAGGCTCTCAGCTACTCTCTGTTTCTTCACAGTGTCAGAACACTGCCACTCCTCAAGCATATGAGTGGTCTGCTCAGCCCAGACCTCGTATTCTTCTTCTCCATTTGGAGTAGGCTTCATGCCAGAGAACAACCGCAGCTTGCGGTAGCTCTGTATCTCTGCAGGGGAAACTTGACACTTTTGAACAAGAGAGGATATTGCATTCACTAACTGGGTGTTCAAATCAAGGGCATTGGGCATGGGGGTAGTGGGAGTGAACAGACCCTTAACCTCATCTAAGGTCTTCCCTTCATTTGTCAGAAATGCCATCAGTTTTGACTGAAACTCTTCTTCCTCAGTGGGGGCAGGCAGTGACTGGGGTTCTACAACATGGATGGGCCAGGGACCTAACTCATCTGCAAGAGCTACCTGCTCGGGTACCTTGATTTGTGTCAAATCACGTGCGGCCTCAACTAAAATGAGCTGTGTTTTACTTGTTGTGTCTAAGCAACGCCCCTTTATTTTAGTACGACCCAACACTTTGACAGCATCCAAAACCTTGTAAATGTCCTCATCAGATACCCAAACATCCACCTCACCGAGTATCAATGCATGTTTAACATCAAGTGATTTCTCATCGCACCAGGACAGTATCTGACTTGCCTCCATTTTGTATTCACTTAACAGGCAAAACACCATGAAACAAAAACAGTATCAGAGTACTCTGGTTATTCTTACAAACTGACCAATTTCTTTTCTTTTACAACCTTTTTTTTTTTTTTTTTTTTTTAATTATGCAAATAAACCGATCCCGGACGAGCCCCCACGTGTAGCCCTCCCATTCGCCTGGCTTATTCACATTTACTAATGTAAAACCTGAGAGGAACTATAGTAGGACCAAAATGTTAGCTTGTGAGCCCCCACCCTGAATACACTCAGGGAACTAGCTATTCAACACATTGAATAGCTGTGACAAATTTAAACCATCATTAATATCCACAGTCAAAGACCACCTGTACTCAGCACTTTAACTATAGAGTGTGTATTTTATTCACCACAACCAAACTCTCATAGTTAAACAAACATTCAACCCAAAAATATCACAAAGAAAATAATAAGAAAAATACCCCGGGGTTTTAGTCTATGGTACCATCGTTGGTGCACATGTTGGAGCTCATTGGATTTCACACTTAATCCACCAGATAGTTCAGTTGCTTACTCACAGTCTCTGTCTGTAGTGATGTGAAAGAGGTAATTCACAACCAGAAAACACACAGCAAAGGTCCAACGTCCTTCTCCTCAACCTGCATGCACGTGCGTGTGCACGTGTAGCATGCGTGGGTGCGTACGTTCTCCTGCACAGAGTGAACCAGCTATAGTCGCGAAATCGCGGTAAAACGAGCGGTATGAACGTGACTCTCAAACTCACGTTGACATTAGTTAAAACAAAAGAAACGCGGACTCTGTTGCAAGTCAGTTGGCACTACGAAACAGTGTTCATTTAAGTGTTCATCTACAGACAACAGCTAGGCTAAACGTAGCCAAAACATGGAAACTGGTGGCTGGTTCACTCTTTCTCCAACCGACGTCCACGTTCTCTCTCCGTCCCCCGACGTACTTTATCACTTATGTGACGCTTATAAAACAATCGAACAGTTTCTCTTGAGTCATATATCTCGCCACATAGCATGCAGCTCAACTTGAAGCTCTCTCCACACTTTCGTTTCTCCCGGCTTCTCTTCCGCAACAACAACACAGCCCTCCCCCCGTTTCCTCTCTTCTTAAAGGAGCAGTGCATAATATTGTCTTTTCACCATCGAAATACCCACTATCTGGCAGTTTCAAAATTATACTTTGACATAACATGTTCAAAATAAGAAAAAGTAAATGACTTAGAATAATTAATATTATAAACAATGAACATCATTATTATTATTCCTCAGGGGTACTACATATGTATGGATGTGTGTTCAATGTAGTGTGGGGTGTTGTAAAGTGTGTGAACTCAGTCATAAGGTAAAGAAACCAAAGGGTGCTGTCATCTGGTGAGGGATTGCTAGAATGGCTGCCACCCACTCTTATATAGGGCTCCAGGGAGCATTGATCAGGTGCTCCCAATGCACCTAATGAGGAACCCCAAGTTGGCCGACGCCTATAGGAGATCTGTGAGAGATAGAGACACATAGGGGAGTACACCATACAACCACACAGGCCCTGCTAGCCAGGCCAAGGGGCCGTGACAATGCAAAGGGCAACAAGAAAGAGTGCCAGCCTCTGAAACAGCAGGTGAAACAGCTGGAGGACCTGGTGGAGGAAATCAAGCAAAACGGAGCTGGTCAGAACTCTGCCGATGTGGAGAAGGCCCTCAGTGTCAAAGTGTAACTTTTGCTCACACGGGGTTGACCTTGGTTTGCATTCAGACATACCAAACCTTTGTAGCACATTTTCAATGTGTCGCTTTTGATTCATTTTGACCTCTCCTTCACTCTGAGTGAAGTCAATTCCCAGAAAGTGTTTTAACTTTCCTAAATCCTTCATTTTGAATTTCCATTTTAACATTTCTTTCACCTCACTGAACAAGTCATTGTCACTGGCTGCAATGAGTAAATCATCTACCCATACTATCAGTATTACTTTGTCATTCTCAGATTGTCTGCTATAGACACAATGATCTGCATCATTTTGTTTGAAATTATTCTTGGTAAGGTGATCATGTAGTAGCCTGTTCCAATTACGGCCTGATTGCTTCAAACTGTACAATGACTTGTTCAGTTTACAGACTAGGTGTTCACCTGTGTTTGACTCTACTTCAAAGCCTTCTGGCTGCTCCATATATACCTCGCAGTCCATTGGAGCATGGAGGTAAGCAGTTTTTACATTCATCTGATGTAGGATGAGATCCTCCTGTGCTGCCACCTGTATCACTGTTCGTACAGAAGTCATATTGGCAGTGGGTGAAAAAGTTTCCCTATAGTCAATTCCCTCTATTTGACTATAGCCCTTAGCCACATATCTGGCTTTATAAGTCTCAGACCCCTCTGGGCTCTCCTTTACCACATACACCCACCGACCCCCCACTGCTTGCTTATTCTCTGGCAGTTTGGTCAAAGTGAATGTCTCATTTTCTTTCAAAGACTTAATCTCCTCCTGCATTGCCTCAGCCCAACGTTTTGACCTTTTCGAGCCCATAGCCTCTGTGTAGGTTTTTGGTACACCATAAGCAACCCTGTAGAAATAATATACATCCTCATTTTTTTCCTCAGATTTAGCTTTGCATTGATACACTTTTAAATATCCTGGAGCTCTCCTTTCTCTACTGGGGTAGCGCTGTGCGCTCTCCTCCTGACCCCTGTGAGTAACTCCTGTCTCGTTGGACTGACTAGCCTCATTTTGGGAAGTAGTATCACTGTGATGTGTCTAGGCTGTCTTTGACTCTGGTTGGTTGTTTCTGTCTTAGTCGGTATTATGGGTGTACTGTCTCCATAACTGTCATAATTCAGGTCAAGATCTGTTGGAGTTTGGCTATCCATGTTGCTCTTTGTAATACATTTGACTAATCTGTGTTTCATAACCTTCCTTGTGTCAGGATAATAGACCAAATATGCAGGGCTGTATTTATCGTATCCTACGAAAATTCCCTTCTCACACCTCGAGTCTAATTTCTTTGCATCCTGCTTATAAGCATAGCATTCTGAACCAAAAACCCTAATTTTAGATACGTTAGGTGTTTTCCCAGTAAATGCACAGTATGGTGTCTGTTCTAGACGCTTACAATAACACCTAATGCAGGTCTGTGCTGCTGTCTGCACAGTGTATGTCCACAATTGTTTAGGTACATTACTTTCCAGTAGCATACATCTAGACATCTCAATTTTCCTTTCTGCTGTCCCATTCTGGTGTGTAGAATAGGGTGCACTTTTCTCATGTCTTATACCGTTCTTGGTCAATAAAGACTGATCCTGTCCTGTATATTCGCCACCATTATCAGACCTTATGTGCCGAATTTTCCCGTAGGGAGCAGTGTCTGCTATGAATTTCTCTGTTGCTTTGACAGCGTCACTTTTTGACTTTAGAAAGTAAGGAAAAATCATCCCACTATAATCATCTGTGAATCCAATAGCATATCTGTAGCCATCTTTATCTGAAGGCTTTATTGGACCAGCTAGATCATATACGCACTAACTCAAGTGGCACCTTTGCCCTGGCATCTGCCTGTCTGTTTCTGTATTGAGCAAATTTTCCCTGTGTGCATACCTCACAATTAAACTGGGACTTATCACGTTTCCCTTTGATAGTCATCCCTTCAACCACATTCTCTAGTTTAGCGACATCTTAAAAATTACAATGGCCAAATATTTTATGCCATGTGTGAATATCATAGCATCCTTTACACTTAACTCGTCTTCCATCTCTGTCCACGTCGTGCATCACAAGAGACAAACTTTTGTCATCAAGACACTGTACTAATTCTGCATATGCTTCAGCTTTGTATTTCGCATCTTCAGCGAGTGCATCTTCATCGTCGTCATCGATATCTGGCTCCGCCACGACGGTGTCACACAATCCGCGCAGTTGCATGTGTGCTAAGAACCGCGTCTCCCAGAGCGCGTAGTTCCTTTCGTCACCATCAAATAATAGTCTTAACCACTTTTGGCCACTGTGACTGGGCCCATAACCTGTTGCGTTTGCATTAGCCATTATCCCAGTGTGTAGTGTAACCAGTGGTCATTAGTAAAACACGTACATCCTCAATGGAGTTCAGCCAGGTAGTGAGGCATATTTATTGTGCGCCTGCTCAGAGTGCATTAGACAGTGTGTGCACGCAGGCACGTGATGACGTCAGATCTCTAACATGGCTTTGCATCATGTTCAACATTCAACAATTTGGACCAATCCAGAGCCCTTTGTTAGAGAGTTACGCCACCTCCGTTCACTTCATCGGGCCAGGTCTTCTACATAGCCTTCTATTGGCGAATAGTGACAAAGCCCTGAACCGGAAGTTTACGGAATGGAATGGAGTCTATGAGCGTTCGTCACAATGTCTGGTTTACATGAACCACGTGACCGGTGCTGTTTTCTGTTAGCGGAACTCTCTAATAAATGGCTCTGGAGTCATTAAGTGAACAAAACACCCATTTTTATCAACACACTATTTGTAGCTTTCTTGTTCCTTTAATGTGGTTACTGTGTGTGTCTGTGTGTCTGTCTCTGTGTCGCTGTAGGAATCAACCATGAAGACACTTAAGGAACACATCTTGGATGTTCTGGATGAGCTTGGAGATGAGGAGATGAAACGTTTCCACTGGCAACTGCTAGAGCCTGTTAACCTTGAAGGCCTCCAGCGGCTCCCGAAGAGTCGTCTGGAGAACGCTAACAGGTTCAAAACCACAGATATGATCATGCAGGCTTACCCTCAAGATGCAGCTCAGATCACTGAGAATATTCTGAAGAAGATGAAAAAGAATGATCTACTGAAGACGTTTCGTCTCATGGGTAGGTGAAAAAAAAAAAAAAAAAAAGAAGACATATAAAAAAAATAAAAATAAATAAATATATATATATATATATATATATATATATATATATATATATATATATATATATATATATATATATATATACATACATATATATATATATATACACATACATACATATATACACATACATTAAAATGGCAAACTTTATAATCAAACAATGTTTGCCATGTGAAATGAAGGCAGAGGGGGCAGAGGGGGCTAAACCGCTAAGCTGACGGGACTCCTCGGGATATCTTCAACCTTACACTCCCATTGAACTATATTTGTTTGAACATCCCCTTAACTTATAATGTAAACTATGAACATGTATTTTATTGGACACTGTTGATTGTTATACTGACTAGCTGTGAGTTGATCTTTCACTCTAATCGAGCATTTCACAGACTTTATGTATTAACGCTGTTTCATATAATACAGCAACTGAGGGCTTGCATACTGAAGCGATAATGTTAGATTACAGTATGAATGGGAGATAGGCTAGTAAAAAACATCTTACTGTGCTCTCATTTTGTACATTAATTGGAGCCATCTCCACCATTCTATTTCCTCTAAAATACACTTATTTTCACCTAGGAGTCCACAGGTATAAGTGTTGAGTGTATTATTCAAAAACACATATGTCCCTAAAGCAACAACTAGCTCTGGCAACCCAAACAGTGATTGAAACCGTATGACTCGAATGGGTCCTGCGTTGGCAAGGTCCGGCGGCATGAATGTCCAATTCTTATCTTTTGAACATCGTATGAAAAATGTAAAGGTAGTCGCGGTATCCCACAGATATCTGTAGTTCCAACGGTCTGGAAAAATTAATGGATGTATTGAAACAACTTTTTGAACCAAGATTCTATGCCAGCCTGTGTTGCATTTAAAGGGCAAGACCACTTTGGTAGAGGTTTGGGTTGTGTAGTTACCTTGCCATGATGTAACTCCAAAGGTGGGCAAGAAATAAAAAAGAATTGCTCCATTGATTAGAAATTGATAATTCAAAATATGCTCCTCATTGACTTACATTGTACGGTGAAACAGCTCTCAAAGTCACTCTTTTAGCACATAAACGAACGCAAACTAAGTTGATTCAGAGAATAAAGAACATCATCAAACCCAGTACTGTTTTGTTTTTTAATAAAAATGTCAACTTCCTGTTGATTTTGCCATTTTTAATAAGTGGAAAACCTGGACTGGATCCGCGGATCCGGATCCAGATCTTCAAATAGTAAAATCAACAGGAAGTTAACATTTTTATAAAAAAAAAAAAAAAAGTACTGGGTTTGGTGATGCTCTATATTGCCTGAATCAGCTATGTTTGGGTTGTCTGATACAGATACTCCCACACACGTGCGCGTGCGCGCGCTCTCTCTCTCTCTCTCTCTCTCTCTCTATCTCCCTTTCTCTCACACACGCGCGCGCGCTCTCTCTCTCTCTCTCTCACTCTCTCCCTCTCTATCTCCCTTTCTCTCACACGCGCCCGCGAGCTCTCTCTCGCTCTCTCTCTTTCTCTCTCTCTCTCTCTCTATCTCCCTTTCTCTCACACACGCGCGTGCGCTCTCTCTCTCTCTCTCTCTCTCTCTCTCTCTCTCTCACTCTCTCCCTCTCTATCTCCCTTTCTCTCACACACGCGCGCGCGAGCTCTCTCTCGCTCTCTCTCTCTCTCTCTCTCTCTTGCTTTATCTCTCTCTCTCTCTCTCTCTCTCGCTCTCGCTCTCGCTCTCGCTCTCTCTCTCTCTCTGTCTATCTCTATCTCTTGCTTTCTCTCTCTCTCTCTCTCTCTCTCTCTCTCTCTCTCTCTCTCTCTCTCTCTCTCTCTCTCTCACCTCATTGCTTTTTGATTTCATATTTTCAGAGAGTGTTCAACAGGATGCTGTTGACAATTGGACTTCAGATGAAACGGATGCACGACCAGGTGAGCTTTTTTGTCCTTGATAAAATTCAATGATTGATGTAACTTGTATGTCCACTTGCCAAACAAGAACTTGAAAAATTTAGATGGAACGCTGAAGTCCTTTCTCTGCATCCAACTGAAAACACAAAACAACGCATGCAGAGCAGAATTAGGATGATATACCTTATTATTAGTGTGGTTGCCACACAAGACATTATGTCAAATTGACACATTGGGAATCGTGTGCTTGCATTTTGCAAAGTGATATGTTTTAGAGTTTTCATTCAAATCAAATCAAATCATTCAAAACCCACAAATTGCTTCTGGGCAACCACACTTGCAATTACCCTTAAGTGCATCTTCCTAGTTATTGTTATTATTATTATTATTATTATTATTATTATTATTATTATTATTATTATTACCCTTATTATTATTACTTCATTTTATTGACAGTCCCACATAATATATGCTGTATTATAGCTATAATGTCCCAATAGAGAATCTATTCCCTCCTGAAGAAGGCTTAGTTATTTTCCATGTTATGGATAATAAGGAATACTAAAGAAGGAGGGTCATAAGGACGGTGTCTACTAGTTTATAAATCTATATGAAGACATAGTAACAAAAAATATATTTCTTTCAGCAGATATTAGTTACAACGAAATTGAGCTAACAATATAGTTTTGCATTACAGTATTACATAAGACGGTGGGCTTTACCATCATTATTGACACTTCAGTGATGCTTAGGGAACTCAGTACTCAAGCACCTCATTCCTGACCAACAATGACAGTATAAAGCAGATCCTCTCTTGTAATATTGCTTAATTAAACAACATTAAAGTCCAGTTGCCAGTTCTCATTCAATGTAATCTGAAAAGCATGTTATGGTTATGATTTCAACCAACTGTATCTGTCCTTCTTTTTCCCTTCTCTCTTGTTTTTCAATCAGTCATGGAACTCATAGATGACATCTTGCCCAGAGCAAAGTCCTTCGGCTCTCTCTGTGAGAATGCTAAGGGCAACAAGAAAGAGTGCCAGCCTCTGAAACAGCAGGTGAAACAGCTGGAGGACCTGGTGGAGGAAATCAAGCAAAACGGAGCAGGTCAGAACTCTGCCGATGTGGAGAAGGCCCTCTGTGAGGTCAAGGAAACATTGGCGTCTGCTGAAAAGGATGTCGAAAGATATACTGATGGAGGCTTCATGCATATGGGGCCGGGCAGCAAGGGAAAGCTTAAAAAGTGCGAAGAGCCTCTCAGAAAAGCTTTCAATGAGCTGTCCCGGGCTCATAGCACTACACCAGACAAGAAAAGCCATGATTCAACAAAAGGTATGTTTCTCTTCTGTTACATGTCCTGTTTATAATCATGATGTTATTATTTTAATTGCTATTTCTTATTTGTTTTCAACAGTTCAAGCAAGAATTTTCTATTTTTGTTTTTTAGAACACCCCATTCTCTTCATTTGTCTCTGTTTTTCACTCGCTCTCCCTTCAGTAATTTCCGTCTCTCTCCCTCTCCCTCTCCCTCTTTCTCTCTCTCTCTGCCTCTCCCCCTTAGTCTCTCCCTCCCTCTTTCTCCCCCTCTTGCTCTGCCTCTTTCTCCCCTCTCTCTCTTCCCCTCACTGCTGCCCCTCTCTCTTTCTGCCCCTTTATTTCCCTCTCCTCTCTCTTTCCCACCTTCTCCCCCTAAATAAGTAAGAGGAGGGATATGTACTAGCTCTAGGCTAGTAAATAAGCCTAGAGCTTATTTACTGTTTACAGTGATCTTTTCCTCTCTACTCAGCCACAAATGCAGATGCATCTTCTTCACCAAGGAATGAAAATGAAGGTACTAATGGGTTTTATTTGACAAAATTGCACAAAGAGCTCCAATTTAGCATTATGAGATATCTGCTTCTGGAAAAATGAACATTTTGGAGTTAGCTGGTTTCTGCCCGACAGCAGATATATATAGCTTGCTGCTTAGCAGAAATGGAAATTGAAAAATAAAATGTAAAGATATTTTAAAATATATTTTCGTGAACGGAAATGCCAGCTACTATGTGTATAGTTCCAGACTCTATAGTATTCGGAGATTGTGGAATAGTTGTCAGGCTATGTGAGACTACTCTGTGTGCCACGCAGGGGAGAGGGGGTGGAGTTAGCTGGTTTAGCCGACAGTTTGACGAAGCAGTGGAGTTGTGGGTTTTGTGAAGCGCTTTTTAATACTTTTCATTGGTTCAATAGTTTTTTAACCCTCATACAGTGTGTTCAATAGCGTTGATTTATGGAAAAAAAATTAAAAGCTGAAAAATTGAGTTAGATGGTTTCTGCCCGACAGCAACGATATTTAAGATATACTGTAAGTTAAGATTAAGCTAACAAGGCAGTTTTCTGTATTATACGTTTTATTTAGTTTGTAACTGTTGTATAATCGCAATATTACACTCTAGGGCAGTGGTCTGCAATAGGCAGCCTGCGCTCCAGAACCGGCAGCAATAATATCTGAACATGATTTTATTTCGAATTATTATTATTAATATTATTAATATTATTAATATTATTAATATTATTATTGCATGTGAAGTATTTCATTAATACTTCACACTATGTTGAACTGAGTTTGTTTCACTTTTCATTCTTTTTGAGAGAGGGCTTAAATGATTAATTATTTACATTATACTTTTGGTAGTTTGGGTCCCAGGGAGAGACCAAACTTCTCTTTTGGGACCCGAGTTAAAAAAGTTTGTGAAGCCCTGTTGTAGAGCGGTCTTACTAACATTTAATGGTTGTAAAAAAGATGATCTCTCCTTCAAATGTGTTTCTGAGGTTTAAATAATCGTTTAAGTGTCTGATGCTGGTTGACTCTAAATGGAGTCATTTCATTTAGGCTCAACCTACTAGTGCTATCAATTCCCATTGTTTTCAAAGCAGTGTTCATCATAGTCTCCTTTGGATTTTGATACACTTATAAGCTTTTGTTGCTTAATATCAGTTAATTATGGACTTTTCTGATTAGAGTGTAACTTTGTCCAGTTCTGAACATACATCCTCTTGTTCTGATGAGAGGTGATCATGTATAGACCCCTTAACAGACGGCGTCACACTGATAAGAACCAGTATGCGCGCGCAGGCCGGCACCAAATGAACCCCATTCTGTCAGGTCTCACTAGGAGTCTAGGACACGCCTCACTAGCCAACACACAAGAGGAGGATGAATGAACTGAAACCAGTGAAACCCTGAAACAATATGTTGGGAATTGATTGCATGAAACAATCACCTGTGCGTCCAGTCTCAATGTTGGTAAACACATAATGGTCTATACAGTGTGGGACAAAATACACTATGAGCCCTTTGGGGGAACTTGAACGCATGGTGCAAAGTGTGTCCATGCTTTGTCACTGTATATTGTTTTGTCATAAACATTAGTGCTCACATCACACTTTAGTAGCATATGGCCCAGTCACACCTACAGTATATCCTGATGAACAGAGGAAACAACACTCACAATTATTTATTCTTTTGATCATAATCCACTCTATAGAGCGTGCCAACGCGTCGTCACCACGGCTGGGCGTGGCATAGTAGCTGCAGCCATACTTGTTTCGGTCAATGTTAAGTCAACCTGTTTTATACCCCTCAAAGATGTCCGCCGCTACCAAATGACACTTGTTGACGCCCCCTTCAGGATTTTGGGCACGCTCTATACCTACTGATGAAATATGCTGTGACACTAACACATAATTGTACAGCATATGTTGGGCTGAGTTTGAGTTGTAAGGTAGAATCATCCAATTGTGTGATGTTACACATCACAAAACAAAAAATATAGATATTGAGATATGTGTAATGTTTCATTTGTTCGGTGCCAATCATTCAAGTAGATTTTTTGTTTAAGCTTTACTATATTTCAAGGTCTAAATTCATATTTTAGTAAACTAATGCATCAATACTTGTCTCATATGTTTGAGAGAGAAAGAAATGTACAAGAAAAAAACAGCAGCATAAGATCTTAGTTGTTTTATATATAGTTTATATATAGTTTATAAAGTTATCCTGTGGGGAAATTCAGTCGTCCAGACGCGGCACAGCATTTAAGGTTACAGAGTTACAGGTAAAGAGTAAGGAACACTGTTGTTGTCTCACCGTGTCCCGTCCTGCACTATACAGGACAACAACAGTGTCTCACCGTGTCCCGTCCTACACTATACAGGACAACAACAGTGTCTCACCGTGTCCCGTCCTACACTATACAGGACAACAACAGTGTCTCACCGTGTCCCGTCCTGCACTATACAGGACAACAACAGTGTCTCACCGTGTCCCGTCCTACACTATACAGGACAACAACAGTGTCTCACCGTGTCCCGTCCTACACTATACAGGACAACAACAGTGTCTCACCGTGTCCCGTCCTGCACTATGCAGGACAACAACAGTGTCTCACCGTGTCCCGTCCTGCACTATACAGGACAACAACAGTGTCTCACCGTGTCCCGTCCTACACTATGCAGGACAACAACAGTGTCTCACCGTGTCCCGTCCTACACTATACAGGACAACAACAGTGTCTCACCGTGTCCCGTCCTACACTATGCAGGACAACAACAGTGTCTCACCGTGTCCCGTCCTGCACTATACAGGACAACAACAGTGTCTCACCGTGTCCCGTCCTACACTATACAGGACAACAACAGTGTCTCACCGTGTCCCGTCCTACACTATACAGGACAACAACAGTGTCTCACCGTGTCCCGTCCTACACTATGCAGGACAACAACAGTGTCTCACCGTGTCCCGTCCTGCACTATGCAGGACAACAACAGTGTCTCACCGTGTCCCGTCCTACACTATGCAGGACAACAACAGTGTCTCACCGTGTCCCGTCCTACACTATGCAGGACAACAACAGTGTCTCACCGTGCCCCGTCCTGCACTATGCAGGACAACAACAGTGTCTCACCGTGCCCCGTCCTGCACTATGCAGGACAACAACAGTGTCTCTCCGTGCTCCGTCCTGCACTATGCAGGACAACAACAGTGTCTCACCGTGTCCCGTCCTGCACTATGCAGGACAACAACAGTGTGTCACCGTGTCCCGTCCTGCACTATGCAGGACAACAACAGTGTCTCACCGTGCTCCGTCCTGCACTATGCAGGACAACAACAGTGTGTCACCGTGTCCCGTCCTGCACTATGCAGGACAACAACAGTGTCTCACCGTGTCCCGTCCTGCGCTGCACAGGTTACAGTGTCTTACAGTGTCTCACTGTATCCCGTCATAAGACAAATAAAGTGTCCATAAAATGTATTAATAACACATTTTCATTAATATCAAATTTGCCAAATTGTAAAATATTACGTGTAGTTCGGCTATTTCCACAATATGTATCTGTGGAACCGAGTCAAACTAAATGTAATGCTTACAATTCCAAGTGTTTCTCAGAGTGGAGGGTCCCCAGTTCAAATATGATTATTTTGGGGGGTCGCGGCCTGAAAAGTTTAGATTGTACAGATGTAACCAAATGGACCTGTAAGGGTCCACACTCTGAGTTAAATTAAGCCTGAGACTGTGAATCTAGACTGTGCTCAGGGGAAACACACCTTTTATTATACAGTATTAAACTGTGCTCCTTCTCGATCACTTTCCATATCCCATTATGCGACAACAGATGCAAAAGACGACGTAAGGCTACTGTGTAGTTTTGGTGAAACATCTCTGGCACACAAAGGACCAAACTTGAAGCCAGACTTAAACGTTGGCATTGCATTTTCATACTCTTGATGAAATCAAATCAAACTTTATTTATAAAGCACATTTAAAACAACCGAGATTGACCAAAGTGCTGGGACAGTAAATGTGTATGTGCAGGGCTGGCAATTCTCCAGAAAACCTTTTTGGTTTTGGTGGCGTGTGCAGCAATTATTATTGTAGCTGAATGAGGGAAGGGGAGCGCTTGTTTTCCTTACAAGCCCGGCCGTGCACCGCCCGTGAAGGACGGTGAGTGACTGAGGGGCTTCAGGCGGGGCTTGTAAGGAAAACAACCGCTCCCAAACCCTTCGCAAACCATCTATGCTGGATTCTCAGCTGCAACGCTAAGTAGCTAGGCCAGCAGTTTACACAGGAATATCTTAACTACAATGAGATTGAGCTAACAGCTTAATGTATCGTTCCAAAACATAGTTCCAGTAAAAGCCCAAGAAGCAATAAGCTTGACTCCAAAAAATCACACCTTGATGAGTTTTAACTTATTTTGTGAATAAAAAGTGCACAGAACAAACACAAACATGAAATACAAATCCAAAAAAGGTGTTCTAAGTTGGTTTCTAAAGTAGGTTCTAAAGGTGGTTTCTAAGGTGGTAAAACAAACTGTGTTTTCTCCTATGCTTCCAGCTCTAAACTGACAAACCTGCTGGACACAGCTGCTGTTAATTCGGAATGAATTAGCTGACTTCTAATCATTAGCTGCTCTATTAATCGTCTCATACTCAATACTCAAATACTCAATGTATAGACATATTTTAAATATGGCTCTTACAGTGAAGTTGTGTTTCTATGTGTTTGACGTGTTGACGTCTAACACACAGCCATCTCTCAATGGACTGGCTGAGTAAACAGTCTCTGTCTGGAAGTTTCTCTTCCTGGTAGCCGGGAACTACTTTCTGGTAGAAGTTGTTCTTGTAGTGAATTATTAAGAACTGTTTTAATTGGGACATGTCTTGGACATGATTTTTATGTTAACATATTTGTAACTGTTTCAGAAAAGCAATAAGCCAACGCAAGGTCTCAGTTTACCTCTATTTTATAACGGCTGAGAGGGTCGGAGGCACTCTGCTATCCTGCCTCACTACACCCCTCAGCCATTATAAAATAGTCTGTAAACAGTGACCTCTAGTGGCATATTGCTTTATTTAACCAGTACCTATGTCCTGTCTTGTTGTATTTAACTCATCTAATAATAGGATCATTCCTATTACTATTAATAATAATAATTCCTCCTCTTCCTATTCTTCATTTAAAGTGATATTGTAGGTTGTTGTCAATGTTGTGTGTTATGCCAAAATGAAGTGTAAACATGAACGTAAAAAATAACACCACAAAAACAATGGATAGGTTCTAGAATATAGTTCTAGAGTCACTTTCTAGAGGAATAATCTGTGTGTGTGTGTGTGTGTGTGTGTGTGTGTGTGTGTGTGTGTGTGTGTGTGTGTGTGTGTGTGTGTGTGTGTGTGTGTGTGTGTGTGTGTGTGTGTGTGTGTGTGCACACTCAACAGCAGTGTCAAGAGCTGCCATGCTGGAGAAACTGAGAAGTGGTCGGGAGTTTCTGGAAAAAAAAGAGGTATCAGGGAAGGTACGGACTTCAACCTTTGTATTCCAGACAGTTTTCAGATGTTGAAATCTTCCAAATCCACATTGATTCAAAACTATAGTATGTTAGAAAATAAATGTTCTTTGCTCATATCCATTTCAGCAGTGGTCCTCAAAGTTGGGTCCAGGGACCCCCAGGGGTTCCAGCAATGCATTGTGAGCTTGTAACTGCTATTATCAAAAACTCTTGATAGTGTTTTGCTTTCCGTTAACCTATAGGCTTCATAAACTATTACATAATTCCTAAACATGTTTGTGACCAAAACTGACAAGCACCAACAACATTGTTGCTTCTTTTCATTTTGTAGTAGATATCCAACAATCAAATGACGTTGGTAAAGGAAATGTGATAAGAGAAAAGAGAATTGAGGTCAGAAAACCTAAAAAAAAGGGGACAAAATGAAATTTAAATGCATTTCATCAAAGTTGGTGTGCAATTTTTCCTTGAATTTTTTGTTGCAAACAGATGTATTATTTCTGTATCACATTTTTGTGAGCGAGCCGGAGGCCTTTGGTTAAAAAGCTTTGGAAATCAACCTCTCAGATCCTGCCAGACATGATATTATGCCTTTTGTAAAGTATAATTGTGGAATTGCGGTCCTCAGGGGCAATTCTAGGTTCTTGAGAGATCCGGCTCAGTCCAAGAAATTGTGTTGAGTAACCGCAATTTTTTTTTTTGCAGTATGACTAATTTTAAGTCTTTTGTATATGATTACTGGGTCCGCCTCGCTACTCCGACATCTCGCTGCTCCGACATCCCGCGACTCCGACAGCCGTCCCTGGGCGCGGAGCTGGACCGGGGGTCCATGGCTCCAGAGGCTCCAGCCTGGCCACTCGGCCGCTCGGCTCGGGCCTCCCCGGCCAGGGACCCCCAGGGACCCCCGGGGAGGCTTCGACCCGGCCCAGGGAGCCCCGAGGCTGGGTACTCGCTCCAGTCCGGGGACCCCTGGGGGTCCCTGGCTCCAGAGGCTCCAGCCTGGCCACTCGGCCGCTCAGGCTTGTCGATCTGCTCTTTTTCGACCACAGGACTTTGTGCTTTTTCCAGACCCACGGCCGGGGACCCCCAGGGACCCCCGGGGAGGCTTCGACCCGGCCCAGGGAGCCTCCAAGCTGGGTACTCGCTCCAGTCCGGGGACCCCTGGGGGTCCATGGCTCCAGAGGCTCCAGCCTGGCCACTCGGCCGCTCGGCTCGGGCCTCTCCGGCCAGGGACCCCCAGGGACCCCCGGGGAGGCTTCGACCCGGCCCAGGGAGCCTCCAAGCTGGGTACTCGCTCCAGTCCGGGGGACCCACACCTCCGGGGGACACCCGGCTC
>NC_137603.1:2092678-2227678 GCF_963280865.1 Gymnoscopelus braueri | reverse complement strand
TTCGGCCGGGGGTCCTCCAGGGGGTCCCCGCGGACCTCTGGAGGCCATACAAACACTCAGCGCGATTTTTGAATTTTTTTGATTTTTTTTTTGATTTTTTTGGAGAACCATGATTTTTGGGGGTCTCCGCCGCCCCACCGCTACCCCAGGAAGGTGCCTCTTCCTGGGCATGGTCCCTACCTACGAGATGGTACAAGTGGCCACTCTCCCCCCATGCGAAATTTCAAGCAGGGGAGAGGCCTGAAGCCCAGAGCTTCTTGGGAGCTCTGGACTCTGAAATATTTTCAGAGTTTTTTTGGAGAACCAGGATTTTTGGCCCTGTCAGGCATGGGGACGCCCCCGAATATGGTGGACCATGTCCGGACATGGTCCCTATATACCCTATGGCACAAGTGGCCACTTTCCCCCCCATGAAAAATTTGTCGCATGGGAGGGGGGAAAAGCCCTTGAGCTCCTGGGCTCTCCGGAGCGGTTTTGGGGGTTTTTCGGCCGCAGTTTCCCCGGGCGGCATCCATGGGACCCGGGGGGGGCACCGGCGCGTGCGCACCCCCGCCCCGGATCCAACGAGCCCTCCGCCGGCCCCGGGCGACCCACGGCCCGGTCGGTACCGGCCGAAAGCCGAAAAAGAGCAGATCGACAAGCTCATAAAAAAGCCCGAAAAAAGTTGAGGTTTTCGGCCGGGGGTCCTCCAGGGGGTCCCTGGGGACCTCTGGAGCCCATGCAGGCACTTAGAAACATTTTCGATTTTTTTTTTTGGGAGAACCAGGATTTTGGGCGGTCCGCGTCGCCCTCGCTTGCCCCAGGCAGGTGCCTCCGTGCTGGGCATAACTACCCGATGGCAGGGGTCGCCCTTTCGGGCACCTCCAGGAAAATTCCTTGAGGCAGGAAGGCAGGGGCCCACCTCCTCCAGGGGCTCCTGGACTTAGAAACATTTTCGAATTTTTTTTGAGAACCAGGATTTTGGGCGCTCCGTGGCCCATCGCTGCCCCAGGATGGAGGCCTCTTCCTGGGCATGGTCCCTACCTACGAGATGGCACCAGTCGGCCCTTCTCCCTGGCTTTCCCTTCCACACAGGCCAGGGGCCAGGGAGCCCAGTCCCTCACGGCACAGTGCCGGGTGCACACTCGCCCGCTCTACCCGCCCCGGGAGCCACCGTCCCTGGGTAGGAGGTGGTCCATGGACCCCCGATGGGGACCAGGGATCGGGGACGGCGCCGCCTTGTGGACGCCGGCGGTATTGCGCCCCAAGACATCAGCCTTTTACAGGCTTGTGGATCTGCTCTTTTTTCAGCCGTTTTGAGCCCAGATTCCGGCTGTCGGAGCAGCGGGATGTCGGAATAGCGAGGCGCACCCATGATTACTATCACAATATAGAGCTATTAAATACTTATTTTAACAAAGAAATATCACATAGTACACATGCTGCTATTAGTACCCGATTATGATCAGGCCCGAGCACTGTGCCAGTGCGAAGCCCTACTGAAATTGCAATGTTTACTATTAGGGCCCGAGCACTGCCCCATGGGGCAAAGCCCTATTGAAATTGCACAGATTATTATTATTCTTCACTCTAATGAATCACGTTTTCGAGGGCCTAAACGTACTCAAAAAAAATCGCAACTTTGCACACACATCACACGTGGTGAAAAAATATGTATTTTAACTCTTTAACTGCCAGAGTTTTTCAGAAAAGTGTCACGCCACTGCCAGAGAAAAACTAGCGATTTTACTAACCTTTTATTTTTATTTTTTCATTTATTTTTTATTGAATTTTTCAGAACATGAAAACAAACATACACAAAAAAGAAAAGACTAGCACATTACTAACAAACAAACCGAACATACAAAACATACAAATACAAACATATACGTAAGGGGAGGAAACTCTCTCTACTTGGTCACTTATAGTCCTACTATGCATACGTATAACCCATACACTTGGTCACATGTGAACAAAAAGTCCATTAATGGGACAGATTCAACATACACCTCATTCAATATGGCCAATCAAAGAAAATAAAGGAAATTCAATTAAAATAACTGAATTAAAATAAAATCTGGTCTTAAGGTAGAAACATGAGTAAGCCATTTAAACCAGTTGTCCATGAAGATTTCAGTTTGACCTCTAAAGCTAATCAATCTACTCATTTATAGTTGGTATAACGTTCGTAAGCCATTTTTTAGTTAAGGCCTTTTTGGATGCTACTAGTAATACCCTTAGCACATATTGATCCTGCTTTGTACACTGAAGTTCTTCTAGATCAGCAAGATACATGGTTTTAAAATCAAAATTAATTTCAACTCCAATAACAGCTTCCAGGACACTGTGGACACTTCTCCAAAATGGAACCACAGATGAGCAACCCCAAAACATATGAAAATGGTTTGCCATTGTCTCCCCACATGATCTCCAACAGTCAGACTGCATTGAATATCTTCTTTTCTGTGCTGGAGTGCAAAAGAAACAAGTCACATTTTCCCAACTGAATTCTCTCCATGTGGGGGAACTAGTCATTTTCCATTGGTGTTTGCACATCCTGTCCCATTCTTCCGTAGTTATTGTAAGGTTGCTCTCTGTTTCCCATCTTGCTTTAATAGTATTATCTCCTTTCAAATTTTGAAGGACCACATATAGTTTTTGCGAACGCAGCGGAAGGAGGCGCGCCGAAGGCGCAAGTGGAGCTTACTATGAAACCGTGCTCGGGTTGCGTGTCTGTGTCTGTGTGCGTGCACTGCCTGTGTGCAGCCGCCAGAGTGCGCCAGAGTGCACTACAGTAAATAACCACCAAGGGCCATGAAGAACGCAGGAATGTAGACAATGCTCTGATTAAAATGCACAACAGCCTGCAACATGCCTAAACCAAACACATTTCAAAAACTACAAAGACAAAAAACATTTTAAAAAAAGAAAGAAAAACACAACAAACAAACATAACAATTTAAAAAACACACCCAAAAAAATGGGCCTAGCGGTATGGAGCCTTCTTGTGGCGGCCCTGTTCTCACTAATTTAACTGTACCACCCACTTCTCTACAATTGCTCATTCCTTTCCATTCTTCTTATTGTTATTTTCCAGCTGCGTTCGCTTCCCGTGTTCGCGCGTCTTACTTGTGATACTATCTTTTGATAAGTAGAGTCTTCATAGGCATTTTGGAAAAGCTCAATGATCTCTACTCCCAGTGTACATTCTCTTCTTAATAGTTTCCTATTTATAAAGTCTCTGATTTGTAGGTACCTGAAGAGGTCCTGATTATGTAAATTAAATTTGTCTTTCAGGTCCTGGAAGCTCATAACATTACCCTGCTTTAAAAGTGTACAATATGCAGAAAGGCCATTCCCAATCCAACCTTTATAGTCAGGGAATATTATCAGAATAATGTCATATCTGGGAATAAGTTCCTTACCAAGAAATGTATTCACCAATGTGTTTGTAAAGGTGTCTAGTAACACATCTCACAAAGACTTAAATGCAGTTTCCCTAGAGGAATTTTTGACAGCTGCTGAAAGTTGGGGTACCCACCATAACCTTATGCGGGGGGGAAAAAAATCTAAATTTAATTATGTTTTAAGTAACATGTGAGGGGTCAAACTAGTTTTTTTTTATGATTCTGAATCCATTGCAAGCATTTTTTTTTTCACCAAAACCACTCCTTGGGCTAAAAACAATCCAATCTCAATGGGCTTTTTACACAAAAAATTACCTGGAAAAGGTTGGCTATGGCCGTTTTTAGCCCAAGGAGTGGTTTTGGTGCAAAACAAATGCTTGCAATGGATTCAAAATCATAAAAACACCCTAGTTTGACCCCTGACATGATACTTAAAACAGAATTAAAATTAAAAAAAAATCCCCCCCTAAGGGCGACCCCTTAGTTGTGACACTATGGGGGCTGGGGGCTCGCACGTGCTCCACATGCACGAGCAGCTCCACATGCACGCACGAGCACACACCGTCAGCCGCCCGCGAGCCGTCAATCATTAACACAACAACGCACCGTCAGGGGCGAGCTGTCTTTAACACCTTAAACAATGGCCTCAACCTGGCTGCTTTGCATAACATTAGGCTACTTGAGAAAAGCCATGGAGTGTGAAAGGGTTAATCGCTTAGCAGAGGACACAAGAGCTAGTAGCCTACCAGACACTCACGAAGTTACCCCTATGAGTTACCCCTGTGTCTAGCTCTGGTCGATAGCGTTAGAAGGAGTTATCCTTAACGTTATGGTACTTTCGATTCTTTCCCCTCGCACCGCGGAACACTCTGAGCCCCCACCTCACGTCTAAAATACACTTTTTGGCCAGAAAAGAAAATATTTCACCGGAAGGAAGAATCTGGTCAATAGGAACATTCTATTGACCAGATCTGTAGAGGGCACTGTGGAGTTGCATAGTTTATTTGATATTGATTTATTAGTGCATTAAATTTCCCCATTCACTTTAATGGAAAAATGAGAAAACTCTCATTCAAGTATTTTTTTTCTCAAAAACCGTAAGGGCTAGAGTTACAAGATTTGGTGGGTAGGTTCAATATTTAGTGCAAAATTATTGAAAAAATAATTACACCAATCGGCCTCATGGTGGCGCTATAACAGCCCTTTTTACGTTTTGGCCTTTAACTCTTGAACCGTAGGTCGTAAAATAAAAACATATTTTCCCCTGGATTCCTTGGGTCACGACGCATCTCCCCATATAGGCCACCCCCATTTGCGTCAGGATAGATTTTCCGCCATTTTGAATTTTCTTCAAAACACACTTTTTGCTCCTTTTCCTTCAAATTTTGTCCAAATCTCACACAAATCGGTACACGTGATCTATGGACCCATGCGATAAATGTATCCAAGCAGAATATCCGTCAATGGCTTCCAAAGTTAGCGGAAGAGGCCTGTTTTACAAAAAAGGCCAAAAATCACATGTCAAGGGTGGTTTACTCAACAAATCCCCAAAAGCATTTCCACTTTGATCCATAGGGGGCGCCACAAATGCACAAAACATAACCATTTGATGCAAAAACATGATTTTTTTTCCCATTTGTGGGAGGGGCCTGTTTGACAAATAGGCAGATGTGAACAATGCAGGGCAAAGGGTTTTCCTTACACATTACATTTTTTACACAGATCGGTGCATTTATAGGTAAAACATGTATCGGCCTGTTATAGCGCCACCATGAGGCAGATTTGAAGTGACATTTCTTCCTCGGCCTAGTGAGAATGTGCGTGCAAAATTTCCCGGAAATTGCATGCTTTGTCCATGATTTGACACATTTGGTTCAAAACAGAGTACTCCTTTAGACTTTGGAAGCCATTCTTAGCCAATAGACGGCCTTCGTTAAAGGGGCGTGCACTCCTTTTTATACGTATACCCTACCCAGGAAAGGGGGTGTGGTTGTGGAAAGGGGGTGTGGCTGTAAAAAAAAGGCTACCGCCAGTGCCTTTTTAAAAAGGGGGCGGCCATAGCTGAGTGGTTAGTGAGCCCGCCTAGGGAACCAGCTGGCCCTGGTTGCCCCAGGTTCGATTCCAGGCTATCCCAGCATATGTGCCGATGATATGAAATTTGTCCCTGAGCAAGACTCTTAACCCCAATTGCTCACAGGTTCTCATTGGAAACAAGACCGCAAGGACTTTCATGAACGACCTGTTAAAAGGAATTATCCTTATCCTTAGTGCTATATTTCTGTAACGCCACTAGATGGAGGCAGTGAGCCTTGTGGATGTCATGCACAACACACAGTCAAATTGGATATGTTTATATCCAATTCATTCTTGTTTTACCTCAGATACCCCAGGTGGTTCCCAAGCTGTTCTGGATCAGGGTCCCACTTGAAGTTCTCAGTCGCCAAGACTGAATTCAGTCATTTGGATTCCATGGAACAGTGGTCCTCAAACTTTTTCCTGTCAAGGACCCCCAAAATGATATGCATTTGGCTGTGGACCCCCATCTAAAAACTATTCTGTGCCAGGGACCCCCAGAAGCAAAGATTTGAGTTAAAAATATATAATACAAACGGCAGCAAATAGCAGATCTACAAGCTCATAGTGGTGTGGCACAAAGTGACGCGGTGTGAGCTCGTATATCTGCAATTTTTAAATAGTTAAAGTGGTTAACCCCCTGGTAACCCCCCCCCCCAAAGGACCCACTTTAAGAAAAAATGCCATAGAAGTCAGCATGTTTTCTATGGAACCATGTCACGCACCGATGCGTTTTGAGCTTGTAGATCAGCCTATTTTCAGTTATTCGCTAGTTAAGATTAAAGAGTACTTGAAGGGGTCAAACTAGCGATAGAATACATGTTCAATCTTCCAGAAAACCCGAATGATCTTGGGAAATTTCATAATGGCAAAGGGTACAAACAAAGCCTCAATCTGCAATTTCTTCCAACTGGTTGGCTGTATGCCTACCGAAACATAATAATTGTACATAATGTGCTAATTGTTTATGAAACACTGTGTGCCAGTTGATCTGTTTCATCTGGCTTCATCGATAGATATAATTGTGTATCATCTGCATAACAGTGGAAATTTATAGAGTGTTTCCTAATTATCTCACCTAAAGGAAGCATATATAGAGTAAATAGTATTGGTCCAAGTACAGAGCCTTGTGGGACTCCGTATTTAACCTTTTCGCGTAATGAGGGTGTATCGTTAACGTTTACAAATTGAAATCTGTCAGACAGATAGGACTCAAACCAGTTCAATGCAGCACCCTTAATGCCAACCAAATGCTCTAGTCTCTGTAACAAAATATGGTGATCAATAGTATCAAATGCAGCACTGAGGTCCAACAAAACCAGTACAGAGAGAAGGTTGTTATCGGATGCAATCAGGAGGTCATTTGTGACCTTCACCAATGCCGTCTCAGTGCTATGGTGTGCTCTGAATCCTGACTGAAAAGCTTCAAATAGCTTTCAACACTTTTCAGTCGTGAGATGTAATTTAGCTTGAATTACATGTGAAAGCGTCCACGGACCACCCCTCTGACCACTTGGCGCGGCAGCCAAAAGACTGCTGTGTTAAGTGGTCAGATGAGTGCAAAGTGCACGCAGTCCACCCACCTGACCACTTGTTAAGACAGACGGGAGGGCCGCGTGCATTTTCCAATGTTTTTTTTCTCCAATGTTTTCCCATAGGCTTTTGAAAACCTATGACATTTATTTCTAACACCCTGTGGTCTCTCACCTCCACTCACGCAAAGTGTGTCCGGACATTGAGTGGCCTTAATTGAGCAATTTGACCTGCTGTGTTACACGAAAGTCTAAAACCTTTGATTTTGTATGACGAAGAATTTTATGGTGTGGCACCGCAGGGGCCAGCCCTCTTGTCTGAGAGAGAGAGAGAGAGTGTTTTCAATCTACTGGATAGAGTTTTACCTATTAATGGCGGTCACTTTTGACCAGGAACAGTAAAGGTGTAACAAAGTTGAATAAACCACTCAAATTTCAACAGTGGGGAGAAAATCATAAGGTCTTGCCTTGATGCACTCGGATGAAAAACACAATAATTAGGATTTGGTCAAGTTGTAAACTTGAAGTATCCTATCCCTTAACCCTCTTAGGTGCATACAATGTGCAACATCCAGTTATAGAAGCATGAATCAAAGTAGAACGTCCAGAAAGCTGGAAGACCATGTTGACTTCAGAGGGAGAGAGTCCAGGTTGGAACAGCTCTACAAAAGCATTCTCAAAAAGCTCAGAGTGTCACCTGATGGACATCATGTTGAAAGCTGTAAAATGCTCCTAAGGGCTTCTTTAAAGAGGTGGTGCCATGGTTTTGCACTTTTTCAGTTTTTCATGTGTCTATGAGGTTGATAGAATTTCATTAAGCCCCCTGGTGGTGTTTTTATGGTGTTTTATGTCTTCTCTGACTATTTTGAGTTTCTTTCTGGAGGCTGAAACCTTGAGGGTCAAACGTGCCAGCACTTTAATGACACAGTAAAATTATACCCTCCCCCTCAGGGGGCTAAGGTGAGATCAAGGTATACTTAATGAACTGGAGGCGTGTCCACATAAAGACATAACACTTTCTGTACACTTTTTTTGAAAAAATCTTCCTCCTAGTGTAACCATAATACCTGATGATTATGTTTTAGGGGGGGGGGATCACTGAAAATCACGGCACCCCGTCTTTCAGTAGTGTGTTTGCCCCTTTAGCCAGAGAAGCAAGCCTTTCCAGGCAAGCTTCATCATCAATGCTTTTTAGACAAGAATGTGCTGCTAATCTGTTGTACTTTCACATCAGCTACTGAGCCTTCCGCAATAACACAAGACTCCACACAGAGGTCCCTCACCCCTGCATCTTTGAATCGTTTCCATAGAATGGAACGTAGATTGCAAATGATATGGAACTCCCCCATCCTGATGACAGTGGGGTTTTTTTTACTTGTCATACTACATACTACATACGACTATTTCTGTTACCTTGATGTATAATGCCCTGTCAAACAAGCAGTTGATTGTCTTAAATCTTTTTAATTTCAAAACAACAACAATGTGTATGCCGATTCAAACACATTGCTTTTTTTACCTTCATAAATGTTTTAGTTGCCTTAGGTTCAAGGTTAAGTATGATATTGACCATTTGTGTGCTTTTCTTTTCTTTTTGGAAGCGATGAATGCGCTAATAGGGGCAAATAACAAAATGTCCAATAAATAAAGTAGATAATAAACATGCAATAAGTGGCAGAGAACCCAGGGAACTCTGTGTACCTTTAAAATGTTCCTGATATTTTGGACAGAATGTGGCAGCAAGAAAGTATACAGTATATGCATTTGCTTCAATCAGTAGCAATGGCATCTCCAAGTAAAAGGCCTGGTATTTATTGACCCTGATACCACCAGTGTGTGTGTGTGTGTGTGTGTGTGTGTGTGTGTGTGTGTGTGTGTGTGTGTGTGTGTGTGTGTGTGTGTGTGTGTGTGTGTGTGTGTGTGTGTGTGTGCATGCATTATTCATGTATTATTGAAGCAGTATCACATGAGAAGAACTGCTGTTATAGTGATACAGCATGACCTTTGGTGTGATATTGCTTTTATTTAAAACTTCTACTATCAACTATTTATGATTGTTTGGGGAAAACTTTTTATATTCGTTATATTCCTTCAGCATTCTGTCCATCCTCAACGTTTGGCAAGCAACATATAACGGTTGCACTTGAAATTATTCAGACCCTTGGCAAAGTTCACCAACTTGTCAACTGTTTGAAATAAACAAATCAAACAAGAACCAATAGTTCAACAGTCCATTCCTTATGTGCAGTGGCCTGCAGTTCAACTTCTTTGGTTTGCGTTCTGCAACCGCCTTCTTCAAGTCCCACCAGAGATCTTCTGTTCTGTGGGAGATTTTTCTATTGGGTTCAAGTTGGGATACTGACGGCTAGCCTAGCATTAGTCAGACTGATAACGTGGATTCACTCTCAGGGGAACGTGAGAGTGAATCCATGTTAGTGGATCCATGTCAGTCTGGCCAATGCCAGGCTAACTGACGGTCGCTCTATAACCAAGCCTTACAGTTAGAAGCATAGTTCACAAGTTAAAGGAACAGTGGCTACTACACTATCTGAACGTGGCAGAACCAGGAAGCTATCAATGGCTGTCACCAGATTGTTGAGGAGCAGATGGTTGAAAAGAAAAGTGTTAAAAAATTATGTTTACAACTCAGTGATTTCAGTCATTGATTTAACCATGATTATTTACAGTGGCTGAATGTTGTTGTTGTTGTTCAGGTGCCAGATATCCCAGAGTCGGCTCCATCGTCGGGCATCGTTGGGGCTCTGAAGGAGTTGATAGAAGAGGAGAGGCAGAAGAGGAAGATGGAGAGGCAGAAGAGGAGCAAGGTCATTCACTCCTCAGGTAAGATGACTTGATGAATTGTCCCGGTGATTAAAGTCATTAACGTAGATCAGTGGTTCTCAAGCTTTTTCATGTCAACTTAACCTTTTTAGTTTATTTAGACGGGACACCACATATTAATTCATTTAGACCTGGAACACCTATTCGTTGTTATACCTTTCAATCCGGGAATACCTTTGCTGTTGCTATATATATATATATATATATATATATATATATATAGCAACATATTTTTGTTTTACATTTTTCAAGTTTTTCAGAAAACTTAGGTCAGAATTTAGAAGGCGTTTTTAGAATCGGCCTCAGGTCTAAATGGGTTAATAAACGATACATATATAATGCAAATACACCGGATTTAATTTGCGGGTCAAGGACCCGCAAATTAATATTTGGCCACACAGACCCCCTTCAGAAAATATTCTGTAACCGATACAAGATTTTTCTTGTTAAAATGTTACTAAATGTTTCAAGATGTTTGCGACGGCTTGATGTACGTACAGGTACATCCACCCGCTATGATGTACACGTACACCCCCTGGACATGTCGTAGGGACCCTTCCAACCCTTGTTGCCAAGCAAGAAGGCATCGGGTCCCATTTTTATAGTCTTTGGTATGACTCGGCCGGGGGACTTAACCCCGACCTCCTAATCTCAGGGCGGACACTCTAACCACAAAGCCACTGAGCTTGTCAGAATTGGGACGCTATAGGGGGAGTTTTTTAATTAAAAAGACTGGCTTTTCCCTTTCCTTAGACGAATACGAGGATGACGAGGAAGATGATGAATTCGATGACGAATGGGACGACTGAGTGACGATGGTCTCTCCTCCACCCTTCCTCTGACTGACGCTACAAAAACATGGCTTCCAAAACTAAAAACTGTAATGTAAATGTTGTATGAAATATGCTGTATATTTATTGTTCGCCTTTTTTCTTTTCTTTTTTTTTTTGCTTTCTTTCTTTCTTTTTTTTAAATTAATAATCTGTGCAATATGTGACGGCCCCTTGGCCTTAGATCTGTGTCTGACTTCCTTGGGCTCCCCTCATTAGTGGGGAATCCTGCACACCTGTGTGGGGTGATTGCTCACCCTATATAATGGGGCATGAGCCTTCACTCTGGGTCTCCCCTTGGTGTGATTTGGTTGCTTTGGTTGAGTTAGGTACTTTGAGTTGTTTGGTTGCTTTGATTTGTTTTCTCATATATGTTCATACCCTTGCACACATCACTGATAACCTCCTTTTCAAATGCATGTCAAGCCAATAGAGATTTCAGAGATTGAGCTGGGTTATGCTCCATTCATGTCCGACGGGGTGGCAAAGGTAATTGGGAGTGAAAAGGAAGTTCCAGTCAGAATATTGTGGGACTCAGGATCTTTACAAAGCTTTGTAAGAGAGGCAGCACTGCCTTTTTCTCCAGGTTCGGATACTGGGGTCTGCATTCCAGTTAGAGGGATGGGCCTGCAAACTCTGTTGGTGCCGCTGCATAAAATGTTTCTGTCCTGTGATCTGGTGCAGGGAGATGTGGAGGTCGGTGTTCGCCCCGAACTGCCAGTCGAGGGAATTGATATAATTTTGGGAAATGACTTGGCAGGTTCCTGTGTTTGGGCAAATGATATAAAGACCTGTTTCATTTTTAGAACTTCCAGAGGACCCTGAGACAGATCAGGCAGAGGCCACAGAGCAGCCATGTCTCTCTGAGGCAGAGAACCATGTGTCTTCTGTTTGTGCGGTGACACAGGCACTGTCGGCTGTTCTGGAGGATAGTCTTGCAGTGTCAGAAAACTCTGAGGTGAACATGTTTACTTTGCCAAATGATCTTTATGTTTCGCGTTCAGAACTGGTGAAAGCACAGTGAGAAGACCAGTCTCTGAAAGACTTGTATGACCTAGTTTTGTCTTGGTCTCAGGTGAGGAAAGTTAGGCAGGGTTATTTCCTCCAGGAGATGGAGAGAGAGGATCCCTTGTTTAGAATGTGGGCTTCTCATGGTTTTGATGTGGGGAATTAGACCTGAAAATAGTATAACAGCTCATCCTGAAAAAAAATTAAAAAAGATTGTGGTATTTGTATTTGGTTGCTTTCAATGTATGAGGTGGACCTCATTCTTGGGGAGGGGGATGTGACGGCCCCTTGGCCTTAGATCTGTGTCTGAGTTCCTTGGGCTCCCCTCATTAGTGGGGAATCCTGCACACCTGTGTGGGGTGATTGCTCACCCTAAATAATGGGGCATGAGCCTTCACTCTGTCTCTCCCCTTGGCTTGGTGTGGTTGCTTTGCTTTGGTTGAGTTAGGTACTTTGAGTTGTTTGGTTGCTTTGATTTGTTTTCTCATATACATTCATACACACATCACTGATAACCTACTTTATTAAGTTACCACATAAATAGATGTTGTACTTTAAACTGAACACCATTTTGGGTTTGCATTTACTTCAAAAAGACATAGAAATACTTTGCTCATTAACATTGTCAAACACCCCTCCTCCTCTACAGTACATGGTACGTTCCACCCCTTCTTAAACCCAATTGACTAATGGCAGGTACACACTGCAGGACCTTAAAGTGGTCGGGGGGTCATCTGATCGTTAAGCATGACACACTGCATATAACTCCCTCCAAGCACAGACAGACACAAGTGGTTTCCTTGCTACTGATTTATTTGAAGGTGACTTCAATCCTCCAAATCCACCGTGAAAACTAAACAATAAACATAAAAATAAGCATGTTACATTAACATAGAAGACCTCATGCACAGCATGTAAATTAGACATTCACCAGAGTAAAATACAGACAATTCAAACAAACAAACAAACAAATACCTCGTTGGCTGCATGCTACACATAAAGGGAGTACTCTTCAGTCTTCAGGTCCTTATGACCCTTCTTATAACTTCAGACAGTAACCTTTCTTATAACTTTAAGTTTAGACAGTCTCTTGTGACCAACATGACACGGAGCTTCTGCACCTTGCTGCTAGTTGCTTAATGACAAAGTCCTGTGAACCCCATTCACATGAGAGCAGCCCAACGAGACACAGAACGTGACTTTGATACTTAAAAATAAAAGCATTACAACAACTTCACAAATAACCATGAAATAATGTACATAAATGTGACTTGAATAACTTCTTAATTATGAACTTGGACTTAAGAGAAATAAAACAAATTATTAACTTATAGACGATGACAGCAGTTACACTCCCACCAAATCACACAAACCTTGACGTGGGATTTCTTTTAACACTTTTTAACCTCAAAATAAACCTTTTCTGTTATTAAACATTTACAATGAAATTTCAGCTTGAACCATCTTCCTCTGCTTCAAGCAGAATAACTTTTTATCCAGGTTTTTCAAGGTACACCTTTTTAGTTGTGGGTTTTCCCTTTTGATCAAATGCAATGTCACTAACCATCATTTTTTGTTTTCTCACCCTATCATCTGACCCTTGATAGCCTTCAGTGATACTGGCCAGCTTCCGTTGGTTGGGTGGTGCCAGATCATCTTCTAGAAGGACGATGTCATTGACCTTCAAGTTCCTTCTATTCTTGTGACACTTGCGCCTTGGTTTCTTGTGGCTGTTCTTCAATACTGCCAGATGCTTCGTGTGTGTTCTTTCTTCATCCATGAATGGATTCAACTTGCACAGCTTACTGTCTTTGGTCTTGGTAACTGCTTTCTTTATGTTAACAAGTTCTGCTTCTTTCCTTTCTTCTAAGCTTGCACTTTCACTGGTTCTTTGTTTCACACCTTTATCTTCTTTTGCTTTAGTGCTACACACAAGAGCCTTGTGGAGTTCAGAATCATCTTTCCTGATTTCTCCCACCTTGCGTTCTCCGCCAGGTAGCTTGATATCTTCTTTTACTTGTTTCACTATGATGCGATGGCTGATTCCGATGGCATCGCCGTTGTCTACACAGGGATTCCCATGTCCAACAATACTCCATCCAAGGTCTGTACGCTGCGCATAAGGCTGGCTGTCATTACCAGACACAACTTCCCTTGGAAGTAGGGCTTGTGAGCAGTTGTACCCAATGAGCAGACCTACTTCGCAGTCCTTCAAATGTGGTATCTTATCTTGGAGATGCTCTAGATGGGGCCAAGCTTTTGCAGTTTCACCTGTTGGTATGTGAGTTCTGTTGGCTGGAATAAACCCACGAGTGTAGACTGGTGGTAAGGAGATTCTTTTACTGGAGTAAAAGCCTCTGACTTTTAGATTGCTTACTCTTTGCGAGCTTACTACCGTAGACCTTGCTGTCATAGTAGAGAGCTTGAGCTTGACTTGTTCTTTATCTGCTTTCAACGCTTCTGCTACGTTGCTTAGCACAAAGGTTGTGTCGCTTTGAGAATCCAACAGCGCATATACAAGTATTTCCTTTGCTGGTTGAGTCGTGGACGAAAGCCAGACTGGAATTATTGCAGCTGTTTGTACGTTAGCTTCGTGAAGTATTACTCTGTTTGAAATAACCTCTTGGTATTGTGATGATTGATCACTTTGACTTTCTTGACTTGTACTTGGCTTAGTTTGTGGTGTGCTTTGGTCATCTTTGGCTCGCTCTTCATGCAGACAAGTAGGATGCTTCCTTTTGCATGTGTCGCAGACACTCCTACTGTTGCAACTTTTTGATTGGTGACCAGACTTGAGACAACCAAAACATAGTCTTTCAGCTTTAACAAATTTGACTCTGTCTGACACTGTTTTCTCCATGAACTTCCAGCATTTGTGCAACTCATGCCCTGTCTTCTCGCAGAGAATGCATTTTATGACAGTCTTTTCATTGGAGCTTGTGGTCAGTGTCTCTTCATTGGAACTTGTGTTCAGTGACTTTGCTCCAAAACTTTGTTGTCTTTGGGACTTTGGGTTGTCAGCTTCACATTGTTTCAATGACTGCAGTGAAGTAACAGGGTTGCAGGCAATTTTTGCTTCTCTTGTTAGAAACCTGACAAACTGGCTAAAGGAAGGGAATTGGTTACTCTCTTCTTCTGTTTCAATAACCTTTCGATTCCATCTCGACGTGAGCCAATCTGGTAGCTTAGAAAGAATGTTCCTGTTCTCATTACAGTCATTTAGGATCTCCAATGTCTTGATGTGGACCATGGCAGCCTCACAACTGCGAAGAAAATCAGCAAACTCTCTGAGCTCAAAGCTGTCCTTAGACCCCATCTTAGGCCATGATTGGAGCTTGTCTCTGTATGCCTTTGCAACGGTAAATGGGTTTCCGTATCTCTCCTCCAGAATCTCCCATGCTGCAACATAGGCAGATTCGGTTCCGAGCAGGAAGTAACCATCAAGTGCCTTCTTAGCTTGACCACCTATGTATCTTCGTAGGTAGTAAATCTTCTCTTTCTCTTGTATGTTCTTCTGGTCTATCAGTATTTCAAATGACAGTTTCCAGTCGTTATACTTCAATGGATCCCCACTGAATATTGGAGGTTCAGGAATTGGGATTCTGTTGGCACTTAGAGCGCCTGCTAGCATCTTAACGAGCTCTGCTGTACTGTCATTGGAGGTGGTCACAACTTGTGGTACGGAAGACATAGTCTTGGACAAAGGACTTGTAGGAGCAGGTACTTGGTTATCTGCTACGATCTCATGTTCTAGTAGTATGTCTTTCCGTTCTTCTTTGATGCTCCCTTGATCATATACCAGCATTCTCGCTTGTGCTGCATTAAGACTTTTCACTGTCTCCAATTTCTTTATCTTTCTCCGTTTCTCATCAAGAGTCCTTTGTAGAGCTACATGCTCTTCTTCTAATTGAGCTTTCATCTTAGCTTCCTCTTCTTCTCTCTGTATTCTTCGCTTCACCATGTCTGCTTCTTGTTGTAGCGCATCTACTTCTTGCTGTAGGCGACGCTTTCTGACTGCTGCCTCTTGATCAGCTAACTTCTTCTTAGCTTCTGCCTCAAGGAGGTCTAATTCCAATTGTTCTCTTTCTTGTTCTTCTATCACTTTTAGAACAGCTTGGTTTGCAGCAGTGTCAGCGGCAGCGTCTTGTCGTTTTACAGAAGACCTTGAGGAATGCTCTGAGCGGCCTTTCAAGATAGAAGCAAATAAAGAGCTTGTTCTACAGCTTGAGTCAAAGAGAGAACCAGCTTCTGGCCATTCTGGCTCCTTTTCTGGAATCTTTCCATCTATTCGACTTGTAGCTCTGGAGAGGATGAAAGAAGAAATCTCTACACACAGATCTACCTTTTGTCGTATGTCTTGCTCTGGTGTTGAGACTTGGCGTAGGTCATCATAAGCACATGTAACATCTGCAGAAAGCCTCTTAACTTCTTGAATGATATCGTTAATAACTGTATCAGGCAAAGGCCCTGTTAGCGATAATGGCTTCTTAGCAGTTTTAGCCTGCGATCTCCATTTGGCGTAACTGTAGGTGAACCTTTGTTGAAAAACTTTAATTTTGTCCGCTTGCTGTTTTTCCTCTTCAGCACCAGTCACTTGACCTTCTTCAGGTTGGGTTTGGGAATCCTTACTATCCCTATTACTGTCCCTTACCTGTACTGTAGGCTCACCAGACTGTGACATTTTTAATCACTTCTTTTAACCCACTTTGTAAATACCTTTTTATATGTCCCAAAACATTGTCAACAAAAACTATTGACAGTAAATGAATTCTCTAGATCAACTTTTAGATGAACTTGTATTATGTAAATATCACTTAAATGTAATATGTAAATACCTTAAAGTTTTAAATAAATCAAAAATCTTAAATTCAACTTTTGAATATTACCTTTCAAAACACTCAATTTAAACCACTTCAAAGATGTAGATATCAAAACTTAAATATCAATGGCAGTTAGAAAACTTCAATATCAAATGGCAAATACCTTCACTTATTTTTTGCTAAAATGAAATAACACTTTTAGCTTGAAAACATCAAAAGAGAAAAAATGTGAATGTATTGTCCCCTTTTTAACTTGGCAATATATATCAAAATGAAATCAGAAAAATATAGTGTCCTTTTTTAACTTAGCACTTTAACTGTGTCTTGTATAAATGACAAGCTTCAATTAAATTGAATGAGCAGATAAGTCCAAAACTTTTTACCACACACTCCACAGTGTCTTCAAAACCCTCTTCTTAGAGCACTGTTGTTAGTGTCCAGTTCTTTATGGCTTTGTCTTGAAAACGTTGTGATTACCTTTGTATCTTCTGTGTGTGTGTGAGAGGGGCAAGAGAGGGTGGGGGGGGGGGGGGGGCACTTCGTTTTGGGCTCATCTACCAGTCCTTGATGACGAAAACTCCGTGCAGCTGCGCTGTCAGTCCTTGATGACGAAAGCTCCACTCAGCTGCGCCTGGTCCTTTGTTCTTAACGACCGTCAATTAACGCTGTCCACTGCGTCGATGAACAGTGCGAGTTTTCACTATAACTCCCTCCAAGCACAGACAGACACAAGTGGTTTCCTTGCTACTGATTTATTTGAAGGTGACTTCAATCCTCCAAATCCACCGTGAAAACTAAACAATAAACATAAAAATAAGCATGTTACATTAACATAGAAGACCTCATGCACAGCATGTAAATTAGACATTCACCAGAGTAAAATACAGACAATTCAAACAAACAAACAAACAAATACCTCGTTGGCTGCATGCTACACATAAAGGGAGTACTCTTCAGTCTTCAGGTCCTTATGACCCTTCTTATAACTTCAGACAGTAACCTTTCTTATAACTTTAAGTTTAGACAGTCTCTTGTGACCAACATGACACGGAGCTTCTGCACCTTGCTGCTAGTTGCTTAATGACAAAGTCCTGTGAACCCCATTCACATGAGAGCAGCCCAACGAGACACAGAACGTGACTTTGATACTTAAAAATAAAAGCATTACAACAACTTCACAAATAACCATGAAATAATGTACATAAATGTGACTTGAATAACTTCTTAATTATGAACTTGGACTTAAGAGAAATAAAACAAATTATTAACTTATAGACGATGACAGCAGTTACACTGCAGGAGTATATTTCTTGAAATCGTCTCTCACATATCCTTGTGGTTTTCACACTATACGATTGATCACCGACTAGGGATCACACACTGTAGGATAGTTCACTAGGATGCTATCCAGACCCCGATACATACATTTTTTATTATTCCAATTCATTTTAACCGACGTCTCATGAAAACGTGCACAGCTCCCGTGATATGCGCGAGACCGAGACAGGACACTATTGATTGTTGAAATTAAATCATTCATTCTCTATTTCTCTGTATGTATGTATCTCTCTCTCTCTCTCTCTCTCGCTCTCTCTCTCTCTGAAACAAGTCAACCAGCTTAAAAGTGCGCAATGAAACTCAGTAACAGCGTTGCCATGTCCACTTAATATAAGCTACTTTGGGCTTGTTTTTCTGTAGAGTTGTTTGTACATATTGGTTGTTGCGGGGTGCGTTTTTTGGGCTCATTTGTGTAGTTGCTTATTTGGCCTTGTTTCCTAATGTTGTTTAAACCAGTGGTTTAAACAACACATAATATGTATTTGTCCGCAGACCCCCCTTCTGAAAATATGTTGTGCCATCATAGACCCCCATACAAGATTTGTGTGGATTTGGAAAATATTCCACAATTTTCTCAAGATGCGACGCGTTGTGAGCTTGTAGATCGTCTATTTTCAAATATCCAATGTATTTGTAAATAGGTTTAAAGTGCTCAAGTGGCCTTTTCTTGGGCTTGTTTTCATAGACCTGGTTGCTTATTTATCTCGCAACATCTGGCAACGCTGTTCAGACACAGCGTATGTCAAACGCATGCTGCACTCACAGACACACACATACACACACATACACACACAGAGCTCGCTCTCTGTCTCTGTCTCTGTCCAATTCCTCTAAAATAAACAGCCCACCAGGCTCGCTCACTCTCTCATTTTGTTTTATAATGTTAACTTAATACAGGACTGGACGGTAATATTGCGGTAGGGACTGTTTGTTGTGGTCAAATCCAGCGACGCTCCCCTAGCCACGGTGGCTGTAATGTGCTCTCATTGGCTGTAGCGTGGATCTCCTCGCAGACCCTTTCATACTGTATGATACTATCTGATCTCCTATCTGCGACAGGGCCGAATAACTAACCAGATAGATATTTGAAAACGGTCGCAAAGCCATCCCAGAGCGGATGATCGCGGCCAGATCGTGTCGCTGTGCCTTTCACACACAGCGAGCATTATCTCGCCGATCAAAGGCCGATCTGCGTCAGATCGGGAGGGTTTGTCGGCGAGCGCCAAAAAAGGTTGCAGACAGCATTATCGGACCAAATGTCCTGCAGTGTGTACCTGCCTTAACCCTTACCAGTCAGATTCAGAGGGTGCCAGTACTGCAGAGGAAAGACCAGGTGACAAACAAACATTTCAAATCAGTTCCAATAAACAGTGTTTAAATAAGCAAAGTTTGAACCCCTGAAGTCTGTGTCATTTCTACATTGAATACAGGTAAAAATCACATCATGCTACAAACTGTCCCTTCCCACTTAGTGTGTCTATGTATAGGGCCGTGACACCAATTACTTTATTTACTACTTTTTCTAAATAAATATAATTCTTATTGAAACTGAAGTCATGTGTGGTCTCCACTTTGTCAGCCTTTATTTTAAGTCATGACACTACACAACCTAAACCTCTACTAAAGTGGTCTTACCCTTTAACATTGAGAGTTTGCATTGTGACACAGATTAATAGGAACTCAATGTATTGATTGATCTTTAAAATAAACATGCTCTGAAAATGCGTGGAATTTTCAAGTGGGCCCTGATCCAGAAAAGGTGATTTTAAACCCTTTTCATTTCAAGGACCCCCACTGTGACATGCATTATGCTACGGACCCCCATTTGATACCACTTTGTTTTTCATCCCGGCATGGGACCCCAATCTACACCGTAAACTCCTCAGTGTGTTTTACTCTGAGAACCAAATGGACCCTTACAGGTCCATTTGGTTCCATGTGTACACTCTCAGAGTTACAGACCTGTAAGGGTCCATTTGGTTCCATGTGTACACTCTCAGAGTTACAGACCTGTAAGGGTCCATTTGGTTCCATGTGTACACTCTCAGAGTTACAGACCTGTAAGGGTCCATTTGGTTCCATGTGTAAACTCTCAGAGTTACAGACCTGTTAGGGGCCCATATGGACCCCTGGTGGTCCCCAGACCACACGTTGAGAACACATCCAGATGTTCAGACTCTTCCTCATCAAGGAGACAGAAGCATCTGCTAACCTTTGACCCCTGATGTACAACACAATATAAATGATCACAATCTGAATGGGTTTAGAAGTATACCTATTAAAGTTAATATCCTACAGTTTTTATTACAACAGAATAACATAAATAACCACATGAGTCATCAGGTGTGTGAATTAAAATATGTTATTTTGTAGATACATCTATTATTATGTGGTGTTGTTGATATGTTATGTAATGTATTGTCTTGGACCACAATTGAAAAAAACCCTCTTAATTGTATTTAATTAAACCCATTTTTCACATTTGAAATTGATTATTAGGCAGATAGAGATACTTTATGTATCCTCTTGACATACATGATTGATCAGAAAAATGTTAAAATCCTTATACTGTGTTTTGACCCAGTGTTGTTTTGATAGACGATAGTTAAACTATACACATGTATCTTGGTTACTTGTTTACAGTTGTTTTGTTATTATACTGTTTCTTGTCCACTAATGCTAAGAGTCTTTAGATAGCATTCTGTTTAGACATATATGCTAGGGTTTGAAGTTGACCTGGTAATTTTTGCACTGTAGTTTGTTGACTATGATTCGTTCCATTTACTCAGATGTTCTTACACTTTGTAAGTACTTCTAGATAAGAGTGTGTGATAAATGTCTAAACTGTAAATTCAGCCACTAGAGGTCATGATTGTTAATGGTTTTTGTCAAGTTGAAGTCAGTCAACCCGGTATGACCATTTTATACTCAGCAATTTACATTGTTTATTGTTTGATGCTATATAGTGTTAGCCTGGCGTAACCAGACTATATCACTGTGTGGATATGAGTCTGGTGCTTCCATGAGGACGTTTTTTTCCCCAAGGGGCGTGATCAAAACAATGGCCCTCGACGCAATTGGTTAGACCTACAACCAACTACCAATTACAGTCTCCCATATTCGAATACTGGGCCCTGATTGGTTACCCACGTCTTCTGGAGCAGGAAATGGATTCTCTATGGAGCGGTGCCAGACCCAAATCCCAGAGTGCAACTTTTTTTTGCACTCGCAGATTTGTCTGGTCCCAGGCTAATATAGTGTGGAATTACTTTCAACTTGTTACGTTACTGTCATGTGCTACATCCATTATCTTAGGCGGGATAAATTAGGCGGGAAAAAAGAACGGAACTGGTTCAACCCTGGTGGAAAAGGGGCCCATGTTTTGTACATACTCACTGGAGGTGCACACTTACTGGGTGGTGTAAAGACACAAAACAATCTAAGTTGGAAGTTTTTTATTATTTTTTTTCAAGGAAAGTACAATTAAAATCATGCAAGTTGTCACCTGTGGCTCTGGATCCAAAAGAGCCAGATCTGGTTTCAAGTCATTATATAGATCAGTGGTTCTCAAACTGTTTCATGTCAAGGAACCCCAAAATCATATGTTTGGCTACAGACCCCATCTGAAAGCCCCCCTCCCCCCTTCTCTTCACCAGAAGAGAAGATTTGTGTTCTTTGTGTACATTTCTAAATTATTCCAAAAACATTTTTCAAACATTTGCCGATCTACAGGCTCGCAATGTGTAGTGAGATGTAGATCGGCTATTTTTGATTCAAGGTTACTTTATTTTGTCTCCCGTGGGAGAAATTTGTCTTGGACACACAGACCAGCAGCATACACGATACCATACAGTACAAGACAAAGACAAAAACAAAAACATAAGCACACAGTGACATGTACAATCCGTTTTTTTCCTAGTCATCACCCTCCATAATAATAATAAATAATAATAACCACCTCATTCAGCATCTTGTTCAATAAGACCAACACCTTAGCACACCTCAAAACCTTCTGCCCCGCCGTCTGCCCACCGCAAGGACATCATTGAGGAGTGTAATTGACAGAGGGACAAAGGAGTACTTGTACCTATTGTAGTTGAACGCATGGGTCCCGTACCTCCTACCTGACGGCAGTAACCTATACTCAGTGTGTAGGACATGAGAGGAGTCAGACACCATCTTCTTAGCCAGCCCCATGGTGGACTGCTCAAAAATGACCTGGGGGGTAATGGGGGGGGGGGGGGGAGGTAATGGGGGGTGTGGACATACTCATAATCTTTCCTGACATTTTGACTAATCTAAGGATCTCAGATTTATACTTTACCGTCATGTTTCCGAACCAACTGGTGATACCATATCTGACAACAGACTCTATACTAGCTCTATAAAAGATCAGCATTATGTTTCTACATTCACCAAAGAGTCTAAGCCTATGGAGAAAATGGAGGCGCTGGTGTATTTTTGCACACACACTTGTCACATGAGTGTGCCAGCTCATTTCACAATCGATCTGTACTCCTAGATATGTATAGGAGGTGACCTGTTTGATGTCATGACCATGAATGGTGATCGTGGTGTGGTCTCCTATGGACCTGGGATCCACCACAATCTCCTCAGTTTTCCTTACATTAATTTGTAAGTGGTGTTCATCACACCATGCTACAAACCTGTCCACTCCAGTTGTATGGCTACTGATGTCACATTCACTTGTGAGTAGACTGAGGATAACAGTGTCATCAGAGACTACACACTGATTGGGTTGAGCTGACACAATGTGCCTATAGAAATAGGGTTAAAGTGGTTTAACTGATTTTGATACTACATATGAACTTGTTATATTAAGCTGGGACCCTTAAGGGACTAGCCCGCACTTTAAGAACTAGTGATATATGCTACCAAGTCAACACAGCTGCAGAAAACCAATGATTGGGTCCAAAGAGGGTTAAAGTTTGTTCACTGCCAACACGTAATCTATTGACGAACTAGGCAACTGCCCAGAGCAGCACGTTGCAAGGGAGGCAGAATGTGGGCCAACGATTCATAAATGATCCCATTGCTGAGGAATATCAATCAACAACAGTAATGTGTCAATCATACAGCACCTGGAAACCAGTGTTGCCAGATTCTGTAAGAGAAACAAGAAACCAGGTCTGTGAAAACAAGCCCAAAATAAGCGACACTGGTCAGTCAAACTTGATTTTCTAATGTTGTTTGAGATCAATGGTTCTCAAACATTTTCATGTCAAGGATCCCCAAATGAATATGTATTTGGCCGCAGACCCCCGTTTTTCCTTCAAGTGTTTCCAGATTATATATATACAGTATATATATTTAATAGCAGATCTGCGACACGTTGTGAGCTTGTATATCGGCTTTTTTCAAATAGTGGATGTATATAGGGTTCAAGTGGTTAAACTGAAGCAAGCCCAAACAAGCCACCAAAAACCACAACCCACAACGTCCAACATTTCCAAGCAACAAAAAAATGAAGGGGCACCACCCAATTCCTCATGTAGAGACCGGATGTCGGCCCGTTTACTCTCCTTCAGCCCTCCTCTTCCGGTGGTGCTCCTTTGTTTTCATTCCTATACAACAACTCTACACGTTGTAATGGGAGTTGCCGACAGATTCAGCTGCGGAGCACTGAATCTGTCTTGAGAGATTACAGGAAAACAAGCCCAAAGTCGCTTATAATAAGCAGACTTGGCAACGCTGGCCACCCCACACTCTACCCAGAACAGGCAGTCTAGTCAGCATGCAAACACACTGGTGGAGTTGTAAGACATGTGTGGATCAAGAAAGCTCCTGTAGACATTTTATAGTACAGGATTTACACTCTATAAGATTTATATCAGTGGTTCTCAACCTTTTAAGGCTGTGACCCCCCAAAATAATCATATTTTAACTGGGGACCCCCAACCCTGACAAGTACTTGGAATTGTAGGAGATAGGCATTACATTTAATTTGACTCGGTTCCACAGATAAATATTGTGAAAATAGCCGATGTACAAGCTCACAAATGTGAGCGAGAGGCTATGCAGCCTATGGTGCGTGCGCAAAGACTCGAAAGTCCTATAGCCTTAAGGAGAATTCCTTCTAGGCTATGGACCAGAGCTATGTCAGTGATATGAAATGGGCGGTGCCTTAATGGAAAGTTCCCAAGGAATCCAGGGATTTTTTATGGATATTGATAAATAGGATTATTGTACGCTATATGGAGAATTTCCCCCCAAAAAATTGGGCCCCTAGGCTGGAATCCATCACTAGGTCCTAAAGATGCCTAATGTCAAATGTGGCGCTTTTATCCGTTTTGCAGCGGGGATGTTACGTTCATACTGATAGTTGTGTTTTCACAGCTCAGCTCACAGGCCTGTATGCATCCAACTATGTAGATCACATGATCACATCCTCTCACATATCTGCTGCCAGCACACGCAATTACACTGTGTGTGTGTGTGTGTGTGTGTGTGTGTGTGTGTGTGTGTGTGTGTGTGTGTGTGTGTGTGTGTGTGTGTGTGTGTGTGTGTGTATGTGTGGTTGGTTGGTTGGTTGTGGGTAGGCGTGGAGACTGCTGCAACATGCATTGTTTGTCATATCTTTGACTTCTTGGAATTGTGTATGTATATGTGTGTACGTGCATGTGTAATGTTTGTGTGTTATTGTGTGCAGAGGTGGTGCTTCTCTGTGGTTTTTCTGTGTATCTGTGCTTCAAGGATCACGTGACATTTGGACCCTCATAGTCAGTGGTGTAAAGTAACTAAGTTTGAGGTATTTTTTTAGTACAGTTTTCAGTACTTTTACTTCTACTCCACTACATCTTAGAAGCAAATATTGTACTTTTACTCCACTACAATTCTTTGACAACTTCAGTTAATAGTTACTTTTTAGACCTTGATTATTATCGCAAAACACACTAACCACTTCAGGGGCTAGTGGTGTGTGGTGTGGTAAGGAGGGACTATTTTCTGATAAACAACAGTGCTCTGTGCTCCACTCTTCATTCCCCCCCCCCCCCCACACACACTTTTTTAAGCTCTATGACAGATGATCTAAGAGAAGCATAATTATTATTCACAATTAATAATAATTGTGTAATTGTCAACATTTTTATGAATAATAATAGTACTATAATATATGATGATAATAATAATAATATAATCATTCCTAATAGTATAAATGACATGACCTGTAAAAAAGATCAGACTTGTGTTTAACATGAAGTGCTGAAGTTCATACCCTGAAGAAGACCTAGATTGTGTCGAAACATTGGTAAAATACAACATTTAAAAAGTTATTAAATCCTGGCTATGAGCTTTGTGACCTATTTTCTTTGCAACATGACGTGCTGAACATGGATTGATAGAATAGTAGGAACTGATTTATTTTTAATTGATTAATGTATAATATCTATGTGACTGTGTCCTTATGTTGAACAGTTGTTAGTGAGTCATATACTGATAGTTGTGGTTTCGCAGCCATCGATCAGCTCTCTCAGGCCTGACTGCATGACACAAGACCACTTGATGTTTTGTGTGAAAAAAAACTGCTCTAACCCTCTACGGAAATGCTGCCAGCGCAGTGCACACGCAATCACATCTACTGTGTGTGTGTGTGTGTGTGTGTGTGTGTGTGTGTGTGTGTGTGTGTGTGTGTGTGTGCGTGCGTGCGTGCGTGCGTGCGTGCGTGCGTGCGTGCGTGCGTGCGTGCGTGCGTGCGTGCGTGCGTGCGTGCGTGCGTGCGTGCAGATGGTATTGGTGCCTGTGCCATTGTTTGACACCTTTTGTGCACATGACCTACATACTTGTGTTTCTGTGCCCCTGTGGTTTTGACAGATCGTGTGCAGGCTTGTAAGGCCTTAAAATGTGCGTGTGTGTGTGTGTGTGTGTGTGTGTGTGTGTGTGTGTGTTTATTGCGAGGCACAGCTCAGGAGGGCATGCTGGCTGTCGAAATAAACACTGAACAATCACCAGTCAGTGTATGCTCATAAACAAAACTTTAAATATGATTTTAATGGTTGAAAATTTACGTATTGTAATGCTGTGTTACTTTATTTAATATAAAATAATATAGGCTACTAATAATTATAATAACATCTCGGAGCAAGGCAGCCGTCCAACGTGGCTGGTGATATTTTGTATTTATTATATTATTTATTATTGCTGTGATCGGGCAAGCCCGAGAATCTGGATAGAATCCTGTAGTGTGTGATGCCCTTAAGATAATGTGATCAGAGAATCTTAAAAGATTATCCTGTAGTGTGTAATGCTACCAGATTTCAAAATCGTTTAAGATTGAAAAAAATCCTGTAGTGTAAGGTCAGCTGTGCGGTGGCACAGAGAGACTTCCCTTGCAACAGTTTGCAAAATCAATGGATTTAAGAACTATGAAGGGTGCATTACACAACAGCACATGTCATGTGATGTTGTGGTTTTGTTCATGTAGCATCCTGTCCTCACTTCCTGTTCTCTACACCAGGGTTTTTGGTGCCGTGACGCAAGTCCAGAGTGCCGCAGGAGACTTTGATCATTTTGGGAATTCATCAATATCACTTCAGTTTTTAGGCCCTGTATACTTTGTAAAACGGACCTAAGTTGCACTGTACTTTGTGCGTTATTTTTCCATTTATACCAAATCTCTTTGCCAAAAATAGCCGATCTACAAGCTCACAATGTGTTGCGTTGCGACGCATTGGGAGCTTGTAGATCGGCTATTTTTGGCGAATGCTCCCCCCAGGGGTTCAAGAGGTTAAACGTCAAGTATACCGTTATTTTCAATCTGTCCTAATGGCAACAAAACCTTTTCCTTGTGACATATTGTATCTTAGGGGGAAAGATGCAATACATGCAATTAATGTCTTTCATAGAAAATCTTTATTAGAATACAATTTACATCATGCAGGAAATAACGATAGAGTTTATAATTATTAATAATGAATATGTACAGTTACGGCTAGCCCGTCCTCGTCTCTACATCTAAATGTATGTTTTATGGTAATTATCGTAGGTGAAAAGCACATTATTCCTTTCTACCGTGATTCAGAGAAGAGTCTTGGCCAGTACTCTTCCTTGTTCTTCCTTGTTCCAGCTTCTTCCTTTCTGGCCCCTTTCTGTTGTTTTTTTCAAATTATGAAAAAGGCTTTTATGCCTTTATTGATAGGACATTAGTCTGACAGGACATGGGGAGAGAGATGGGGAGTGACATGGAGCACAGGCCGACGGGATCGGAGTCGAACCCGCGACACACTGTCATTCTGAATTACTAGCCTAGGTGCCCAGACGGTTACGCCAACCGTCTGGGCCCTTTCTGGCCCCTTTCTGGCCCCTTTCTGGCCCCCTTTCTGGCCCCTTTCTGCCAGAAACCCAATCAGAGGTGGGTACAGTGGGTCTAAGAGTGGGTCTTCACTGAACTATAAGGTGTAAAAAGAAATAATGTGCAACACACCCAGGATCTGAAAACAAGACCTTTAAAAGGATCCCTGGTTAACAAGCCTTATATGCCTTAATACATTATAATTGGCCACTCTACCACTTTTTTTGTATATATATATGTATATTTTCTTTATTTTAGAAATAGTTCTTTTACTCAAGGGGGACATCGTCCGTCGTAAGTTGATGATGTCATTTGTCCATGTGTGGTCCAGCAATTAGCAATCGTACTTAACCAAACATAACAAAAAAATACTATGTAATACTTCCTACGGTTAACATGAGGATCGAAACAATATTTTAATTGTTGCACATGCACACTGGACCACACATGGACAAATGACATCATCAACCTGTGACGGGCGTTGTCCCCATTGAACAAAAGATGAACTAATTCTAAAAATAGATACAATATTTAAAGTGTTTTTTATTTAAAATTTTTGTTTGTTTGTTTGCAATTATAATGTATTAAGGCTTATTAGCCAGGGAGCCTTTTAAACTCCCTGCTGGAGGGCTGGAACCAATCATGTCCCTGGAACAATCTGCGCAATCAACAAGCAACCAATCACCAACAAGTACCATCAGAGACAAACATCCACAGTCCTACACAAAGATTAAACACACATACAACTATACTATAAACAACAACATCATCATAACATAACAATGTTTCTCCATGAAATGTTTCATTTCACATCATAGAAATAAAAACAAAAACATAAAATATCTATATTACGGAAATGCTCAACATCAGAAAAAAAACAATCCAACTGAAAACAAAAGAAAGCCCTGAATAAAATGTGTTTTAGAAACTTCACATAAGTGTTACGACAAGTTCTATTGTATGCTTCAGGCAGTAACTCATAATATACACATAACAAAGTAGCCTTAATAACAACATTCAGTTCAAGCTCTGTTCAACAGAGACAGTGTCATCAGTACAATATGCTTTGCTCACATCAACACTGTCTCAAGGAGAGTGTTGGTTTTTATGTGACCAGTGACTGTAGAGACTATAAGGTGACGTTCCATCTCTAAAGCTTTCACCACTAAATACATAAAGAGTCTCCAGACAGTCAGGTGGAGACGATTACTCCACTCTGGTTGTAAGATGTGTTGGTCAAGAAAACAACCTGCCCTCCCCACTAGCATTATATGAACTCTGTATAATCATTGTTATGCATTATTTTATCTCTAAATATGAACTCTAGATTTGTATTTTTATGATACAGCAGTTGGACGGAAATTACAAATATTGAAATAAGAAAGCCCCTGTAGACATTTAATCATACAGGATGTGTATGATATACTGTATTTACATGACATGAAATATGACTTTGGTTTAGGGTATCCAAAAACATAGCCTATTCATGCTTTTCTCCACACCCCCTCCTCCAGATTTAAGTATGCGTAAGTGTAGCAAAACACCTAGAAATATAAAGATACTTTTATATGAAAAGTATTTTTACTAAACATATTCAGAACTGAGGCAAACACTCAGTATAATCAACATAATGTTGTATCAACAAAACTAGTCTGGTTTCTGGAAGGAGTTTGAAATGTTATTTGTTATTTTATGCAATCAAATATAATTTGTATAACTCCTGGTGTCCGAGGGTCATATAATATAGGAGGACCAGGGGTCATATAGGAGGACCAGGGGTCTAGTTAATCAGCCACATAGGAGGGGTCAGGCATACATAATGTGAGCATTAATCTATATCCATTTTTAGAAAATTGTTGATTGACCCGGTCCATAATTCATTAACAAAACATGTAATGAACGACCACACACACACACACACACACACACACACACACACACACACACACACACACACACACACACACACACACACACACACACACACACACACACACACACACACACACACACACACACACACACACACACACACACACACACACACACACACACACACGAGGAGTAGAAGGTTCTAACCACAAACTGGTGCCTCTGAGCGAATGTTGTGTAACTTCCTGTCTTCTTTACATTCTCACATCTAACAATGAAAACAATGTTGATATCTGACACATTACACTCCTATTTCAGTGTCAATACGTTTACACTTTAAGTATTTACATGACGCCCTGACATTATTACATGACTTACAATGTAATGTGATTAATCTTCTCTCACTAACCTTACAGATAAACCACATAACATGTCTTTTTCCTCAAGTCAGTTTCAATATGCCAGACGCATCATTAGAAAAGTTGTTTTCCTGGTTAACAAATATTATTTTTGAGCTAAGGTTACAGATGGGGAAAGATTCAGGTTGAGTTCAGCTTCCGGAGTAGGAATTTACAGGTTCCATCTAAGGTTGGGGTTAATAATTAATTAATTATTTATTATTATTATTTGATCCCTTTGGGGAAATGCAGTTTTCAGCTTCACCCAGCTGATAGGGGGGGGGGGGGGGGTTCATTTAGGGGTTAAGTGTGTGTGTGTGTGTGTGTGTGTGTGTGTGTGTGTGTGTGTGTGTGTGTGTGTGTGTGTGTGTGTGTGTGTGTGTGTGTGTGTGTGTGTGTGTGTGTGTGTGTGTGTGTCAGGCAGTAGTATGGCGAACTATCACCTTCGACCATTCTGATTGGCTACACAGCTATCTCCATGATGACATCATTGTTGCCTCTTCTCCTCCTGGCATTGGCTGCTGCAGCTGAGAGAGAGCGACAGACAGACAGACAGACAGACAGACGTGATGTTTATATAATGAAGAGTCACTTCATTCAGTAAAACTGCTCTGGAAACAAGTCAAGTTATTATAAAGAGATAATAAAAGATAAGCAGCTCAATGTTACATCAAGCAGCAGCAAGGAGTTGAAGTATTGTACAACAATGTTTCAGTTTAAGAAAGTGTTTAAAAGGGGAAACAATATAAAGTATGAAGTGGATGGTTAATTTTCATGTTTTTTTTTGGTTTGTTTTATTTCCTTTTATTCTCATTTATTTGTTTTGTTATGGTTTTTTTTCTCTCCTCCTTTCTATTTTGATGAATTATGGTGATGTACTGTTTGGTAGCCATTGGATAGAGTATCTATTATTTGATGTTTTGTTTTTTTTGTAGATAGGGGTAGGTATAAATAAGATTTATCTTTTTCCTGCTCCTTTTCACTTATGGAATATGTAAAAAGTAAAAAAATGTAAAGTAAATTAATGCAATCATGTAAACCATTAATGAAATAAATAAAGATAAAGTTAAAGATAAATAATTGTTGACAACTAAACCCTGACAGGGTGATTAGTCTGATACTAAATACTGATACTAAATGAGTATCAGTATGATGGACACATGTTAATATGTCTCTATATAAGTATCAGTGTTGTTAGGATATTATGCATTGGGCAACATAGGCTTACATATATACACATATCCTTCCACATCCTGCACACATGTTTGTTTGTTTTTTCATTTATTGTTTTGGCACCGTCTCTGTACGTCACAACGGTGTCGGCGGCTGCCGGCCACTGGAGGCACGGCTATATGAAGGAACGTCATCACACAGGGACAGGAGGAGGAAGTGTTGGAAGAGCGTGGCAGCTCGTTTGTTACGAGTTGCGGTTTGGGAGTCGGTAGTTCACAGTACACACGGAGGCCACATCTCAACTGAATATTCAGAAGATAAGTGACAGATGGATAGCGCTGTCCTACTGTGCCTTGTAGTTTCTGGGTGGGTTGAGTAGAGTGGAGCTTCGCGTACTAGAAGTTATTGACTGTACCTCCACAGTGATATCATGTGTCGGTGACGTGCAGAGACTAATACATAAATACCACAAAAACCCTACGGGAGAAAAACAAAGAAAACTGAAAAATAACAGAAAAAAGAACCCCCACGCGGGTTATTGTCCCCACACCTGAACTCTGATATATCTAGCATCTCACTCCGGCTGTGTGGGCCAACGACAGGGCTGTCTGTAGCCAGTAGGTGAGTGGATATGTGGGATTGTTGACGTATTGGTGCCGATTTGTGTTATTTTGCCGCGCACACACACACACACACACACACACACACACACACACACACACACACACACACACACACACACACACACACACACACACACACACACACACACACACACACACACACACACACACACACACACACACACACACACACACACACACACACTTCAGGTCAGGGTAGCTCCTATCTTTGATATTTAGAAAGCCGGTAGAAATAGCCTGTGACAGTAAGATGGAGACATGTTAAGATGTGTCTCTGTATGAGTATCAGTATGATGGACACATGTTAAGATGTGTCTCTGTATGAGTATCAGTATGATGGACACATGTTAAGATGTGTCTCTGTATGAGTATCAGTATGATGGACACATGTTAAGATGTGTCTCTGTATGAGTATCAGTATGATGGACACATGTTAAGATGTGTCTCTGTATGAGTATCAGTATGATGGATACATGTTAAGATGTGTCTCTGTATGAGTATCAGTATGATGGACACATGTTAAGATGTGTCTCTGTATGAGTATCAGTATGATGGATACATGTTAAGGTGTCTCTCTCTCACCTCTAGCTCTAGCTCTGTCTCTCAGAATAGCGATGTAGAGGATGGTTGACACCACCCAAGGAATGGCCAGCAGGACATGAATGATCTTATGGGCCACAGAGATGACGGCTTCAGGCTCAGAGGTTGCATCAGAGGAGGAAGATGAATCTGTAAAGAGAACAATGGCTTTCAGCATCCAAACACTATGCTTTATCTTCTCATGGTGATTGTAAAAGAGTTCTTTCGGATGAGGGCTAGGTAGACAGAATGACAAACCAAATGTTGCAATAATCCGGATTTATTTTCTTTAAGGTGCACAAAAATGATGTTTCAAAAATAGTAAAAAAAAAAGTAATTAAAAAAAATACAAAACAATAAACTTACATGCTTCAAACAAGCAACAGTCCAGAGACTAAACTGACTCTGTCAGACTGATTGAAAGGGCAGAGCTATAGCAGCAGCATGGTGCCCATGACTTTACTGACTCAGGCCTGAGACTAGACTGACTCATATCATCTACCTGCATGGCCTCTACCTAGTGGCCTCAACCATGTCTTAAAAGACAGGTAACCTCAACACATTCACCTAAAATACTAGTGAACTCAAACAAAGAAAACATTTTCCAAACTTTACAGAAATCACTCAAATCAATCAAAAGGTAAGTATTAATCTTAATATTAAACAACACACCTCTTTTCAATCATAATATACCTTATACAGAAAAGTCCCACACTCCCCTGTCAAATGGTATGTCCCAATTCCCCTACCCCTCCATATAAGGAGCACTGTGGTCATGTGTTACTCTTTTCAGATCCTCAGACCAGGAAGAGGTCATGGCAAGTATGTGTGTTTGTTTGTTTGGTGTGGTGAGGAGCTTTAAACTGTTGAGATAAAATAAAGTGGTTATGTTTTAAACAAACAATTGTCTCTGTGTTGTTTGTATAAATGAAATGAGTAGTATGAGAAATGCATATGTTAAACAGAAAAGAATGAAGATAATGGAACATGTGAGGCTATAAAGGTAAAGTGGGAAAGGCAGTGTCTGTCTTTACCACACATAATGGTAAAATAATATGAAAAAGGATCAAGACTCACTTGTCACTTCCATCCAGCTCTCTGGTGACTGTCCAAGGCCATGGATGTTGCACTTGTAGAATCCTTCATCAGACTTGTTAACGTGGTGGATGGTCATCTGTCCTGCAGACTCAGCCCTGATGAAGGATCCGTTTCTATAGAAATCAGCTGGGAGGTCAGAGGATGGGTCACCAGTTTTCTTGTCTTTGTACAAGCAGCGGAATGGGGCGTTACTTCCCTCTGGCACAGGACGTCCAGGGCTTTCCAGGATCACATCTCCATCTAGAACCAACAGCACAGGTTGAGTTATGAACATGTGATGGTTGGTGGCTCCACATGTTAGATAACAACTGTAGTTTGTTATTTTCCAATCAAAATCATTCACTTTCATCTACACTATCTATGTATCTACTACAATGTATCTATTAGCATAGGCTGAAAAACACATAATAACAGAGGTATTTCACTTACACATTTGTCATTCAGTCGTGCTGATACATTATACAGTATAACATAATTACCGCCAGTGTGATGTTAATTTTATACGACAGTTCTACTGTAAATAAATTGAGAACTCAACATATCAAACATGGAATCAAATCGTTCAGAACCACCTAATCCTCATTGACAGTAGAATACATATACATATATAATAGATGAGATAACCTGGCAGATAATCCCGGGTGGTCATTTATGTTTCAAGCTTAAAAAACAACACAACAAAACAATACTGCTAAACATAGACAAAGTGTAACATCATATACATATTGAATGGAATAACCTCCAGTATGTGTTAGATGTAATTATAGTGATTGTACCAGAGATCTTGATGTTGATGGACCGGCTGAATTCTGACTCGGACTGACACCAGTAGACTCCATCGTCCACAGGATACAGGCTTATGACACAGGACGCTCCTACACACAATCACAATGACGAGAAAGAGGGATAACAGTAATAAGAAGTTACAGTATCATATTAAATCACACCAAATGAAATCACACTGCATTGTTCTGTTTAAAGCCGAAAGCATACTGTATATACAACACCAGAACAGACAGAATTTGTTTGGATTGGCTGGCTACAGACTACATTATGATGTCATTCAGAGGTTCTACAGACTACAATATGATGTCATTCAGAGGTGCAGGGGGGCGGGATCAGAAAGTATTTGCTGGGACAGAAACATCCCATGTATGTAAATCCATATCAGATTGTCTTATAAGGGAAATAAATGCACACCCCATCCATCCACCCATCCCTCCCTCCCCCCATACCTTCGGTGTTTCCCCATTCAGTGCCACAGGTTCCATTCATCCCTGTCCTAATGCTCTGTCTTCTCACAGTCCATCCCAGTACCGGCTCCTTGTCTTCCTTACAGCTCAGAGAGACGGACTCACTTTGAAAGTACTGACATCTGTCAGGACTGACTGTCAGAGACACTGGAAAGAAAGAAAGAAAGAAAGATGGAAAGAAAGAAAGAAAGAAAGAAAGAAAGAAAGAAAGAAAGATGGAAAGAAAGGAAGGAATATGAAAAGAGAACAGTACATTGGTTGAAAGAACAGATCTTCATCTGTGGAAGTCTGTTGAGGATGTATACATACAGTACATGATCTTGTTTCATGTTTTTTATTTGGAGATCTCAAGTTGTTATCATGAGAAATCAACTTTTGTTTTGTAGTACATACAATACATACTGTAACTACACATATTTCTGTATGGTTCTCCTCGACACGAGTAAAGCTATGCATTTAATTATAATAATGCATCCACTGATAAAACAACTAATTATTTGTATCAATGTGATTGTACACAATCACATAATTGCTAAGTTAAAATGAGCAGGTCCATGTTTCTTATTTTATTACCTTAAACATTAAACTTTATCATTTTGAAAGACCCATGATCATAAGAACAATCCACCAGGCTGAAGGCCGAGGATGACAATTATGTTTTTGCTCGTCTGTGTGTCTGTCTGTCTGCAGCTAATCTCTCAAACCACTGACCCAATCAGAATCAAAGAAGAAGAGCTCTGAAGAAGAGCACACTTTTCTAGTTTATCTTAATGTGATCACAAGAAAAGAAAACATTTCTAAAATCCTGTACAGTACACATGTCCACACTTCATCCATTTATATGTGCATAAAAACCACGAGGGAACAAATATGATAATCACTCAGTGCCCCAGTAACCACAAAAACATAGGTAACCATGAATCATTGTTAGAGACAAACAAATGTTTTGTTTCTTATGTACAATGTAATATGGACTATTCAATTGGACAGGGTTACCTATTCACTTTTTATGAATCCATAAACCGTACAAAAGTTAATTCACAAAAGTTCATTCATGTATTTGTTGAGGTGGATTGTGTAACACTTGTAACACTTCTCTAAACTATTGTCTCACTGTCACACTACCCACAATGCAATGCAATGAAGTTGTCTCACCATCTGCTTGAGCAGGCCCACAATGGATGAGGAAATACACCACTGTGGGGAGAGAGAGACAGAGAGAGAGAGAGAGAGAGACAGAGAGAGAGAGAGAGAGAGAGAGAGAGAGAGAGAGAGAGAGAGAGAGAGAGAGAGAGACTTTATGCGGTGAAAACCACGTGCCCAGTAACTTATCGAATCAAACCCGGGGTTATTCAAGTTCATGTAAATGTAATCAACCAAACATTTGGTTCAGTTCTGTAGTAATTGTATATTTCAGTTCATGTAATTCTAAGTGTTAAGTTCAATTCAATCATCTTTCACTTTGCAAAGTATTTTATAACTTATAACCAGAAGCAGGTGCACCAGAGCTTGTAAGCCTATGACCACACACACGCTCTCACACACACACACACACACACACACACACACACACACACACACACACACACACACACACACACACACACACACACACACACACACACACACACACACGCTCACACACACACACACAGACAAGAGATGCATAGACACTTAGACAGACAAGGGCACGGAACGGGACTGTGACGACTGTGTGATTCCCCCTGGCCTGGCCTCAGCCCACAGGCCGTCTAGAGCTGCATAGTCAGAATCTGGTCTTCAAATATGTCTCCTAAACTTGTTAAACCTCGCTTTAAAAACTGTTTTCTTTCTTTAAGTATTTTACTCATAAAGTATTTTTACTAATTTTAAAAGCTGTAAAGTATCTTTACTCACTTTAACAGCTGTAAAGTATTTCTACTCACTTTAACAGCTGTAAAGTATTTCTATTCACTTTAACAGCTGTAAAGTATTTTTACTCACTTTAACAGCTGTTAAGTATTTTTACTCATTTTAACAGCTGTAAAGTATTTTTACTCACTTTAACAGCTGTAGAGTATTTTTACTCACTTTAACAGCTGTAAAGTACTTTTACTCAAATTGTAGATCGGTCATTTTAGTTTTACTGTGTCTCCGGTTTGTGTTGAATTAGTTTACCGCAAACCAGTTACACGACTAATTCAACACAAACCGGAGCAGTGCAACAACTGTGCCACTTTAAGACATGACACACACACACACACACACACACACACACACACACACACACACACACACACACACACACACACACACACACACACACACACACACACACACACACACATACACACACACACACACACACACAGCCGTTAAAGTGAGTAGAAATACTGCACAGCCGTTAAAGTGAGTAAAAATACTTTATATCCTCTCCTCCACATTTTTTGAGTGCTCAGGTCTCCTTCTTTTTAATTCTACATTCCCGCTGATCCTAGAAACACCATCAGCATACTTTTTAGACTTAAAAAAAATCTACTTTGAGCACCCGGTTGACCTCTGTGTTTTTTCACATGAATAACCTTGTTTGGTAACAAAATATGGATTTCTGTCTCATTACAGTGCATGAAGATGAGTGCAAAGCAGAGTAAGCAGAGTAAAATAAGAGATAAAGTACTTACATGATATTATACAGGTTGATTCATATGTCATCTTGACAAACTGACGGACTGACACTGACTGAGTGAGAGCTATGTGGTTTGATGCATATAGAGCCCTCTGCTTCTAGTATAGGCTGAAGGTCCATTTCCTTTTTGGTTTGACGCTCAGCCGCACGCACGCACACACACACACACACACACACACACACACACACACACACACACACACACACACACACACACACACACACACACACACACACACACACACACACACACACACACACACACTTTTAGCTATCTAGGGGTATGTTGTCAAGAGAGGTGCATATACTAATGTATGACAAAATAGCAGATCTACAAGCTCACAATTTTATACATTTGAAAACTTGTGAAATGGGACATTCTGCATAATGAATACTTTCTACTTTTGGTACTTTAAGTACATTTTGATACCAATACTTTTGTACCTTTACTCAAGTAAAATTTAAATTCCAGACTTTTTACTCACCCCCTATTCATTATTCCCATAGAGATTTCCAAAAATATTATTATAAATTATTTTAAGCCTAAAATCAAGCCAACCAGGATCCTGGTGAATCATGAGCATAAAACATTTGATTCTGTGAAGATGTTTTTGAATATTTAATTATATGATATGATATATTTAATAAATACCCTTAGTTTTGCGGTTTCCCTTTTTTTGTTTTTGTTTTACAGAATCAAATGTGATCCTGGATGGCTTGATTCTAGGCTTAAAATAATTGATATAAATGTTTTTGGAAATCTCTATGGGGAAAATGAATGGGGTCTGGATCGATGATGCCACGCACATGCATATGTAGTGGGTTGAGCTTTCTTAGCAACGCCCCCTAATCACACATATTCAGGACAGCTGAGACACCTGGCTGAATAAAAAGGAGCCGCACCCGGCCATTGGTGTAGCTGGCTGGCTTATGTTTGACTGGTGGTGTGTTAGGTCGTAGGTGTAAGAGTGTCATTGATGGTATGCAGTATGGTCTTCACCTGTGTTATTGTCTCCGCCAGGCCGAAAGGCATGGCGAGAGAGTATGTTTTACCCCCTGTCCGTCCGTCCGTCCGTCCGTCCGTCCGTCCGTTACCACCTAATCTCCGGCACCGTTGGCCCGGCCGCTGCGAAACTGTGCACACACACCCGGATGCCAAGTCAAAAGTCAAATGTTTCAGATTGGCCTGTTATAGCGCCACCAGGAGGCCGGTTTGTGCAAAACTCATTTATTGATACTACTCCTTCAGATTTTGTCCAAACATCACACAAATCGGTACACAGTATCTCTATAGTCATGTGAACAACACGGATCTATCCTATTTCCCATATTACATCCTGATTGCCTAAGATTGGCTTCCAAAGTTTGCAGGATTGGTCCGTTTTCAACAAAATGCCTCAAATCATGAACGCAGCTTGCGATTTCTGTGAAATTTCACATGCACAATTCTATTAGGCCGAAGAACAAATCGCACCCGTTTCACATTGGCCTGTTATAGCGCCACCAGCAGGTCTAATTTAGCAAAACAAATTTTTGGAACATAATGCCTCAAATCATGAATGCAGTGTCCGATTGCAGTGAAAAGCCTAAGAACAAATCGCACCCTTTTCACATTGGCCTGTTATAGCGCCACCAGCAGGTCTAATTTAGCAAAACAAATTTTTGGAACATAATGCCTCAAATCATGAATGCAGTGTCCGATTGCAGTGAAAAGCCTAAGAACAAATGGCACCCTTTTCACATTGGCCTATTATAGCGCCACCAGGAGGCCACAATAACCTACCTGACCTGGCGGAGACCTGTGCTCAGAGGAGCACTTTTTCTAGTTGTAAATGTAACTTTGTCTGGGCAAAATCTGAGTGTTCCTTAAAGTAATACTAGGTAACTTTTTCAACAAAACTAAAGTTAAATTGTATATCTTTTGTGAGTGGCAAAAACACCCACTCCATGAATTTCACCCCCGAAAGCCTTTTATACATATATTTTCTATTGAACGGTGATAGGGGTGTCTTTCCCGCGAAAATGACGTCATCTGGCCGGAAAACGGAGGCGGAAATGCACCGGTTTCCTGTTTGGCCAGGAACTACCGCACCGGTTTCCTGTTTGGCCAGGAACTACCGCGCTAATAACAAAAAGGAAACTCACGCTGATTTTAAGAGAATGTATGATTTTAAGATCGAAAAACAACAGAAACACAGCTCACGGTAACTAAAGCTCCACTGGCTAAGAGAAACGATCCACAGATCGTATAAAACAATTAAAAGAACGCTTTTTGAAACGCTTCCGTCTTCCGGTGAAAACAAATGGAATTCTGGGTAACAGAGGAATAAACAAACGGCCTGCAGTGACGGTAATGACCAGCAGAGGCTGCGAAAAATCGTTATTTGTGGACCTGCATTGTATAACTTTAATCTTGCAGGCATCTGACGGTGGGATAGGCTTTTCCCCCCTCACCTGTCGTAGGCCTGCCCTATAGCCTCGTATGCAGACTCTCATGCGGAGCTGCTGTTACTGTAGCGCCTGATGGTTCAGTGGCGTGCTGCCTCGTGGAGCAGCCAGGGAGCGCTGACTGCGTGGCCTCTTCCACGTCATAGCCTCGTATGCGGACTCTCATGTGGTGCTGTTCAGCTCCGGTTGGTTGGATGGCGTGCTGCTTCATGGACCAGAGCGCTGATGACGGCATGTAATGGCCTCATTGCCTAGTGTGGCTCTCTGAATCTGAGGTAAAGGGCTGCCTATATTGTATTTGTATCGTTGTTTTAAATTGTATTGATCTGTCTTTATTAATGTCTTTTGTTCATCATCAGGGACACCACCCACCCCTCTCACAGCCTGATCTCCCTTCTGCCGTCTGGGAAACGTTACAGAAGCATCAGTGCCAGGACAGAGAGGATGAGGAACACTTTCTTCCCCCAGGCAATTCGATTCTTGAACTCAAATCTCCCTAGTAGATGAACTTTTGATGAATTTCTTTCAGTTTTAGTTTTAATACTTTTATCTGGGTATGCTCTTTTTTAATAGTTTGAATTCTTGGTTTTTAGGACCTTTTATTCAGGTCGATAGGGTATGTTTCTGCACTGTTTGTTTTTATTCTTATATGAATTCTGCTGTCTCTTACTGGGAGAAACATCATTTCGTTTGTTTTTCTAGCACTGCTTGCAGATGGAAAACAAATGACAAATAAAGCAATCTTGAATCTTGAATCTTGAATCTCTGTGCGAGTTTGGGAACAGATGTCATGAGTCAAAAGACATGAATTGCAACAACTATGCAGTGATGGTGAAGAAAGGGAACTTGGAAAGATACTTTCTGACAAACCACAAATCATTTGACTAGACCTTTCCAGCAGAAAGAGAACTGAGAAAAATAAATAAACTAAGGAACTGAAATTTTAACCATTTTTACCATATAAACATTGTCAAGTGCAATCATCAGTATGTTAATCATAAATCATGTTTTTATTATTGTTTGTTGTACAAACAATAATAATTGTTTAATAATAATAAACAATAATTAATAAACTAATAAATAATAATTAATAAATTAGTAACACATTTATGTATTTATTATGAATTAATAATAAATAATAATTAATAAACAATAATAATAATAATAACAACAATAATAATAAAAAACAATAATTCCTTTCCTCCAATGTACGTATTGTTGTTCAGCACCTGAAAGGTTTTTGATGGGATATGTGTGCTTCCCTCTGGACTGTGGCTAAAGAGATCTCATGCCCACAGACTGAGTCTGTTGGGGCCCAGAGGGGGCCCTGCTGTTCTAACCTTGAGTTTCTGGTAAAATGATTGACCATTTATTTTGTATGTCCATGACCCCTGGTCAGTGGCGCGGGAAGGGGGGGCTATGGGGGCTCCAGCCCCCCTGGTGATGGGAAGGGGGAAAAAAATAATATATATATATAATATATATATATTTTGGGAAGACCGCATGGCTAATTTGCATACGCGTAATATATTCATGAGGATATGCAAATGAGCCATGCGGTCTCTGGTCTCATAAGAATGAAAACAAACGCCAGCCATGGATCATAGCGGTCTGTTACGGTCATGGATGAACTTCAACCTGGTGTTTGCACTGTCTTTCTGCCTTTTTGTGTGGGGAAAAACACAGAAACCCCCCCCCAAAAAACCATGCACAGCCCCCCTAGGTATTAAGGACTTCCCGCGTGCCTGCCCCTGGTAGTAGACTACTCCTGTTTTGCTTTTTTTTATTTTTAGATCAACAATGCTGCAGTGGTTCCTGACCGCATTGTTCAATAAAAGCATAGCCTACCCTATAATGTATTCTTGTGCTGCTTGAGCAGTGCTGTGTCCAGTGTGGTCCAGTCTAGATTGCTGTGTGCTAATGTTAAGAGCTTCAGCTACAATTTGTGGGACGCCTGAAAAGTCATGGAAATGTGGGACTGTCCCATGCAAAGGGGGACATCTGGTCACCCTACTTATCAAGGGGGTTACAAGTAAAAAATCTGGAATTCAAAATGTACTTGAGTAAAGGTACACAAGTATTGGTATCAAAATGTACTTAAAAGTACCAAAAGTAGAAAGTGTTCATTATGCAGAATGTCCCATTTCACAAGTTTTAAAATGTGAGCTTGTAGATCTGCTATTTTCAAATGGCTGAAATGTATATAGGGCTGAAGTGGTTAATGCATGTTTTGTAATAATAGGCAAAATCTGCAAAGTAACTATAACTAAAGTTTTCAAGTATGTGTAGTGGAGTAGTGGAGTAGAAGTAAAACAAAAAATAGGGTGATAGCCTCCGGCTCCGGGTGGAAAGGTTGTTGATGCGAGACGTTCATATTGCAGAACGTGATAAAATGATAGAGCAACAGCGACATCTACTGTCACCAGCCCTGAAACATGACTGTCATATAATGACAGTCATGGCGCAACTTGTTCCTGGTTTTTGAACTTTCTCCATTTACAACCCGTACATCTACATAAACGTTCACATTTCAAATATAAAGTAATGACCTCACGGCCATGGATATAACAAGTTAAAACGCTTAGATCTAAGTATCCGTATCTACTGCATTGTTCAATATAAAGCATTTTAATCCAATTGGTGGCCATTTTCTTAAAATGTCCTTCATATACTTTCTACAGCGTGACCCTATCGGTTGAGAGGTGTATTGCACTCTGATACATTATAACTCTATGAGAAAATGACCACCGATAGCATTAAAAAAAAAAATATTGAACAATACGGAAGATACGGGTACTTACTGTAGTTAGACCGTCACCGAAGCGTTTCAACTTGTTACATCCACGTTTATGTAGATACGGGTTGTAAATGGAAAAAAAAATCCAAAACCAGGAACAAGTTGCGCCATGATAATTGTGACAAACGAGCGTCATGTGAACCATGTCTATTGTAACACAATCAATGCAACACAAAGATGAAAACGAAAGTAATAAAGTTCCATTTCTCTGTCCCACAATGGCGGTTCACTCGGTGTCTCTGTCCTTCCCAGTCAGTGTTTATTGTGTAAAATCATGGATTTATTTCTACATGTTCTTATGGACCAGCTGGTACAACACATCTGTGACAGGTAACGTTACATTACATTATACTACATATGGCCTGGGCTATAAAAGTTATTTATACACAGTGGTGGAAAAAGTACTCAAATGTTTTATTTAAGTAAAAGTATCAATACTGCAATGTAGAAATACTCTGTTAAAAGTAAAACGTCTGGAATTAAAAATGTACAGTAAAAGCACAAAACTATTGGTATCAAAATATACTTTAAGTAGCAACAGTAAAATAGCTCATTATGCAGAATATGTCCCATTTAAAGTTTTCAAAAAACACATTGTGAGCTTGTAGATCTGCTATTTTCGAATGGCCGAAATGTATATACTGTAGGGCTGACGTGGTTAATGTATGTTTTATAATAATAATCAAAATCTACAAAGTAACTGGTGACTAAAGTTTTCAAATAATTGTAGTGGAGTAAAAGTACAATATTTGCCTCTGAGATGTAGTGGAGTAGAAGTAAAAGTACTGGAAATTGGAAATACTCCAGTAAAGTAAAAATACTTTGACATTTTACTTAGATACCGTACTTGAGTAAATGTACTTAGTTACTTTACACCACTGCTTTTCAGGCCCCAACCCCCCAAAAATAATCATATGCTCAATAGCAGTGGTTCTCAACCTGTGGTACGTGAGGCCCCCTCTGGTGGTACGCAGAGTGTGTTTAGGCCTACTACATAGTTTACTGAGGTTAAGTTTAGGAATACCAGGTGAATACCGTCAGATTTGCCCCGGGGCGACTGTGTTTTGGGGCGAGCGTTTTGGTATTTGCCACGATCAGAACAACAAGTTAAATGGTGGCAAGTAATAAATAGCGGACTTAAAATTATGCAATCGTGGCTCAAAACTGGAACTAAGTGTGGATCAAGAGGAGAATATTTTGACTAGCAGCACGTAGAAAATGAAGTGGTGGATGACGTCTTTTCTGCCTCTGCTCGAGGAGCGCCAGTGAAACCGCCCCCGGGACGTTCCTAGACTCCCAGCACCAATTGGTGCCGTTCAAATGGCACAATAACCCAGTCCCAGTTAATATGATGCGGAAACTGGGATTCAACAGAACTGTGGGGCAGAGGAGTAGCCTATACAGACAGTGTGGTATGTTAATGAATCACTCATGCATGAAACCCATTTCAAACGGCATCTACAATGAACACACGTATAGCCTACTGAAAAGAGTTGATTCCTTAATAACAAGACAAACTGAATCAGGCAAAGTTGCGATTAACCTTACAGCTGTGACCAAGTAAAGCCATCGGCATGCCTCGCGCATTGCAACGCTGCTGTAAAAAGTTAAACTTCTCGTTAGCTGCCTCTGCACACATTGTGTGTGTGTGTGTGTGTCAGGGACGTGCTGGGCCCCTAATTCAGCCTGGGAATCTCAGATAGAGAGGCCCGTAAAGTGCGCGGCCACCGGATTAGCACGTCCCTGGTGTGTGTGTGTGTGTGTGTGTGTGTGTGTGTTTGTGTGTCAGGCACATGCAGAGGGGAGGGGGGGGGGTGCTTGAACACCTGCCTTTTTGCCTCAATTTTTTTTTTAATGAATAATATATCATTTAATTTTTTTAAGGCCTGCCCTACATACGTGGCCCTTATCAAGACGAACATTTACAAATAATTATAATTTCACTATTATAAATATTATTTATAATTTTAATTTAAATGAACTGGCTGCCATCAGTCAGTTTTAGTCTCACTTTTCACCTGATGCAGTGATGTCAAGTGCCCCTCCCACCCAGGTTTTTATTTTATTTATTTTTTTAAGATTCTAGATAATAGCCTATATATTTTTTTCATTATAATGTAGAAACAAATAAAATTGCGTTTGAATAACTTTTGTGACTTGTAAGGTAACATGCTCATTACATGAGTTGCAGGAGATTTTTAGTAGGCCTATTACACATGGTACCATGTACACACAATTGACAACAAGACAGCAAAAGGGCCATACTTGAGGACAGGAAGAGATTAAGTTCTGCCAGCTAAACTAGTTTTTTGTGTGTCAACTTTAAGAGTTGTGGTTTCCATTAAGGTGAACATGAGACAGTCTACGGTATGCCGAATCGAACTATGAAAAATGTACAGTACACGATGAGTGATTCATGAAGGGCATGACAGGATTTAAAGGAATGCAGTGTCACAATAGTTTGATGCAAAGGTGCCTAACTTTGATCAGAGGTAAGGAGGAGGTGGCACAGTCGGTAGTGCTGTCGCCTCACAGCTAGAAGGTCCTGGGTTCGATTCCCGCAGGGGAAGCTATGGGCGCTGGGGGCGTGTTCTCTCCTCCGCGTCATCAGTGCCCATACCCTAGGTGGGGTTGGCGAAAGGGCCTTTCTGTGTGGAGTTGGTATGTTCTCCCTGTGTCTCCTAGGGTAGGTACCCTCACAAAAACATGCAGTAATCCTGGTCACTATACTGCCTCCCCCTGGCCAGCCGGGGCGCCTGATGGAGGGGAAGGGAACTGGTTGGAATAACGTGTTCCTTCCACGCGCTACGTCCAACCAGGGAAATTCTCCCCTGTCAGGTGACAAGAAGGTCAGTTGGCTCTCATGCATTGAAGGAGGCATGAGCTCGGCCCTGGCCTCCCTAGGTTGGCAGAGGGAAGGTAGTGCCCAGGATTACATAGACAATTGGCACTGGGTGTAAAAAATAGGGTTACAAAATAGCGGGATAAAAATTTAGAAAAAAAAAAAAAAAAAAAAAAAAAAAGAGGTAAGGAGGAGGTCTGATGGTGAGGCTGTGGATCAAGGGTTTCCATGGATTATGATTGCGGAGTGTTATTATGGTTATTATTAGCATTATTGGACACTTTGAAACGCTTCCTCTCAGCTGACATAAATTAACTTTACTTTACTCCAGTTCTGCCCTCCGGTGCTCCTTCTCAACAGATGACATGCCTTTTGTTTTTACTCTTTTCCTGCACCATTTCTCACTGTGGTCACTCACATTACAGTTGACTTGAATTGTTTCATTGTCTGACAAACCTCATACACTCCATTAATTGTCTTAAAAAATATAAATACTAGTATCCCACAAAGGATTAAACGGATGTTTTGACTTTTTCAGGGAATCTTGTTGTCTTGTTGTCCTCACATGATGCAATCATGTACGGGTACAACATACAATACCACAAATCTCCTGCAACATATTAATGAGCATGTCATCCCGACACTTTATGAGTCATCAAAATTATTCAAACACATTTTTTTTAACATTCAATTGTGTATCTTAGAATATGTTTTTACATTATAATGAAAAATATGTAGGCTATATATAGTATTTTTTATACAAAAAGGAAAAACAAAAAGGAAAAAAAGAGTGCCACGGACATAGACAAGACAAGTCTTGCCACAGACTTAAAATAACTGATGTACGGATATGTTGATGACCCCTGGTTCAGAAGCAGCTATTTGCTACCAAGGCAAAGCAGGGCAGAACTGGACAAGTGAAACTGGTTGTCGTTAGTTGAGAGACAATGTTTCAAAGTGTCCAATAATGACAATAACAACTATAATAACACTCCACAATCATAATCCATGGTAACCCCTCCATCCACAGCCTAGGACCTCCTCCAACCTAAAAGTTAGCTCACCTCTGATCAAAGTCAGGTGCCTTCACATTAAACTATTGTGACACTGCATTCAATTACAATCCTGTCATGCCCTTCATTAATCACTCATCATGTACTTATCTTTTTTGTCTCTCAAGTTTCCTTGTTGCAGTGTTCCATTGGCATTTTATCCTTGAAGTTTCCGTGAGAAGCATTTAACATGTAATTATCATGTCTAATAAATCAAAACAAATCAAGTGTAGCTTGTAGGGTGTGTCTTTTCCCATTGTTACGTGTGCATGCCTTGGACTTTCTCATCAACAGAGAATACCTGCTCACCTTAATGGAATGCACTAGCTACCGTACCTTGCCAAACCAAATGGTTTAGCTGGTAGAACTTGATCTCCTTCTGTTCTCAAGTAACACTGTCTTTTGAAAAGCCAGCAATCTCTATATTAGTTAGGGGTCCGATCTTTTCATTAAAAAAATATATATAGGCTATATATATTATTTATGCATGTAGAATTTCTTTTTATCATTTATTTTGTAGCAATAAAAGACAATATGTCTCAAAACACTCAGTTGAATTATTGCCAACAAAATAAATGTTAATTAAAGAAATTAAAACAAATACTGAATCTCTGAACATTGTGGCTTGCAGTTATTGCACATAGCCAAAATACAATAATAATATTAGACTTGTCATTCAGGATGGAAAATAAAGTTGTCTTTTTGGGGAGAAGTGGAACTTAGAAGTCATTTAAGTTTAGCGTGAGGGAGAGGGTCTACTCTGAGTACTACAGCAGGGGTCCCCAAGGTTTTTTAGGTCAAGGACCCCTAAGAGAGAGATGAAGCAGGGACCCCCACTACATATTGTATAAAATTTGTGTTGCAGATTAAACCTTTTCATAGATTTCATAGATAGCTTCATAGACTTGTTTGACAGCACTGTCATCAGTGTATTTATCAGACATGTCAAACTCTCAGTACTTAGTAAAGTTGACCCTAGGCTCTGTACTTGGTCTGCTCTTTTCCCCTCTACACTCTACCTCTTCTAATGTTCCCCTCAGAATATAGGGATATTAGGGTTCATGTGGTTAATGTAAATAAAAGATAAAGGTCCTATCACACAAAGATTTGGAGACCCACCTATAGTAACTCTGAGAACCCCCTAGGGGTCCCCGACCCCCTGTTGAAGACCCCTGCTCTACAGTGAATTACTTGATATACATTCAGTTGGATATTAAACACACACACACGCACACGCACACACACGCACACACACACACACACACACACACACACACACACACACACACACACACACACACACACACACACACACACACACACACACACACAGACAGACAGACAGACAGACAGACAGACAGACAGACAGACAGACAGACACCCAGACACCCAGACACACAGACACACAGACACACACAGCTGACATTAATGTATATATAATAGTGCTGTTGGTTGCTATGTGGTCAATGCGGTGGTTAACCAGCTAGTGTTACACAGCTGACAGGCAATAATATGCGCATTTGTGTTGAAAACGCATCGCATCTGATCTGATCACACTGATCTAATCCAAGGAAGTTGGAGCAACTCTCTAAAATCGTGGATTTTAGTTTGGCTGGTCAATTCGAGATGACAACAGCAGCAAAGGCTAGTAGTAGACTTATATTTGAGATGTACTGTATGATGATCAGTTATTATTCCAGTCCTCTATCCACGATGTTTTACAACGTTGACGACCAGTGCTACTCCTCCACTTGCGTCTGCCTCTGTGGCACTGTGGCACTGTGTGTGTGTGTGTGTGTGTGTGTGTGTGTGTGTGTGTGTGTGTGTGTGTGTGTGTGTGTGTGTGTGAGTGTGAGAGTGTGTGTGTTTGAGTGTGTGTGTCTGAGTGAGTGTAGAGTGGGGAGAGGGGAGGGGTGGGGATTTAGGCGCTGCAGCCTGTAGAAACAGCCAGCGCGTTACAGAGAGAGACGTCTTTTCCATACGAGGTGTTTTACCGAGGGAGAATACTTCTCCATATGACGGCGTTAAAATGATGACTTTAAGACGTGTTTTGTAACGTTAAATAAAATAATACAAATATTTTATTAATACAATAAAATATTAATGAATACAAAAAAAATATTCATTCCCGATCCCGATCTTTTTTTCGCGATTCCGATCTTTTGAAAATGACGTGATCGCCCCCGATCCCAGATCACGTGATCGGATCGGGACATCCCTAATATTAGGGCAGCTAAGTGGCCCTTTTGAGGTTGAAGCACTGTCTGTACTGATGAGACTAACTATTATTATCTGCTAATTGGCTGAAGGGGTTGTCACTCAACGGTACTAATCCAGCCCAGCTCCCAAATTGCCCATAGGCCAGACTCTTTCCTGAAATCAAATGCAAATGAGATTTCCGGAGGGAGGGGGCTAGTTTGTGGTATGAGGCAAGGATAACGGGATAGCTGGGCACTAGGGACATGTTGGCACCTCGATGTAAAATTGGATATTTTATCCAACATGTTAAGAAATAAAATATTTGGAAAATGTTTTAAAGTAAAGTGTACATGATTAGAATATGCTTAAACATTCGGCAATTAAGGTTAATATTTCTACAATTGCTACAAAACCTGTATATCCAGTCATTTTCAGTCACATCAACAAGAAGTTGATGGATATAATTAAGTCTGATAATGATGTACCCGACCCGTACGCGACCCGACTCCGGATAAGCGGTTGAAGATGGATGGATGATAATGATGTATACCCTGCATGTTCACATCATGTATAGTTTACAATACTTAAGACCATTTTTCAAATATATATATTTTTTCAATTTTGGACAAAATAGCCAAATTTACATTGAGGTGCCCATATGTCCCTAGTGCCCACCTATCCTGCATCCAATGCAGGAGGCAGAGGAGAGGGTAATGGCAGTAATGACATGGGCCATGTTATTGTGGAACATCTTGCTCCTAGCATAAGACATCCAACATACTACATTTCTGGTGTGATATGGCACGAGGGAGGGGGGACCCCACCCTCATCGCCCCCCTATACCCCCACCCCCATATCCCCGACATTCGCCACACCCCCATTTTCCTGTCCCCTTCCTACCTGAAAGCCCCCCTATACCCACCCGTCACACCCATCCCCATACCCCCCACACAGCCCCCTACACCCCTCCTTGCACCACCATATCACCCACCACACCCCTATTTCCACCCCATTACATACCAAGCAGCTGCTACCTTAAAGACCCTCCATATCCACCCACCAGCTTTCAGTAATAACATGTATTATATCCACTACTAACCCTACTCCTGAACATGAAATATGGATAACATTTTTAACAGCTAATTTCAGCAAATTTACATTGATGTCTAGTGGTGATAAGTTGATTAATGTGAGAGAAATAATAAAATACATTCATTCATTAATTAAATAAAATAATTTGCTGTTCACTTCAGAAGTACCTCCACAGAACTATTGATTTATTTATTTTTATGTTTGGAGTCTGGTGTTCAACCATCTTTAGACTTTAGTTTAGGTATTTCTTTACTTAATTCTCTCGCAGAGCCATGCAGTGATGCCTTATATGGGGATTGGTGGGCGGCTCCCTATGGTAATTAGGATTAACTGGCACACCCCTTCAAATTACGAGGATTGGGATTCATCATCATAAGAACATAGTTACGAACAATTCTGCCTTTTAAGAACGTTTCATGAATCTGACTCGACTTTACTTAGGAAGTCACTTAGGAAGAAATGTAAGAGGAAACATTAGGAACTTATTGCTGCATGAGGCCCAATGTTTCCAACTGACTTTCATCAGGTATTTCTGATTAAGGGGTTAAAATTTGGTTGATGTGTGTGAGACTTGTTGTTGAGTACCCTACCCACCCAACATAAATCTGCATCCATGCCTGCAGAGATGGTGGTTGCAGAGAGGCAGGTTTTGTTTGCAAGGCATGTGGTTCTTTGTGATCACAATGTGGTCACAAAGAAGAAGCTGTTATCTGTATTTTCATATATATACCCACACGCACAACCGTTAACTTCACCTTGTCAAAACAAGATGACGCCGACATGCACAGCGGTGAACTTCACCCTGTCAAAACAAGATGGCACAGAGACAAGTCGACTTGCTTGGTCTCCACACAAATAACCTTTGATTTCCTATACGAACACATCAGGTCAAAATGCATGTCAGATCCTGTGTCTAGGTGAGACATGACCTTTGACACAATGTAAATGTCTCAATAGAAGAGCAGGGAGATAAAATATAACCACCCCAATTATATAAGTTATATTGTATCAACACACTCTACCATACAGATTGGACAAAATTACATTTTATTCACTAAAAAAGGTTATATAGTGCCTCTTCTTTTTTTGTATATATATTTGTTATTGAGTTTTTGTGACTTACAGGACATACACTATCACACACATTCATACACATATACACGCTTGCACTTGCAATTCAAACAAAAAATGTATCACATACTTATTGCCTCTTTAAGCAGATCTCATTATGTGTTTTACAGTACATACCTTTAAAAATACTTAAAGTACAAGTAAAAGTAAAAGTAGAAGTACTTTTCTTAATTTTTATATCAATGAATTGCTGTACTGTTTTGACAATGAATTTATAGGACCTTGTAACTCTCTGAAACCACCTGATGTGCTTGTAGAACCACCACGTTATACAAAGCCTGCAGAAACACCTATAAAAAATCAAATAGAAATGACTGAGCAACCAGAACTAAATACTTTTACTCCTATACACCCATACAAGATGTAACAAAGAGGTCGAGCGGAGGGGAAGCCAGAAACATGCTAGTGTAAAGTACAGTACTCATAAGTACATTTACTCCTTTACTGTCCACCACTGTAACATGGTCCATACGTAACACCACCAGGGGGCAATTTTCCATCAAATATGTATTATTTGTATTCATTTTTAAAATAATAATACATTCAAATTATATGTAATGTAAACGGTGAGGTTCTCATATAAGCCCTCCTAGGGTTTCTTACCTCACCGGCACAACAATATTTCTGTCACCTCTTCCTAGGAAATAAATAGTATTATGTGTGTGTATGTTATTTGTGCAAATCAATACAATGTAATAAAAAAATCAAAACTCTAACTCACAGCGTATGACTCCAGTGTGCATCATGAACTACAGTAACACCATGCTTCATTTTGTTTTGTCTCAAGGAAAACAGGTGATTGGGTCTCAGGACGTGCTGGTCAAAGTGGGAGATGAGGTGATCCTTCCATGTCACATTGAACCACCTGTCAACATGGCCAGGCAGACAGTGGAGTGGTCCAGATCCGACCTGAAGCCGGTTTACGTGCATGTCCTCCAAAATGGACGTTACAATACTGTCCCTCAGAACCCGTTGTACGTAAAGAGGACGTCTCTATTTGCTGAGGAGCTGCAACTTGGTAACATCTCACTGAAGCTGACCAGTGTGAAGCTCTCAGACGAGGGGACCTACAAGTGTTTTGCTCCTGACCTGAGGAGCAGCAGTTTGATCAATCTCCTTGTTGGTAAGATTTAGTGTCCTTCAAATGGATGTAAAAATGATAGACCCTGCTGTTTTTAATTTTTAGATATGCTTATTATTACTGTTAGTCATTTTTAGTTTATTTTAGACTTATTGTACAGTGCTGGTCCTCAGTACAATTTTCGTTTCATGTGTAAGCATGCCAAATGAAACTTGAAATAAGAAGGAAGAAAGAGCAAGAAAAATGTTTTCATTAATTGTTTTTTGAACAAGACTTCTCAAAATCAACTCCTGAACATTGCTTTCTATAGAATGGACGGATGGACGAGCGGACGGACGGTCCGCGCTCCATTAAGAGTTAACGTTTTGTATTGTCATATTAAAGATAAGCTAATAATGTTAAAACATAAGATAGGCTACTATAAAATCATTGCACCAAGCACAGCTACATCAGCCTGACACTCAGCCTGAACTTTCATTTGGTTTCACTCCATCATTCAGTCTGAAAGCCCTCTCAGTGCAGCCGTTTTCTGAGATGGGGGCGTGGCCAAAGTGGGACTCATTGAAGATTGGTTCATACTGGATTATCCCGATCCCGATTGGGTCGTTTAGATTTGCAAACGAGAAAACCCCCGCCTTCTACAGCGTCACCAGACCCTGAATGCGAGGCTAGCGATTTCAGGGGCTGGAGCCAGGCTACAGACACATACTTTTAAAAGTGAGCTGTTGTTTTAATAGAGGACACATTGTTATTAAAATGCATAGTTTAAATCTTTGGCATCCCACGGTAAATCCTATAATAGGTATTCCCGTATACAAGACGTGATGTTTTTCACACTAAATTCAGTCATCCATGCTGGCATTCATTTCACAGAGTTCCGTGCTGTGATGGGTTATTTACTCCACTAATGGTCTTTTTTATAACTCTCTCACAACAGCTCGTCTCCAATACATGTCTCTGTCTCAGCTGCAGTTCTGTAAACAACGTGCAGGCTCTGAGGTAGACTCTCTGTATGCATATTCATCAAAAGACTGTGTCACACGGTTAACATAGCAGATCATAACACATCGCAGATGTGACGTGTTATGGACTTGTCAATCTGGGAAATATTTCCCCCTTTGTTTTTGCCTCTGGGGGCACCACCTCCTTTTTAGTGTAGAAACAGTAACTTAGTTTTGCTCCTCCCCTTTCTTATTCCACTTACTCCTTCTGTGTTTATTCCCACTAACAACAATACTACATGTTTAGGGCAGTGGTGCTGACACATTCTGCTTTTAGCAGAATCTGTCTTGAGAGATTATGGACTTGTAGATCTGCTATGTTACCCGCGCAACACTGACGTACGAAGAAGCTTAAACTTGTCACTCCCTTCACAAACAAAGTCGGATGCTTTTGTCACTGATGGTTTTATTAAGCACATTTACGGCTTACTTGACCAATGTCAAAACTGGTACAAGACAAAAAATAAACAATGAATGACATAAACATAATGTATACAAAAACATAATGAAAGAAAATACGCTTGGACTTAAATTTACCTCACTGACTGCATATTGCAGTGAAGGGAATGAATGCGTCCAGGAAACCCAAAATAACCAATAAACAAACAAACTGAAACAAAAACAAATTGATCAATTAAACTCATAATTAAACATAACATACAACTTAAACGTTGACATTGAAAACAATAAAACAAACCTTTGGTCAGCGCCACGCTGCTTAAAAACAAAACCACTCTCACAGAAGTCTATCACACTCTGAGCTGCTAGTGAGCTCTCTCAACCGGTTCACACCATATAAGGCGAAGGCCGTACCGCTTGTCAAAATAAAATAAATATTGGTGAAAACAAAATAATGACAAAAATAACAAGTTATGGCAGCAGCTACACCAGTTATTACCGTAATTCCTCCTACACTCGTGGATGGTAAATCTTCCTAGCTGTCCAAAGAAAGAATAACGCACATCCTCCGTTTTTTTGGTGCTGAGCCAAACTGCAAAAACAGAATCACGAAAAACAAGATGGCGGCTCGCAACTCACTTTAAAATGCTCCAATTTTATTCACAGCACAGCGAGAATAACACAACTTTTCGACCTTGTCTTTTTCTTCAGTATGAAAATACTAGAAAAAGTCTGCAAGGTGAAAACGCCTGAAAATCTAGTATAGATGATGATTACAGTAGGCCTCGCCCAGCTGTTGCTGGAAAGAAAGTGTGATCTCTGTGTCTTACATGTTTTTGCTTGTTGTACTAGGAGGATCTACCGATTCCTCGTCACACGTCTAACTAGAAATATTGGGCCTCATGCAGCAACCGTTCTTAAAGGAGCATTTCACCCCTGGAAGAAGTTTTCGGTCTTTTAATGAAGTTTAGGAGTGAAGAAACAAGATCCTGGGTTTTTTTTGTGAATAATCTGTGTTTTTAGATATCTAGTAATCTTCGCAATATTTGTGACGTTATTTGCATCATGAGAGATATGTCTCATTCCTTTCCGCACTACATGTTGTCTCGACGCGTCTCAGTCAGACCAGCTTCAAAGACAGCCCCAAAGGGTGTTCCCAAGATTCGGTCCAACCTTGAACCTTCTTGCACTCCACCCCTTTGTTTTGAGTTGTAAATAATACCCACCCCTTTTTAGCTATGCGTTCCCCGTTCAGATTTGTATCATGGCGTCAGCACGCATATCTGAGTTAGAGGATTCCATGGAGGAAGATGACTACTTTCAAGTTATGGCTGATTTTGAGATACAGGAGGGCTATCTTTTTGAACCGGAGTATAGCGATGAACAGCTCCAGCGCAGGGACGAGGAAGAGGCGGCGGCGGCGGCTGCTGCTCTAGCAGCCAGGCAGGCAGCATTAGCTGCTGGGGCGGACGTGGAGCAGCCACGGGTCGGGAACACTTCTTGGTGCCTGTGCACCAATTGCATGCCCATGGTGACAGACATCGAGTGTATTTGTTGCCACGAATTCCCCCGTGCGCAATTCCTGCTGGATGAGCTGTTGGATGAGCAAGATGCCAGGGGGGTAACAGGGCAACCGATATGTACAACTGTGCACAACAGCTTTCCAATAAGCATAGATTGACATAACCTGGAACTCTACTTCAGGATTCCCAAAAAGAACTGGGAGAATCAACCAGAACCAAAGGGGCCAAATGGACGCATGTCTGACGAGTAAGTAAACATTGCTGTAAAGTAACCACTATCACTAGCCCTGAAACATGACTGTCATACCATGACAGTCATGGTGCCGAGTCCCCCTGGTCTAAAGTTGTGTTCGATTTTTTCACATTGCCAACTCTCACATAAACATAAACGTTCAGATTTCAAATATAAAGTGCTTACCACCGAGCCACGGATGTTACAAGGCGACGCGGACCGCGATGAGTACCCGTATCTCCCGTATTGTTCAATAAAAAGCATTTTAATCCCATCGCCGGCCATTTTCTTTTTTGTTTTGTAATGTATCAGAGTGCAATACACATCCCAACCATTAGTGTCGCATGGTTGAAAGTATCGGAGACAATTTGGAGAAAATGGCCGGCGATGGGATTAAAATGCTTTTTATTGAACAATACGGGAGATACGGGTACTTATCGCGGTTCGCGTCGCCTTGTAACATCCATGGCTCGGTGGTAAGCACTTTATATTTGAAATCTGAAAGTTTATGTTTATGTGAGAGATGGCAATGTGAAAAACAACACAACTTTAGACCAGGGGGACTCGGCACCATGCGTCATGTGAACCATGGCTAGCTGATGAAGGTACATGGAGCCAATTACGCGTCCTGATCTGATTGCATTGTTGCCTCTTTTGAAATAAAATAATAAGTAGCCTGTCCTATCCTACACGAGGGACACAACGTGAGTGCTGGCATCAATTATTTTATTAGCTTATGAATTGTAGACTCCTGGGTCGTTATAATGTTCCAGGTGGATAATATTCTACCCAGTGTGTGTGCATTTTACATGTCAATATTAGGCTACTGTAGGTCTGTATTTACTGTAAGCATTGAAGAGTCAAATGGAAAGATCCGTGGTAGTCACAGGAGCATGAGTGTATGGACAATATTCATTCAACTCAACTGTTTTAGGCCTACATGGAAGCTAGATACAAGTATTATTCGTGTACAAAAATTGGAAAATGGTGAGGTGCATAATGAGGTGTTTGTATTATTTTAGCTGTCATTCTGAATAGAGGTGGAATATTCCAGTCCATGTAACGGTAGTCTACCGATCTAATCAATGATTAGTAATCATGTCTTTTGTCAATTATATCTTTCAGTCAGTATCGTTTGGTAGCCTACAGGCACTACGTTGAGTGGGTGTTGCAAGGAGAGAAACTTGGTCCAGGAGTTCGCATCGTCTTACCGGCCTGCGTCATAAAAGCCGTCAGATCCGCATACCCATCACCAACGGGACAATACCGTGGATTCCAGCAAGTCCGTGAGGCTTTTGAAGAGCTATGAACAGCCCCCTTTAGTTCTGGTTTATTTTTCCAGGTTATGTCGATCTAAGTTTATTGCAAACACATATACACATATCGGTTGCCCTGCTGGTCCCCCCGTGGCATCTTGCTTATCCAACAGCTCATCTCGTCTCCATGGACATGCATTTGGTGCACAGGCAGCTGAAATTCAGCTGAAATCCAGCACATTTTTTTTTTCATATTTCTTATTTGTTTTGGAAATAAAACTAAGATTGTTCACATTTGGTTGCAATATTCATTGAAGGTATGCCTATAATAACCATTCATGAGAAATGTACATTTCATTACTTGGCCAGTATTTTCAGTTTGACATATTTGATACCAATTACAGCTGTGGGACTATAATGTACTTTTGAACCATCATTAGACATATCTGGTCTGATGTCTCATTTGGCACAGAATTCCTTTTAGCATGTAAGTTACATAAACAGTGTACGTCATGAGTATACTGTCCATGTTTTAGTCGGAGATAACAGTGAAAACTGCCCAAAAACAGAGTTATTTGTATTTGGTCACATGTAATGTAGCAGGGGAAGCCTATACTGTTATCAACTTGGTGTTAGTGTTCGCATATTCAAAATGATATGGTGAGTAAAAACCAGATTACAAAGTAAGCAAGTCTACTAGCCTGAGTTCAATATTATCAAGACTTATCACAACTTTGTGGGATGATAAATAACACTGGTTGCATCTTACAGTACATTTCATAGCTTGTATATGAGCACAATGTAAGGGACACAGCACACAGGTAGTAGGTTTTTCCTTTTTACTTCCATATTGGCACATACAAGGATTTTCTCTGGAGCCGGTGCATTACACAGTAGTATGCAACATTCTCCATTCACTCAAAATGTAAACAAGCAATGACAAGGTAAACAGTTTCCATAGTTTCAGCTTGATTCAATATTCCAATTGTCACACCTTGATTGACAAGAACATAATAGTAACATTCTATGTTTTGGTTCCTAAAATGATAGCAGCAATAATATACTGTGCACAATGCCTGGCTGTAGAATAAGCATAAATGCACTCAGACAATGTTATGCCAAAACAGTGTGTTGGTATTCAACTGTGATCATACCCACTTTGAAGTCCATATATTCATTTCTGCTCAACTTTCACGTGCATGAGGGGCCTTCTTTCAAGGACAGTTATTGTCACATCACAAGTTTACAGGTGTGAAACAATGGGTGAAACGATTGCAGTTATAAAATATAATCATAATAGATGAAGAAGTGATAATGCCTGTGTGACGTCCCACGTAGCCAGAGTGATAAGCAGCAGGGCTCAGCACTCAGCCTGATGATGGAAAGTGTTCTGCCTTTTTCAGCACATCAAGGGTGGCCCATTTGAGGTCCTTGGTCATGTGTACTTGAACTTCAAGTGTTGAACAAAGCTGCTATCATTTGCAGTCTCCTGGAAATTAGAAAATAGCCATAGACAAAACACAAGGAAAATGGTCAGATATGTGAAATGTTCCCAATATGAGCAGATCAAATGTATGGACACATAACGGTGCAGGGTTCAACTAATGACAATGAAATAAGGCAGCACAACAAGGAACTTGAAATTGCTGACCATCTCCACTGCGACACCGTCGATGCACAGGGGAGCAAGCTCTCTTCCCGGCCTCCTGTAGTCCATAATCAGCTCCTTGGTGTCCTTCATTGAGTGCGAGGTTGTTATCATGACACCATTGTGTCAGTGATTTGAGCATATTCCTGTAGGCAGTCTCTCTGTAAAAAATGTATCCCACGATTTTGTAACCCCATTTTTTACACCCAGTGCCAATTGTCTATGTAATCCTGGGCACTACCTTCCCTCTGCCAACCTAGGGAGGCCAGGGCCGAGCTCATGCCTCCTTCAATGCATGAGAGCCAACTGACCTTCTTGTCACCTGACAGGGGAGAGTTTCCCTGGTTGGATGTAGCGCGTGGAAGGAACACGTTATTCCAACCATTTCCTTTCCCCTCTAGGGAGGGTACCTACCCTAGGGAACACGGGATGAACATGCAAACTCCACACAGAGGCCCTTTCGCCAACCCCACCTAGGGTATGGGCACTGATGACGTGGAGGAGAGAACACGCCCCCAGCGCCCACAGCGTCCCCTGCGGGAATCCTGTAGGCAGTCTCATCATCACTGATGAGACCCATCACCGTCATCAGCATGGTCACCAGCAACTGCATCAGAATATGACAGGAGAGGTGTCACTGACTGGCAACATTTTTGGGAACAATCAAGGAGAACACTAGAAGCTTCACAACATGCAGGACTTACCTATTGGAACCGACTCCGACTTCTGTCAAGTAATTCCTGCAGTGGGGGGGCAGGTGTACGGGCAATGTTGGGCGGAAGGTCCGATGGTTGAGGCAGATTGAGTGAAGATGTCGGGGCCTTGTACACCACACTTGGGTCCCGGCGACGCTCAATGACCAGCTGCATTAGTGCGTCTCTAAAGTGGTAGGTGCGAGGCTTATAAATCTTTTTCTCCACCCACGTGCCTGAGCGCCTGCAGTTGACCTTCTTGTGACGCGGTGCACCTGAATAAAAGGAGGAAAAAAAGTTTCAACAAGGACTCACCATTGAAAGTCTGCTGCAAGTGTAAAAAAATATGTCATATATCTGCTCCTAAAACACACCTGTAAGAGTAGTGGCTTGCCTTCTCTTTACAACATTCTCGTTGTGCTCCATAATGGCAAGATGGCCTCTCTCCTTCATCCCCATGTAGGATAATGACTGGCGTTTCGGGATGTATTTCAGCAGGGCACTATGGAACACCTCAAGCTCACCTGTGTGTTGTAACATGAAAGCACACAAACATCTACTGTAAACCAACTGGTATGTGTCATTTGAAAAGGTGTCAACTTGACAATCACTTATGATTGCTTATCGCATTCAAGGGCTAATTCCTCACCAGTATGCTTGAAGAGGCCCATTTGTCCAAGGTCCTTTAGGAGCCTTTTGTCCTGGACCAGGGAGGACAGCGTCTTGTACGATGCAGACTCCCTCTGCATCCACATCCTCTTCCGTCGCTGCTCTGAGCACAGTGGAAGATGATGGCAGCTGTGCTCATCGTCACCCTCTTTCCACTTGTGCTCATCACATACATGGTGAAGAATGGACAGCCACCTCTGCTCCAATAGCTACAGTATTGTGAATATCAGTTATTGACTGCTTGGTAATGACTGGCACAATGGAAAGAAATTGCAACTGTCTGAGAACAATCCAGAATCGTACTGCTGGCGATCCCTCACCTCTGTGTCACCGTCACATGTTGAGCAGGAAAACCACATGTGGTTATAAATGGACCTTTCAAGAACAACATACACAAGAATAAACAATTACACTGAACAAATGACATGTTTGAAATATGCGTCTTCTTTGCATAAAGACTCAACACTCACATTGTCCAGCCACGCAATACGTCCAGGGCTTTTTTTTGCTTCTGGTCTTCAACTTTTTCAGGAAACCTACACACACACACACACACACACACACACACACACACACACACACACACACACACACACACACTGAACATTGTGCCCTGTATTGCATGAAATTACATGTGCTGCCACAACTATCTGATGATAACATGAATAGTATATAGTGCATACAGCTTTGAACCAGAGCCAACCTTTAGCTGTGTGCCATACGTCAAACTGATGTTCGATCTCCGGGTACTCGACTCTCATCAGCTTTCGGACCGAGGGAGAGCGATCTGTAGCGATCACGTCCACATACAACCCCATACCAAGCAGCTCTGTAAGTAAGCAAAGTTTATCTATGAAGTGCTTTTCAAAACATAGTTACAAGGTGCTGTACAATGACCCACAAAATGAGAAAATGTAGTTATAACAAGGCAGGCAACATAAGAGCAATAAAGCATATGAGAACCTGTCAGTCCACGCCTGAAGCCCAGTGGTTCCATCATAACAGAGCTGGAGGCTTCTGTGACCTGGAAGGAGGAGCAAGAAACAAAATGCAGCAGTACAGAAAGTTATTTCAGTAACACAATGTTACACTATGTTCTGTTAGAAACAGACCATCCTGCTGTGAACACAACATTTCAAAACATCAACATTACCTGAACCAGTTCAGTGTGAAGAATCTCCTTCGTGTCCTCCAACATGAAGGTGTAGTGGCAGAACTTGGCACTGAATCCAGGAGAGTCGCATCTGGCATCTCCCAGGAGTTGTGGCTCCTTAGTAGGACTATATTCTATGCCTTCCTGCTCAAAGTAGACTCGTGCCAAGAGTCCTCTCCTCTGCTGCTGATATAGGTCCTCAATGGCAGGGTGAAGATAGGCCTTTTGAAGTTCATGAAAGGTTGTGGCACCAAACATTTGCAGTCTCATGGTCTTTGCCCACGCTGCAATCTCAGTGAAGCTGCACCCCGTGAAAACAACTGCTCCAGCAACTTGTAAGTGGACCTCTGGCATGCCCCTGACATCCGGCGATGACCTCCAGGTGTCTGTGTGGCCGTCAGTGCACCGCCACTTGACGTTGAGCTGTGCACCAACATAGTGCTTCTGCACATCTGATTTTGCGATAGATTTACCACACACCTGGCAGAATTTGAAGAGGGACATTATCCTCTCCTCATCCACGAGCACCTTCCCACCCTTGAGCACCTTCCCCTTCCCATTCAATGCCGCCGCCGCCGCCTCCTCCTCCTCCTCCTCCTCCTCCTCCGTCATCGTCTCAGGCTCGTAGCGCTCATCCCCCAGGTCACACGCCTCCACATCGGTCTCAACTTCACTGGAAAGTTGTCCTGCGGTCTGAATGAAAACCATGACTTGAAAGCAATCTCTTTCATATGGAAGTATGATTGTATTCAAATGACAACATTCCAGATGTTCATGTCAACATTTGCAGACTTTTCATTGCATATTTTCTATGGCGCTAGAAGTGGATGACACCAGAGTAAAGTAGTTTTTTAAACAGCTAGGCTAACTTACAGATTGACTTGCCCCTGGCACTGCCACTGGAACAATGTTCAGCGACGTTGACGGTTCCTCTGTCTGGATGAGAGTAGAAACAGCAACATAGTGTTATGTCCAAAAAATACATGATCTATTACTACATTCAAACATTTGGACAGCTGTGTGAGGCCTGGTGAGGAATGGTTTAGCGGTACAATTCAAACAATTTATCAGATTCTGTTGTCCAAGCAATATAGAAATTAGTTATATTTGGTCTTATATTATTTTGACTAGTTTTTATTTTCCTGATCATGTTGCTAATGCTATGAAGAATGTCACACTCTTATTTCACTGTAAACTGTGGTGTGACAAAGTGCATTCTGAAGTGTAAGATCAGGGTAAATGGCATGACACTAGTCAGCAAATGGAGATGTACTGTAAATGGAGTGAAAATAAAATCACTTGCTGTAAAACATCTGGCCCCCCAGATATGTGGCCCAGTTGTAGGGGAGGTATTATTGAACTATTTTCCAACGTTGTAAAGCGAATTTGAAAAAGGAATTGACCTTTTCCTACAGATGTACAAACAAACTGTACAAAAGGTTTACAGTTGGGTTTTTCACAGCATGTATTGAAAAAGACGTTTGGGAATAGGTAAAAATGAAAATACAAACCCGAAAAACAAACAACTCAGATGGGCAAGGAAATATTACACCAGGCAACTTCGACACATGCAATAATAACGATAGCCATTCATATATACCCATTGTTATGCTACGCGTAGCTATGTTTGCTCAATGTACTCAGATATAACCATGGATCACACGACGGTCGTGAAGTCATCTACATAAACGTTCAGATTTCACATATAAAGTGCTTACCCCATTGCCACGGATGTTACAATATACATCGGGTGGGTCTAAGTACCCGTATCTTCCGTATTGTTCAATAAAAAGCATTTTAATCCGATCGGTGGCCATTTTCTCTGAATTGCTTTCAACTATGCGACCCTATCGATTGGGAGTTGTATTGCACTCTGATACATTATAACTATGATAAGAATGGCTGCCGATCGGATTAAAATGCTTTTTATTTAACAATACGGAAGATACGGGTACTTCTGGGGGCCCGTACATAATTGTAACATCCGTGGCCATGAAGTAAGCACTTTATATTTGAAATCTGAACGTTTATGTAGATGTACGGGTTGTAAATGCAGAAAGTACCTAAAAACCTGGTTGAATTTGCGCCATGACGCTCGTGACAGACGAACATCATGCGAACCATATGGCTAGTTTCAGGGCAATACTAAAGATATTACCGTGATCCGATCAAAACAAAACAGTGCTATGACTATTACAGTAACTTGGTATACCTGTGTTCGACGCCTTTTCGCAGGCGAAGGTCCGACTGACTCGGCGTCGTCCAAGTTGATGGAAGGAACCGCGGTGGTCGACAGTACTGGTCGAGGTTTTCGACCTCCCATGAGACGATACCTCATCTGGTCACATTCATACTCCTCCGGGTTGAAGTGTAAACTACACACTCTCATGTTCTGTAGCTCCCTGAGCGGTGTGCTGTCGTTCAACTTCGGGTTATTCATTGCTCTGACCCACTTCTTGCAACGCTCTGGATCCTTGACTGGAAAGGTGAAGGCACTAACTCCACCAGGATGATTCTTCCTTTTAGTAACTGTGCAATGTGGTACTGCACAAGGCGGTGTCATGTTTACGATAACTGTCTCTCAATACACACCAAGAAACAAGTCACCTCAAGACTACTCTGAACTCCTACTCTACAAATTGAATATGGCGCTTCTTGAGTTTATAGTACCCACGCATGCCCAAACATACCCAGGTGGCACCGGGGTAGCCATGTGTTGTGGGCAGTGCCAGAAGGCTCTGGTTGTGGGTGTGTAGATGATATTACGTATGCAATGTGGGTGGCTGCGTTTGTGAACCGCGCCCCGTCGGAGAGGGTGGGTGCGCAAAGCATTCTGGGAGTTGAAGTTATAGGCAGTGATACGCTGTGGTCCCCCCTGTGGTCACCCCTGGAACTTCTTCCAGGAGTGAAATGCTCCTTTAAGAGGAAATTTCTTCTTAAACCCACTTAAGAAGTTTTTAAGAAGATTTTGGTATACTCCAATGTTTTCTTAGCTGTGATCTATTCTCAGGTAAGAACAGAATCTACACACACTGAAGAGCACTCTTAGGGTGGCCTTTTAGTTCTTAAGTCTGACATGTTTGTGCAAAAATAATTAATTCTCGAAGTTTCTTCAATTCTACAGTTGTATAATATAGGATTTAAATTACAATAATATTTTTCTATCATATCTTTAGAGCAGTGGTTCTCAAAGTGTGGTCTGGGGACCCCCAGGGGTCCTTGAGGGAGTTCCAGGGGGTCCACAGCAAACGAGGAACAGTTTAACCCTATTTTATACTTTGTTTGAAAATAGCCGATCTACAAGCTCACAACGCGTCCCATTACTGGCCATTTTGAGCTTGTAGATCGGCTATTTTCGAAACATTTTGATAAATCTTGAACTTTTTTCCCTGGCAAAAAATATTTTCAGGTGGGGGTCTGCAGCCAAATGCATGTGAATTTGGGGGTCCTTCACATGAAAATGTTTGAGACGGGTCTGAAATTACAATCTAACCCAAACGGACCCGGTTGAGTTGAAGCCCAAGCCCCATACCCACCCCATAACCCCCCACCCAACCCACCCTCATCGCCCCCCCATACCCCCACCCCCATATCCCCGACATTCGCCACACCCCCATTTTCCAGTCCCCTTCCTACCTGAAAGCCCCCCTATACCCACCCGTCATACCCATCCCCCCCACATAGCCCTCTACACCCCTCCTTGCACCACCATATCACCCACCACACCCCTATTTCCACCCCATTACATACCAAGCAGCTGCTACCTTAAAGACCCACCATATCCACCCACCAGCTTTCAGTAATAAAATGTTTTATATCCACTACTAACCCCACTCCAGAACATGAAATATGGATAACATTTTTAACAGCTAATTTCAGCAAATGTACATTGATGTCTAGTGGTGATATGTTGATTAATGTGAGAGAAATAATAAAATACACTAATTAATTAAATACAATAATTTACTGTTCACTTGAGAAGTACCTCCACAGAACTATTAATTAATAAAAAAATTTGTTTGGAGTCTCGTTTTCCACCATCTTTAGACTTATAGTTTAGGTATTCTTTACTTCATTCTCTCAATTTTATTTCTGTGTATGGTTTCCTGTGATTTCTGTGTGCAGCAATCACACACAGGTGTGACTGCAGGCAGAGCCATGCAGTCATGCCTTATATGGGGATTGGTGGGGAGGCTCCTTATGGTAATTAGGATGAACTGGCACACCCCTTCAAGTTATGAGGATTGGGATTCTTCATCATCAAGAACATAGTTACGAACAATTCTGCCTTTTAAGAACGTTTCATGAATCTGACTCAACTTCTCTTAGGAATTCACTTAGGAAGAAATGTAAGAGGAAACATTAGGAACTTATTGCTGCATGAGGCCCATTGTTGTCATTGTAGATGGATGGATGGATAATCATATGTATTTGTTTTTGCAGGGAATGTCTCTCAACCAGTGATCTCTTTAAATGGACCAGAAGATGGTGGCTTGTCGTTGACATGTGATTCTGGGTGCTGGTATCCACAACCTGAGATGTCTTGGCAGGACAGTGATGGAAACATCACTGCTGAACCCTCAGTGACACAGAAACCTTCTCAACACTGTTACATTGTCCAGAGCAACGTTACAGTGAGGACAGCAGGTCGTGTGACCTGCAGAGTTCACCTGCCACACATCAACCGCACTGCTGACGGCCACCATACCATCACAGGTAGTGAATGTTTCCATCATTCTGTAACACCTTGAATAAGCTCTGTAAACACCTCTTTCACACTGTAACACTGAGTGTGTGCTGGTGTTCAGACAGTACTACTCTGAGTGTGTGCTGATTTTAGGCTCCAGCCCCTGAATCGTTAGCCTTGCATTCAGGGTCTGGTGACGCTGTAGAAAGAAGGGGTTTTCTCGGTTGAACATTTTCTATTTCAATTCAATTTTATTAAAGTGTCAAATCTCAACAAGTTGTCTCAAGACACTTTACATGTAGAGCAGAGACCCCACAGTCCAGACGTCAGGCAGACCCTAGGCTCTACGGTGGGGGCCTTCTGCCTCGACCGTGTCGGGGGGAAAGAAGAGAGAGAGAGGGAGAGACAGAGGAGAGACAGAAAGAGATACAAGTAGTAACAATAACAATAGTAGCAAATATAATAGTGTAAGATAGTATATGATAATATAATATAGTACAACAATAATGTGTATATGATAATATAATATAGTACAACAATAATGTGTATATGATAATATAATATAGTACAACAATAATGTGTATATGATAATATAATATAGTACAACAATAGTGTATACAGTATATAATGGTATAATATAAGAATGTTAAGATAATATACAGTATAGTGTAGTGGTATAGTGTAATGTAGTTGAAATCCACGGTCGTGCTCCATGGAGAAAAAATCTAACCGGTGGCCCGGTGCGATTGGGATAATCCATATGAACCAATCGCTAAAGAGAGTCACTTTGGCCACGCCCCCATCTCAGAAAACAGCTGCACTGAGAGGACTTTCAGACTGAATAATGTGTGAAACGAAATGAACATTTAGGCTGAGTGTCAGGCTAGGGTGGTACTACTCTGTTCTAGATCAGGGGCTTAGCGTCAGAGCATAGATGGTGGGCGCTGAAGATTTTGTGGTGGTCCCTGTTGTTCTGCCCATAAAGGTTTTCACACTTTATTACAATTGTTATATTTGTGATGATGATTTTTTGTTGTTGTTGTATGTGTAACGACCTGCAAATCCAAACCAGATATGCCACAGTATTCTGGCTATATTCGATAGTTTTGTCGAAGACTTAACCCTTCCCAAAGCATAATGGGACTATGCCTAAACAGAAATACCTCAGGTCGAGTGTAACTGTGAAACTATGAGTATTCCTGTAGGCAAACACTACATGCACTTATCCTGCTACTATAATGGACGACGCCACCCATGGAGTGCGGAGTCAGCGTTGTGGTCAGTCTCACAGCAGACACATGCCCCAACTAATTCCACACTTTCCTAAAAAATTACTCAGTATTCTGCCTATAACACCAGCTGCTTCCCATACCGTTACTGTACTTGCCCGATGTACAGTCAATATCAAACTAATTATTACCCAATACTTTTGCAGTTCACTTCCGCATGTGCTAACGTCAAAATCGTCACCTCCTCACTGGCACACACATACACACACACACGCACATGCACACACGCACACACACACAGACACACACACACACACACACACACACACACACACACACACACACACACACACACACACACACACACACACACACACACACACACACACACACTAGCAAGACCTCATGATGTAACATTACCGAGAGTGTGTGTGGGTGTGTAGTGATGAACGCAAGACCACCCCAAAAATTGGACTTATGCAGATACGTTCATTTTTGGATATTAAAGAGAAATCAGGTTTTTCCCCCACACGCTGCCACAGCATAAGGACCACAGTGACCTGGTCATAAAACCCCCTTTTGCCACGGACCCTGGGCTCCATCCAGGAAAGGGAGTTAAGGTCTAAGCCCGGTCGTAAAGATAAGGAGGGAAAGGAATGTAGATGTCCGCTGCCTGCTTCCACACCCCCCCGTTCACCAAACACACACACACACCCACACTCGCTCCTCTACTTTCCCCACTATGACAATGGGATAAAGACATTGTGAAATCATTGTTTCCCTGAACCAAAGGCCCACAGGTATGGCCCAAGTCGGGTGAAGAGAGGAACCATTGAATGTGTTGTGTGTGTCATCTAGGAATGGGTAATAGAACCCATATCATCATATGTGCTGTGACTTTAAAATTACATTGTTGTCCCAAAACCATGGCCTCCCTCACCGTGGGTCAACCGGCCCCAACTGTCCACAGCAAGGAAACCATTATTGCCCTATGGAATGTTTCACCACAGACACACACAGCCAGTCTTTCGAGATAAGGATGGAACCTGAGACTGTTTCAACATGAAAGAATGTCCTGCCAAGCGCTCACAGTGTCACACACACTAACTGGCGGGGCACAAGACAATGAGCGACAATAAATGTGAATAAACTGTTTATGTGTTATGTTCTGTGACTTTAAAATATATAATTATTGTCCTGTCTTATGACTACCACAATAATATGAACTTTGGTGTTTTTAAATGTGATGCTTCTCTTGTAAATTAGACTTCGAGGCTTACCTGCTGCCTATTTTGACATAAAGCTGTCATGATTAGTATCTAGACGATTCTAAATTCATTGTGATTCCGAATATCCAGCCAAATGTGTTAATAGAAAGTCCCCAAGATAGTTAAGCAGAAAAGTTTTAGTTTTCATATTGTAGGAAGGAGGTTGCCACTCCAGCTGCCTCCACTACGCCCCCAATGGGGCAAGAAGGAGGAAGGCCCCTCCTTCTCACTATAAAAGAACTGGCCACCCAGTTCTCACTCTCTTCCTGCACCAGACCACCAGCTCTTCTCTTCTCTGATCCTGACTTGATCCCAAAGGACCAAAAGGGGGGTGGGAGAAGGGGTGAGGGGCGCAGCCCCCTAGCACTCTATCTCTCCCACCGTACCCTGGCAGAACTCTGACCGCTCTCTGGACTCTGAAAAAAAGGACTGTCGTGAAAAGCCTCCCAACCAGGTCGTATGAGTCTGAAACATGTGAATTATGGCAACATCTAACGATATGCTGTATGTATGGAGCGGTCTCTACCTCCCTAAGGCTTCATGATCCATTCTTTTCCCCTTTCTCATGTCCAGATAGCGTTGGGTCATTTAAGTATCTGTTCATTTCTTTCCACACACGATATCCTATGTTTTACTTTATCTACTAACATTTAAGCCCTCATTTGAGTGGGGGAACTAATACATTTCTTTTGGTTCTAAGTTATCTAACTGGTTCCTTAGTAGTTAGCATATATGGATAGAGAGCCTGGGGTTACATGCCTGGCCTCCCTCCAAATATGGCCTACGATGGGAACCCGCATAGGTCTAAGTCATGACCTTTGATGACAGCAACAGCCTGTCATTAAACGTTGAATGAAAGATCACATAGATCGCACAGTACGACGTACAACGAAATGCAGTGGCATTTCTGATCATTTTTGTGCATTTATTCACCTTAATACATTTCTGAGACTATTTTTATTAAGAAGGCGTGTGTCATTCATTATTCTCTGTTTACAGTAATACTATTGGGATATTTATTGCAAGTCTGACAAGAACTCACGTTACTGTTACAGTGACGTAAGTTTCAATATAAATCATATATAAAATCGATAAATCGAATAAATCATAAATCATATATAACAATATATATTGTAATAATTCATAAATTATATTTATATGATTTATGGAATATTACGTCCTGTACCATGCTGAAGTTATGATCTCGGCGTATAGTTGCTACAGGTGTGTGTGTGTGTGTGTGTGTGTGTGTGTGTGTGTGTGTGTGTGTGTGAGAGAGAGAGAGAGAGAGAGAGAGAGAGAGAGAGAGAGAGAGAGAGAGAGAGAGAGAGAGAGAGAGAGAGAGAGAGAGAGAGAGAGAGACACATGTGTGTGTGTGTGTGTGTGTGTGTGTGTGTGTGTGTGTGTGTGTGTGTGTGTGTGTGTGTGTGTGTGTGTGTGTGTGTGTGTGTGTGTGACACGTGTTATATATTATTCATTCATTTCATTGATGATAATATAGGCCTACATATTACTCCTATACTACTGTATATCATAACTCTTAATAACCTTTCCTCTGGTGTGTGTATGTGTGTGCGTGCGTGCGCGTGGCTCTACTATGCGTGCCTCAAATTTGTCTTTGTCGACACAAAGCATACCAAAACGCTCGCCCCAAAACACAGTCGCCCCGGGGCAAATCTGGCGGTATTCACCTGTATTCCTATATCCTAAACGTAACCTCAGTAAACTATGTCTAAACCTAACCTTATTCCTAAACGTAACCTCAGTAAAACTATGTCTAAACTTAACCTTATTCCTAAACGTAACCTCAGTAAAACTATGTCTAAACCTAACCTTATTCCTAACCTTAACCTCAGTAAAACTATGTCTAAACCTAACCTTATTCCTAACCTTAACCTCAGTAAAACTATGTCTAAACTTAACCTTATTCCTAACCTTAACCTCAGTAAAACTATGTCTAAACCTAACCTTATTCCTAACCTTAACCTCAGTAAAACTATGTCTAAACCTAACCTTATTCCTAACCTTAACCTCAGTAAAACTATGTCTAAACTTAACCTTATTCCTAACCTTAACCTCAGTAAAACTATGTCTAAACCTAACCTTATTCCTAAACTTAAAGAGGTGGTGCCATGTTTTTGCACTTTTTCTGTTTTTCATGTGTCTATGAGGTTAATAGAACTTCATTAAGGCCCCCGCTGGTGGTTTTAAGGTGTTTCATGTCTTCTCTGACTATTTGGAGTTTTTTCCTGGAGGCTGAAACCTTGAGAGTCAAACGTGCCAATCCAAAAACAGCGACATACTGACGTAACAATGCCCATACCCACCCACCGCACCTCCCCTCATTATCATTGTCATTTATACTACAACCTTTTGTGGGCGGAGCTGCCTCAAACACACGTGTGTGACCATGGCAGGGTTTGTTCTGTGCTGCTGTGTGACAGCTATCAAACAGTTGTTTCACACTTTGCCCATTGACACGGACAAACGTGATCAATGGCTTAATTTAATTTATAAAGACAGGATTTTTCCCTCAGCCCCCTCTACCAGGCTTCGGGTGTGTAGTTCCCATTTTGTTGATGACTGCTTCACCAACTTAGTGCAAGTCAATATGGGATTGCAAACAGGAAAGTACTGAAGCCAGGTTATATTCCAACGATTTATCCTGGAGACACAGAAAGCAGCACCTCAGGAGCGTTACCGGTAAATTAAAACATCCGCCAGCCCCAATAAAATGATTTAGGAGCATGAATCGGTTTGACATAGCCTTGTGTCTGTGACCTCCCCCACCGTTTAGTTGTGGGATTTAGTACAGCGTCAATAAGATCGCTTCTGAACATCGTATGGAAAATGTAACGGTAGTCGCGGTAACCTACAGTCGTCTGTTGTTACGACGGTGTGAAGAAATTAATGGATGGGTTGAAACAACCTTTTAAATTGGAGTTTTGTGCCGGTCTGCGACTCTGCGTTGAATTCAACGTGCAGAGACAGTGCTGGTCGTGAACGCGCATCGCCGTTTAACATGGCGTAGAGTTAGATCAGGGACGAGCCTCCATGTTAATTCAACGCAGGCTGCCAACAAACTAAGGTTTTAAACGGTTGTTTGAGCCCATCGATGCGTTGTTTCACGCCGTCGGAACAACAGACATATGTAGGTTACGGCGCCTAGCTTTAGATTTTTCATACGATGTTCAGAAGGTAAAACATTTACATTAAATCGGCAGAACATACCGACGCGGGCGGGACCAACTCGAGTCATACAGTCTCAGCCAACGTTAGGGTCGCTAGAGCTAGTTCAGTTGGATTAGATACATAGCGTGATTGTTTGTCAATATAATAAAAAAGAGACGAATTATCTGTGCCTCTGCAAACAGAAGTGTATTATCAAGGTGGAAATGGCTCTGAATACATTATGAGAGCATCTAGTTAGACGTTTTATATGCATATGCCTACTGTAATATACTGTAGCTTATATTTCCATTTTCTAGTAAGGGGATGTATGGAAAGAATACATAGCCCATTTAAATGGGAATGTCAGGTTGAAGTAATACAAATGCATTGTAATGATAGTAAAATGTGTCACTGATGTAATGGATACCATAGTCATTGTAAGATAAAGTTCTACTTGGATCACAGGATATTGAACATCACCATGGCACATCTGTAAGAATGTATGACAACTGATGGTTCTGTTTAAAGGACAACTTTAGTTTTTTACAACCAAGGTTTATGTTTTAGATTGTAATTAAAGTAAATAAAAGATGAGTTTTAAAATGTTTTAATTTACTGCTTTCTATAGTTTTAGCAATTTTTGCGATCTTTTTTTACAGTGGGGGGAGGCATTCTGTCCGGTGGCTAAATATGAATTTTTTTACACAATAACCCGCCGTTTTCTTTATTATTATTTACAGTAGCTCTTCTAGCCCCCAATAATAATCACATCTGGCCATCAAAGACCACCGTACCTTTTTTATTGTGTAAAAAAGGCATATTTAGCCACCGGACAGAATGCCCCCGCCCACTGTAAAAAATATCGCGAAAATTGCTAAAACTATAGAAAGCAGTAAATGAAAAAGAAATAACACTCATCTTTTATTTACTTTAATTACAAGCTAAAATATAAACCTTGGTTGTAAAAAAACAAAGTTGTCCTTTTAAGCCTTTTATTTATCCGTTGCACACATGAGCATTTGGGATTTGAGCAAAGGGTTGATGAGGCTTTCCGGTTATGGAGTAGTTCTTCTTCTTCCTCATCTTCATCTGAACCAGATTCAGGTTCAAACATATATGGCTGTATTTGTCCAATTTGTCCTCCTGCCATTCTGTAAACAAATGGGCAGAACCATGGGCAGTCCTTTAGTGATAAGGGGGAAGGACTAGGACAGGTGGGTGGTCTTATAGGAGGAGGCGGAGGGACTGGATTAGATGGGTGGTGCTAAGTGAAACCAGGTATACTTAATGAACTGGTGGGTGTGTCTACATAAAAACAACATTTTAACACTTACTGTACACTTTTTCTTTTTGAAAAAAATCCTTACATACCTTATGATCAGGTTTTAGGGTTGAAAAATATCATGGCACTCCATCTTTAACCTCAGTAAAACTATGTCTAAACCTAACCTTATTCCTAAACGTAACCTCAGTAAAACTATGTCTAAACCTAACCTTAATTCTAAACGTAACCGCAGTAAAACTATGTCTAAACCTAACCTTATTCCTAACCTTAACCTCAGTAAAACTATGTCTAAACCTAACCTTATTCCTAAACGTAACCTCAGTAAACTATGTCTAAACCTAACCTTATTCCTCAACGTAACCTCAGTAAAACTATGTCTTAAATTAACCTTATTCCTAACCTTAACCTCAGTAAAATTATGTCTAAACCTAACCTTATTCCTAAACGTAACCTCAGTAAAACTATGTCTAAACTTAACCTTATTCCTAACCTTAACCTCAGTAAAACTATGTCTAAACCTAACCTTATTCCTAACCTTAACCTCAGTAAAACTATGTCTAAACCTAACGTTATTCCTAAACTTAACCTCAGTAAAACTATGTCTAAACCTAACCTTATTCCTAAACGTAACCTCAGTAAAACTATGTCTAAACCTAATCTTATTCCTAAACGTAACCTCAGTAAAACTATGTCTAAACCTAACCTTATTCCTAAACGTAACCTCAGTAAAACTATGTCTAAACCTAACCTTATTCCTAAACGTAACCTCAGTAAAACTATGTCTAAACCTAACCTTAGTAAAACTATGTCTAAACTTAACCTTATTCCTAACCTTAACCTCAGTAAAACTATGTCTAAACTTAACCTTATTCCTAACCTTAACCTCAGTAAAACTATGTCTAAACCTAACCTTATTCCTAACCTTAACCTCAGTAAAACTATGTCTAAACCTAACCTTATTCCTAACCTTAACCTCAGTAAAACTATGTCTAAACTTAACCTTATTCCTAAACGTAACCTCAGTGAAACTATGGCTAACCCTTAACTTATTAGTGTGGTTGCCCTAACAGGGCAACCAGACTATAGTAATCCTCGCACTTTATTAGTGTGGTTGCCCTAACAGGGCAACCAGACTATAGTAATCCTTGCACTTTATTAGTGTGGTTGCCCTAACAGGGCAACCAGACTATAGTACTTGATGAACTTTATTCCTAGATAAACAATACTTTGAACCGCATCTCCTCCCACAGTTTTGCCATCACCATGGCACATCTGTAAGAATGTATGACAACTGATGGTTCTGTTTAAAGGACAACTTTAGTTTTTTACAACCAAGGTTTATGTTTTAGATTGTAATTAAAGTAAATAAAAGATGAGTTTTAAAATGTTTTAATTTACTGCTTTCTATAGTTTTAGCAATTTTTGCGATCTTTTTTTACAGTGGGGGAGGCATTCTGTCCGGTGGCTAAATATGTATTTTTTTACACAATAACCCGCCGTTTTCTTTATTATTATTTACAGTAGCTCTTCTAGCCCCCAATAATAATCACATCTGGCCATCAAAGACCACCGTACCTTTTTTATTGTGTAAAAAAGGCATATTTAGCCACCGGACAGAATGCCCCCGCCCACTGTAAAAAATATCGCGAAAATTGCTAAAACTATAGAAAGCAGTAAATGAAAAAGAAATAACACTCATCTTTTATTTACTTTAATTACAAGCTAAAATATAAACCTTGGTTGTAAAAAAACAAAGTTGTCCTTTTAAGCCTTTTATTTATCCGTTGCACACATGAGCATTTGGGATTTGAGCAAAGGGTTGATGAGGCTTTCCGGTTATGGAGTAGTTCTTCTTCTTCCTCATCTTCATCTGAACCAGATTCAGGTTCAAACATATATGGCTGTATTTGTCCAATTTGTCCTCCTGCCATTCTTTAAACAAATGGGCAGAACCATGGGCAGTCCTTTAGTGATAAGGGGGAAGGACTAGGACAGGTGGGTGGTCTTATAGGAGGAGGCGGAGGGACTGGATTAGATGGGTGGTGCTAAGTGAAACCAGGTATACTTAATGAACTGGTGGGTGTGTCTACATAAAAACAACATTTTAACACTTACTGTACACTTTTTCTTTTTGAAAAAAATCCTTACATACCTTATGATCAGGTTTTAGGGTTGAAAAATATCATGGCACTCCATCTTTAACCTCAGTAAAACTATGTCTAAACCTAACCTTATTCCTAAACGTAACCTCAGTAAAACTATGTCTAAACCTAACCTTAATTCTAAACGTAACCGCAGTAAAACTATGTCTAAACCTAACCTTATTCCTAACCTTAACCTCAGTAAAACTATGTCTAAACCTAACCTTATTCCTAAACGTAACCTCAGTAAACTATGTCTAAACCTAACCTTATTCCTCAACGTAACCTCAGTAAAACTATGTCTTAAATTAACCTTATTCCTAACCTTAACCTCAGTAAAACTATGTCTAAACCTAACCTTATTCCTAAACGTAACCTCAGTAAAACTATGTCTAAACCTAACCTTATTCCTAAACGTAACCTCAGTAAAACTATGTCTAAACCTAACCTTAATTCTAAACGTAACCGCAGTAAAACTATGTCTAAACCTAACCTTATTCCTAACCTTAACCTCAGTAAAACTATGTCTAAACCTAACCTTATTCCTAAACGTAACCTCAGTAAACTATGTCTAAACCTAACCTTATTCCTCAACGTAACCTCAGTAAAACTATGTCTTAAATTAACCTTATTCCTAACCTTAACCTCAGTAAAACTATGTCTAAACCTAACCTTATTCCTAAACGTAACCTCAGTAAAACTATGTCTAAACTTAACCTTATTCCTAACCTTAACCTCAGTAAAACTATGTCTAAACCTAACCTTATTCCTAACCTTAACCTCAGTAAAACTATGTCTAAACCTAACGTTATTCCTAAACTTAACCTCAGTAAAACTATGTCTAAACCTAACCTTATTCCTAAACGTAACCTCAGTAAAACTATGTCTAAACCTAACCTTATTCCTAAACGTAACCTCAGTAAAACTATGTCTAAACCTAACCTTATTCCTAAACGTAACCTCAGTAAAACTATGTCTAAACTTAACCTTATTCCTAACCTTAACCTCAGTAAAACTATGTCTAAACCTAACCTTAGTAAAACTATGTCTAAACTTAACCTTATTCCTAACCTTAACCTCAGTAAAACTATGTCTAAACTTAACCTTATTCCTAACCTTAACCTCAGTAAAACTATGTCTAAACCTAACCTTAGTAAAACTATGTCTAAACCTAACCTTAGTAAAACTATGTCTAAACTTAACCTTATTCCTAACCTTAACCTCAGTAAAACTATGTCTAAACTTAACCTTATTCCTAACCTTAACCTCAGTAAAACTATGTCTAAACCTAACCTTAGTAAAACTATGTCTAAACTTAACCTTATTCCTAACCTTAACCTCAGTAAAACTATGTCTAAACTTAACCTTATTCCTAAACGTAACCTCAGTAAAACTATGTCTAAACTTAACCTTATTCCTAACCTTAACCTCAGTAAAACTATGTCTAAACCTAACCTTAGTAAAACTATGTCTAAACTTAACCTTATTCCTAACCTTAACCTCAGTAAAACTATGTCTAAACTTAACCTTATTCCTAAACGTAACCTCAGTGAAACTATGGCTAACCCTTAACTTATTAGTGTGGTTGCCCTAACAGGGCAACCAGACTATAGTAATCCTCGCACTTTATTAGTGTGGTTGCCCTGGGCAACCAGACTATAGTAATCCTTGCACTTTATTAGTGTGGTTGCCCTAACAGGGCAACCAGACTATAGTACTTGATGAACTTTATTCCTAGATAAACAATACTTTGAACCGCATCTCCTCCCACAGTTTTTATCCCCCAATGTTGTGCCATATCTCAAAATGACCCTCTTGACCTGGAATCGTGCGCTTGTATTTTGCTAAGAGATTGGTTAAATAGTTTAATTGATATTGATTTATTAGTGCATTAAATTTCCCCTTCCGCTTTAATGGAAAAGTGAAAAAACTCAAATTCAAGTATTTTTTTCTCAAAGACCAAAATTATTGGAAAAATAATTACACCAATCGGCCTCATGGTGGCGCTATAACATTCCCCCCTATAACTCTTGAACCGTATGTCGTAAAATCAAATTTTATTTTTCCCTGGATTCCTTGGGTCATTACGCAACTCCCCATATAGGCAACGCCCATTTGCGTCTGGATAGATTTTTTGATATTGATTTATTAGTGCATTAAATTTCCCCATCCACTTTAATGGGAATTGCAAAAACTCCCATTCAAGTATTTTTTTCTCGGAAACCATAAGGGCTACAGTTACAAGACTTGGAGGGGAGGTTAATAGTTTATTGCAAAATTATTTAAAAAATAATCACACCAGTCGGCCACATGGTGGCGCTATAACAGCCCCCTTTACGTTTTGGCCTATAACTCTTGAACCGTAGGTAGTAAAATCAAAAAATCTTTCCCCTGGATTCCTTGGGTCATGATGCAACTCCCCATATAGGCCACGCCCATTTGCGTTTAAATACATTTTCCGCCATTTTGAATTTTCTTCAAAACACACTTTTTGCTCCTTTTCCTACAAATTTTGTCCAAATCTCACACAAATCGGTACAGGTCATCTATGGACCCATGCGATAAATATATCCGAACGGCATTTTGATAGTCTTTACCGTTCGTCCGTAATTGCCTTCCAAACTTAGTGGGAGGGGCCCCTTTTACCAAAAATGCCAAAAATCACGAACAAAACGTCCAATCGATCCCAAATTTAAATCACATGTCGAGGGTGGTTTACTCAACAAATCACCAAAAGCATTTCCACTTTGATCCATAGGGGGCCCCACAACTGCGCAAAACGTAACCGTTTGATGCAAAAACATGATTTTTGGGGGGATCACTCCTCTCAAAATGAAAAGCAGGTGATCTCAGGAGTTACAGGACGATGTCATTGGCCTGCTACATTTGTGGGAGGGGCCTATTTATTTAGTGGGAGGGGCCTATTTCTTAAAATCAAAACGCCATGTATCACGAACGCAGGAACCAATCAGCACCAAATTCAAATGGCACGTCGCGCGGCCTCCGACGGTATTCCTCAAGTCCCGGCGGCGGCGACCTGCGACCTGCGACCGGCGTCGGCGCAACCACACTTTGCAATTTCCCATAATTGCGACGCGTCTAGTTATTTCAACATGTAGATAAACTTTAGTTTAGACCGTCTCTCCTCCCACAGTTTTTATCCCCCAATGTCGTGCCATATGTCAAAATGACCATCTTGACCGGGAATCGTGCGCTTGTATTTTGCTAAGAGATTGGTTAAATAGTTTAATTGATATTGATTTATTAGTGCATAAAATTTCCCCATCCGCTTCAATGAAAAAGTGAAAAAACTCAAATTCAAGTATTTTTTTCTCAGACACCGTAAGAGCTAGAGTTACCAGATTTGGAGGGGAGGTTCATAATTTAGTCCAAAATTATTGGAAAAATAATTACACTAATCGGCCACATGGTGGCGCTATAACAGCCCCCTTTACGTTTTGGCCTATAACTCTTGAACCGTAGGTCGTAAAATCAAAATTTTCACCTGGATTCCTTGGGTCACGACGCATCTCCCCATACAGGCCACGCCCATTTGCGTCAGGATAGATTTTCCGCCATTTTGAATTTTCTTCAAAACACACTTTTAGCTCCTCCTCCCATATATTTTGTCCAAATTTCACAAAATTCGGTACACATGATCACAGAATTTTGATAGTCCATACCGTTCGTCCGTAAATGGCTTCCAAAGTTAGCGGAAGGGGCCCGTTTTACAAAAGAGGCCACAAATCACGAACGAAACGTCCAGTCAATCCCAAATTTGAATCACATGTCAAGGGTGGTTTACTCAACAAATCCCCAAAAGCATTTCCACTTTGATCCATAGGGGGCGCCACAAATGCTCAAAATGTAACCGTTTGATGCAAAAACCTTATGTCGGGGGGATCAATCCTCTCAAAATGAAACGCAAGTGATCTCAGGAGTTACGTGACAATGTAATTGGCACAGCCTCCGACGGTATTCCTCCCAGCGTATTCCTCGAGTCCCGGCGGCAGCGACCCGCGACTCGTGTCGGCGCAACCACACTCTGCAATTGCCCTGAATTGCGACGCGTCTAGTTTCTAACATTATCCTCAGTACAACAAATACAAGAACCGCTGGTCCGTGAAAGAAATGTGTGTTTGTGTTTTGGGACGAGTACTCCGGTTACCAATCTTTTAACAGCATGTACATTTCATTTACAAATGAGGGGATAAATACATATAATACTTTCCCCCCCCTTAATTACAGTACATTTAGGGCCCAATACAGCATATTTAGGAGTAAATTACAGATTATTTTGATATAGAGCAGGGGTTCTCAAACTTTTTTTACCACGACCCCATATTATGAGGGATTTCTTTTGACATCACTCCCATCAACATCGTTGCAGTCTGGTCACCAAGACCAACTAAAAGGAGAGAGCCCAATAGAATATGGGTGGGGGGGGGGGATATGGGAGAAGCTCCGTACAAGTCTATGTCCCTCGCCCGATCGTAAGTCGGTGGAACATTCTGACACCTCATACGCACACCAGGCTCCTCTACCCACCAAACCCCCGATCAGAATTATACAGCAGTATTTATACAATTTGATTACATCCGACAAGCCTACTATGGCCTTGCTTCCCCCAAAAGTCCCCCATTGCAGCATGTGTATAAAGCTACAGGATTACTGTATATCTGGGGTGCTTAGTAGCTTAGTGAGCTTAGCTAATGCACAGAACATGTAACAAAATCATGCATCATTACAAAACAATCAGCTGCGGATTCACAAACCTGACATCACCATATCTGTCACCTGTGGTTCCTGTGTGTACAGTTTATCCATATTCATGAGAGTCATGCATGTATATATTCTGCATAACACCATGGGATTATGAATGAATGAATCACTTCTACTTTTCAAACAACTTCTGCATGGAGAACAAGCACTTTATTGATGAACGACAAGTTACATTCAACATAGGCTTCATGAACAGGGTGTCTATACTGTTTAGGAGTGTCACGATTTTCATGATATGATACACAATATTGAGCTCACAATACTACTATTATTATTATTATTAGTACGTGGGTTCAAAGCCTACTCGGGGTCGATGTCAGCAAGGGCATGGGGTCGCAACGGGTTCCTAACGCCAAGTCTAATTACCGGTAGTTCAGATCTGAGCCAAGTCTCCTGAGGAGGCGCGTCTGAAGCCTGTCCTGGATGGGAGTCTCCAGACTTAAAAACAGATGATGAATGTACATTATTAGTTGATTAATAATGCACATTTATTGATTTATTAATACATATAAATGTATTAATTGGTTAATGATGTGTGTTAATTAATCAATTAATAAATGTACATGTATTAATGCATTCATAAATGTACACTTATCCGGTGTGACTTACTGTACGATGCAGGACACATGGCTGTTAATGGAGAACAGACAGGAATCAAACCTGTGAGCTTTGGAATACGGTGCCTCAACTGTTGATTTATTGATTTAACTGTTTTAATGTTATAGCAGTTGTGCCATGACTCACTGTGTTTCAGGGAATATGATTCCTACAGAGAGAGGATCAACTGCAGGAGGCAGAGGAGGGCCATGGATTGTTACAGTCATCTTTGTTACAGTCATCATGTTGGTGGCAGTACTAGGATATCTATACTGGAAGAACAGTGGTAAGTCTTGAGCTGTTTTTTTTTATATATATTTGGTAAATCCATCCATCTATGCATCTATAATGATAAATATGTGAGAATTATAATGATTAGTGTCACTGACCAATCACTGTCTCACATCTCTACTTTTACAGAACATGTGAAAGACTTTCTCCCTGTAGAGACTGATGAGAATGATGTTGGAGGTAAGATGTGCACGTATTTGTTTTAGCTCTTGCTCATTTGATTTTGCTATTTTGTAGGTAGCTGATATATTGCACTTTTACCTTAGCGCTAGGTATACTCTTGGTTGCTTGTTTTAGCTGAAAATGCACAAGAGACTTCTGGTGATTAGTAGTTTTGTTTCCCTACCTATGTTGAATGCACTTATTGTAAGTCGCTTCGGATAAAAGCGTCTGCTAAATGACTGTAATGTTGAACTGTGTTTCCAAACTGTTATGGCGTCGATGTCTCCTGTACTTGGAATTCACTAAAACGTGTTCTATAAACATCATTGATGAATGAATGGCTTTTGCTTTTTGATATTATGAGTAATACGTTTAATTGATCATATCTATAGAAAATGTAATAGTGTCTCTTACCAGGCGATTAAATCAGATAACTTCGGGCCATTGTGTTGTGTTGGATCCTCTGTCCAGTCAGGACAACATTCCAATCGGACTCTTGCTTAATTTGCTAATGTAGCGTTCCTTGTCAAGTGGCAACAAGGTTCTGTGCCTGTGATCTGGCAAGCCATGACGTCTGCTTTTTAAATTGGTATACTTTTACAGCATATGAGTTTGAAAACCCCACATACCTCGGTCTATACCAGCTGGGGGAAATCTGTGTTTTCCCCCAAGCCGACTCCTCCCCCCTAGGTACGACCCACTGATGACACTACGCCGTGTGCATCTATGACACTGCAAAATAACTCAATTTAATAAGAGCTTCTTACAGTAGAGAATGTGTTATCATTCTGGACCGAACATGGTCAAACAGGTCCGTGGTCTAACAGATGGTCTAATGGATATAAAATAACACACACACCTAATATATACTTTACTACTGATGCCATGACATGAATTCCCCTCCAGGGGTCAGTAAAGGTCTATATTGTATTGATGGTCCATATAGTAAAATGTTGATATTGAATTAGAAACATTGTGCTGATTTTCTATGAATTAAACAGGGGATCGGTTGATGAAATACAGCTGTGTTGGAACAATTTATTTACAGATAACAAATAACACATTTTGAGTTTGTAAGACATTTTATTTGTCACTGATATAGTGGAACATGTTCTGCAGAATGTCTGTGTTTGTTTTCTCCTTTGTTAGTTTTGGTGCTGGTATTGTTTGACTCCAATCATCTAGTGTCGCTTGGTATTGTCGAGTATCGCCCAGTTAAAATGTTTTCTCCCTTTGGTGTGTTTCTTCGTCGTTTGTTGTTTCTTTGTTTACGTCTTGCTGTCTTAAAATCTGCATCAGTATGCTGTTTGTGTTAACAATGGCTGGGGGTGGGGCGTGGCCTCCCAGGCCAACAGGGGCGTCGCCAAATTGACCAAACCCGGTGGGAATGGGAGGGTCACGTCCAAGGAGTACACCGTTACAAAGTGACAGTGTAAAGGTGTACTCCTACTACTTCTGCAACTTTGTTGAGTTTGTGTGTATGCTCCAAGCAGCAACACTGCCCCCATGGAAAGATGCCAGGTTTGTCCCTTCAGAATAAGGCCCATGGTGCAATGATACACAGAGTGGCATTATTTGGTGTCAGCCCTGGTACCATTTACAAACAAGTTCCGTGAGACTAGTGAAGTCAAAGACAGACCGCAAAGTGGCCGTACCAGGAAGAAAACACCCCAAAAAGACTGGTTGATTCACTGAGGGACCATAGGCTTTTTATCTTCCAGAGATCTCTGTCAAAGTAAGTTGCAAGACCCATGTTCAGGTGCCAGTCACACACCTGTGACTGGCACTCACCGGCCAGCAGGTGTGTGCTGGCAGGTCGCTCAAAACGACAGCGATTACCAACTGAAGCATATTGGGGCATTTTGGCAACTTTTTTGGAGGCGCCACCCACACGTTTAGCTGTGTTGTTCATTCCACGATTGCATGATCCTTACAAGTTATACCTCATTGTGAAGGTGACCAACGATAAAAAAAACTATATAAAATACGAGAAATAATCAGCCAAAGTTAAGTTTCTTAACTTTGTGAGTTTTAGTTAGCTAAATCAAATTTGTTTGACATATAATAATTCTAGCCCCTCTAATTCATAGCCTTGCTATGCTATTAGAGAGCCAACACTTTAAATGATGCACCAATTAAAACATTGTTGCTGTAACATGATCAACACACTTCAAATGATGAATTTATAAATACATGCTGCCATTGTCTTTCTTTCTTTCTTTCTTTCTTTCTTTCTTTCTTTCTTTCTTTCTTTCTTTCTTTCTTTCTTTCTTCATTAATCAGATCTCATAACAAATGATGTAGAAATCCGGATTGTGATGGTGGGGAAGACTGGAGCTGGAAAGAGTGCCACTGGAAACACCATCCTGGGTTCTGAATCATTTAAAGCCGAGTTTTCACCCATTTCTGTGACAAAGACCTGTAGTAAGGCCAGTGGTGTAGTGTCTGGTAGAAAGGTTTCTGTTATTGACACTCCAGGCTTGTTTGACACTGGGTTCAGTAATACTGAAACCATTAAAGAGGTCAAAAACTGTATTACCTGCGCTGCTCCTGGTCCTCATGTGTTCCTGTATGTGATCAGTGTAGGGAGATACACAGAAGAGGAGAAGAACGTTGTGGCAAAAATTCAGAAAGAATTTGGAGAAAGTTCAGACAAATACACCATGATTCTCTTCACTTATGGTGACCAGCTTGAAGGTCAAACAATTCAAGAATTTGTGAAAAATTCTACAGAACTAAATGAATTAATCAGCAAATATAGTGGTTTTTATCATGTCTTTGACAACGAAAGCAAGGATCCCTCTCAGGTCACTGAGCTGCTGGAGAAAATCAACCAGATGGTGAAGAAGAACACTGGAAGCCACTACACCAACCAGATGTTCCAAGAAGCAGCAAGAAAACATGGTGAGAGAAACCAGTCATTACTCACTAACTCTTTGACTGCCAGAGTAATAGTATAATAGTGTGCCACTGCTGCCAGCAAACCCCATGGAACCCCCTCAAGGACCATTGGGGGTCCCCGGACCCCCTTTGATGATTAGTAGTGTAATGTACATGTAAACTCTTCACAAAAAGTTCAGAAACTTAACTTCGGTCAATTATTTCTCCCCTTCAGTAATACCAATTGGTCTTTTATTTGATATCATTTTTATAAATTGATTAGTCACTTTCACAATGTGACCGTGTGCCAGTGAGCATGGGTTCTGCAGACCACGAAGTGGCCGTACCAAGAAGACAACACCCCAAGAAGACTGGTTGATTCACTGAGGGACCATAGGCTTTTTATCTTCCAGAGATCTCTGTCAAAGTTGCAAGACCCATGCTCAGGTGCCAGTCACACACCTGTAACTGGCACTCATCGGCCAGCAGGTGTGTGCCAGTCACAGGTGTGTGCCAGTCACAGGTGTGTGCCAGTCACAGGTGTGGCAGGTGGCTTTATCAAGAAACGTTTTTGAAAAGATTTTTTGACCAAAAATCTAATCAACGATAAAAACGATTTAAAAAACAATACCAATTGTTATTATTGAAACAGAGAAATAATAGGCAAAAGTTAGGTTTCTGAACTCTGTGAGTTTTAGTTAGCTAAATAAAATGAGTATGAAATATAACTAGAAAAAGTGCTCCTCGGAGCACAGGTCTCCGCCAGGTAATCGCAAGCTGCGTTCATGATTTGAGGCATTTTGTTCGAAGCGGACCAATCCTGCAAACTTTGGAAACCAACCTTAGCCAATGAGGATCGAATCTGGAAAATTGGACAGATCCGGGTTGATCAAACAACTATAGAGATACTGTGTACCGATTTGCTTGACGTTTGGATAAAATCTATAGGAGTAATATTAAAAAATGGGTTTTGCACAAATCGGCCTCCTGGTGGCGCCATAACAGGCCCATGTGAAGAATTAAAAAATGAATGTCTTTCTTTCTTTCTTTCTTTCTTTCTTTCTTTCTTTCTTTCTTTCTTTCTTTAGTTCTCATAAATGATGAAGAAATCCGGATTGTGATGGTGGGGAAGACTGGAGCTGGAAAGAGTGCCACAGGAAACACCATCCTGGGTCCTGAAGCATTTGAATCCAGAGGTGCAGCCAACTCAGTGACAAAGACCTGTTATAAGGCCAGTGGTGTAGTGGCTGGTAGAGAGGTTTCTGTTATTGACACTCCAGGCTTGTTTGACACTAAGTTCAGTGAAGATGAAACCATTCAAGAGGTCAAAAACTGTATTACCTGCGCTGCTCCTGGTCCTCAAGTGTTCCTGGCTGTGATCAAACTAGGGAGATACACAGATGAGGAGAAGAAAGTTGTGGCAAAGATTCAGGAAAAATTTGGACAAAGTTCAGACAAATACACCATGATTCTCTTCACTCATGGTGACTCACTCAAGCTTAAAGGTCAAACAATTGAAGAATTTGTGAAAGATTCTCCAGAACTACGAGACTTAATCAGCAAATATAATGGTCATTATCATGTCTTTGACAACAAAAGCAAGGATCCCTCTCAGGTCACTGAGCTGCTGGAGATAATCAACCAGATGGTGAAGAAGAACGGTGGAAGCCACTACACCAACCACATGTTCCAAGAAGCAGCAAGGAAACAAGGTGAGAGAAACCAGTCATTACTCATTAACTCTTTGACTGCCAGAGTAATAGTATAATAGTGTGCCACTGCTGCCAGCGAAAACGAGCGATTTTACTGTACCTTTAGAACAATTATGGAATATTCTCTGTGACCTCCGTCCTCACGGAGATCAGCTCATTACACACACAGGGCTGTTGTAGTATAGGGAAAAATACAAATTGTCCGGTCGCGATCCTCCATTCCAGAGGTATTTTGATTATTATTACAAAACATACCACTTCAGCCCTACACATTTCGGCCATTTGAAAATAGACGATCTACAAGCTCACAATGTGTCGCGATGCGAAGCATTGAGAGCTTTTAGATCTGCTATTTTCAAAATATTTTTATACATTTTTATACATTTTGAAAACTTCTGCATAATGAGTACTTCTACTTTTGTACTTAGTACATTTTTGTACTTTTACTCAAGTACATTTTAAATTCCGGACTTTTACTTGTAACAGAGTATTTTTACATTGCAGTATTGATACTTTTACTTAAGTAACAAATGTGAGTACTTTTCCCACCACTGATAGCGAGTACCTTGACAAGGCAGCCTCTCTGAGCACCCAGAAACCTGAGACCCCTGGTCCCTGTGTGTCTCATGAAAGGGTTTATGTTCATATCTTGAATGGCTATTTTGATTTATACCAGGTACAGTACATTTTGCACTTAATGCTGCTATCTTGTGGACTGTTAGTTGTGTGGATGATTAATTGTCCAACAGTGACTGAATATATATATTTTTAAATGCTATCTTTTGTTGAGTTTTTATTACACAATACTTACTCTGACCTTTTTGAATCCTGCACTTGACAAATAACCCAAAGTATGAAAACAACTAAAACTAATAAAAGCTAAACTAAAACTAAGCGTTCTCACAAAAATAGAAACTAAATAAAAACTAGCAAACCCGCTCTAAAAACTAACTAAAACTAACTTAATTAGAAAAGAAATTGTCAAAACTAACTAAAACTAAACTATAATGAAAAATCCCAAACTATTATAACCTTGAAAAGAGTCTCTAATGCGTTGTCCAGGGTGATTCAGGGAAGGGAGAAGAGTCTAGGACGTCTAGAGACTATGTTTTGCACCCTGTCCGTCCGTCCGCCCGTCAGTCAGCCCGTCCGTCCGTCCGTCTGTGAGCAGCTAATCTCCGACACCGGCCACTCGCAGCGAAACTGTGCACACACACTCCCTGAATGCCAGAGCAGAACCACTGCCCCGAAATGTTCACATGGGCCTGTTATAGTGCCACCAGGAAGTCGATGTATTGAAAAACACAGTTTTTGATATTACTCCTACAGATTTTGTCCAAACATCACGCAAATCTGTACACAGTATCTCTATAGTCAGTAAATGAAACAGGTCTTGGCTAAGATTGGCTTCTAAAGTTTGCAGGAATGCTCTGTTTGAAACAAAATCCCTTAAATCATGAACACAGCGTGCAATCCGTGAATCCGTTATTATGTAAGCATTTTGGTATGAAAGCCAGCATTCTTGATCCTGTGTCATACAAACCAAACCGCGTGTAAATCGTTTGAGAACTCAGTGAGTTGTGGTGCTTTTCATGCCTCAATAAGCTTGGTTTATACTTCAACACACGACAATATCGCACGTAGAAAATCGCTGATGTACAAACGCACAACAAGTCGTCTCCGCTTGTGGAGTGAGCGAGTGAGCAGAGATTTGAGTGTTGGAATTTGGCTAAAGGAGTATACAGGCAAGCAAACTTGTAGCTTTTCGGCAATTTTGAATCCAAATAGGTCATGTGTGTGAATCTTGCGACCCGTCCCGTATTGCTGTTGGCAACCCTATAACAGTTATACAATAATGCTAAAAGGATAACACAAAAAGCCCTGGGAGTTTGTTTCCATTGTGGTCCTGTGTATTCAATTCATCAAGACATATAAAGACACAATAATAGGGCTGTAGTACTCGAGACCGGTCTCGGTCTCGAGACCGGTCTCGAGACCGCTTTTTGATTTACTCGGTCTTGTCTCGGTCTCACCCATAGTTTGACTCGGTCTTGACTCGGTCTCGCCCATAATTTGACTCGGTCTTGACTCGGACTCGGACTAAGGGACTCGGGACTCTACCCCCACCGAGTCCACTCGAGTCCAAGACCAAGTCACTACAATGCAATGAAATAATTTTATTATACCCATATTATGAGGAGCCCATTCACATTAACATTATAAGAGAGCTGTCTGGCGCTTATGGACAGCTTTCTTGGAGCACATCATCTTGCAGCAGTTGACAGCGCAGCAGCAGCAGAACACCAGCAGTCCTGTCCCTCTAGTTTATATTCTTTTAAAATTATATCCACGAACAGGTGTTTATTTATTTATTGTGTGTTCACTGTGTAGCCTGTGGTTGTTTTAATCATCAGTCTCTAATCATCTAAAGATGAATAGAGACTGCTTTCAGTAAGGTTTCCTTGCGCACATTATACTGTGTCACTCACTGCAGTAAATATATCAGTCCAAGCAGCAAAACTAAAAACATTAATTAACATTAGATCCTGACCGATGCTGTCGTCGGCTTGTCTGGAGATATACCTACATGTAATGTACAAATCACTTAAATTATCTATTCTCTTGTAAGTTGTACCACATTGTGCGTAATTGCGCACAGGGAGACTGACCTCTTTCTGCTTTTCATATTAAGATCAATTCTATTTCTATAATTCTATCAATCCTATTATTTATTTCATACAATAAAACAATAAGTAGGCCTACATCCAGAAACATTTTCACCATGAATATAAAAGCATCAACCTGTATGCATGAGGCAAATACTCTGTAAAAGTAATTGAGCTGTGTTCAAACTGTTACTTGAGTAAAAGTATTGGCTTCAAAATATACTTAAAGTACCAAAAGTGAAAGTACTAAAATATTTGAAAATAGCCGATCTACAAGCTCACAATTGTGAGCTTGTAGATCTGCTATTTTTTTTATAGTCTACTCTATGGTATAAAATATGGCCAAAGTGGTTAATATATTTTTATTATGTAATAATTTATATCTGCTGCAAACTACGTTTTCAAATAATTGTAGTCGAGTAAAAGTACAATATTTGCCTCTGATATGAGTAGAAGTAAAAGTATTGAAAATTGGAAATAATCCAGTAGTAAAAAAAAATACCTCAACATTGTACTTAAGTTGTACAGTACTTGAGTAAATGTACTTAATTACTTTATTTTACACCATTGGATGAGATTTAAAAGTGCCATGTACATTTATTTACACATAGTGACAATACACATTTTCACACATTATGCATACTTATTGAATAGAGCTCATTGTAGTAGGCCAGGCATACCTAATTTTGAGCTTTTCCAAAGTCAGAAACATATAATTGCAGTGTTTCAGATCAAGATTGTTTTCTGTACCTATAAAAAAAAAAAAAAAAAAATCTGGTCTCGGTCTTGACTCGGTCTCGCCCCCCGTCGGTCTCGGTCTTGACTCGGTCTCGCCCCCCGTCGGTCTCGGTCTTGACTCGGACTCGACCCCCTCCCTGGCCTCCCGGACTCGGTCTTGACTCGGACTCGCCCCCCCTCGGACTTGGTACTGACTTGGACTCGCTTTAGGTGGTCTCGACTACAGCCCTACACAATAATATGCAAGAAATCATCAATACTAGGAGCAATAAAAGTATATTCACATAACGTGTGTGTGTGTGTGTGTGTGTGTGTGTGTGTGTGTGTGTGTGTGTGTGTGTGTGTGTGTGTGTGTGTGTGCGCGCGCGCGCGCTGGTCCATCCATCCAGTGAGGCTGGTGCAGGCTGTGGTGAGGCAGGTGCAGAAGGCGGTGACTGACAAGGACGAGGCCTCTCTGCTGGACAGCCTCAGACTGGAGGCCCTGGGTCTGCGGGGGGTCATGGACGACAACGCACAAAGGTACCTGGACCAGCTCACTAACAAGGTACACACACACACACACACACACACACACACACACACACACACACACACACACACACACACACACACACACACACACACACACACACACACACACACCTCACCACCTGCTGAGTCTTTGATTAGACAGCACTCTGTTATTGAGTTCAGAGGTCAATATTGAAAAAAAAGCATTCAACCAAGCTGTGTAATAATGTGGTTTAATGTGTATGCTGTCATGTGTGTTTGTTGTAGACAGTGGTGTGTCGTGTGTTTAATGGATACACTGCATTGTGTGTGTGTGTGTGTGTGTGTGTGTGTGTGTGTGTGTGTGTGTGTGTGTGTGTGTGTGTGTGTGTGTGTGTGTGTGTGTGTGTGTGTGTGTGTGTGTGTGTGTGTGTGTGTGTGTGTGTCCTACTAGACGGTGGTGTTGGACAAAGAGGAGATCCAGAGAGTGGTCATCTCCTGTAATGCTGCAGCCGAGAGACAGAGTAAGAACCTGGTGTTTTCTGACAACATGTCCACTTCAACATGTTGATTGATTGATTGATGTACTTTATTTAGTAAGACATGAGAACATCAGTACATGGAAGTACAAATTCACAATACAAGGTCTACTAAACTGGAAGACTCATTAAGCACTGAGCTTGTTTAAGATGAGATCCCCTTGCACACAAATCATGATGCCGATTACCCATTAATTAGTATTAGTAGTGTGGTTGCCACACAAGACAATAAGTCAAATTGACACATTGGGAATCGTGTGCTTGCATTTTGCTAAGTGATATGTTTTAGAGTTTAATTCATTCAAAACCCACAAATTGCTTCTGGGCAACCACACTTGCAATTTTCCTAAAGTGCATCTTCCTAGTTATTATTATCATTATCATTATCATTATCATTATTATTATTATTATTATTATTATTATTATTATTGCTGTTAGGCGGCTAGAGGGCAGAGAGCCGCTTCCCCAGGCTGCCTGCTCTAGCTCTCTTTCTTTTCTTGCCATTATTCTGCAAGTGGTAAATTAGCTAAATCTGCTCTGCTGTGCATGATAATTAAGGGTTAATATTAAACAGCATTAATGTAAACCTATAGGGTTACTACTACAAAATATTCAGCAAAACGTAAGTATACTGATAGCTTCACATGTTCGACTACCAACAACAAATTATACTGACACTCCATTGATCATGTAGTGGTGTTCAATCCATTGATTGATTTACTTGGTTGTTAAGCAGGTGGGCAGTCGGGAAATCGCCAGTGGTGGAAAGTACATGTACTCAAGTGCTGTACTTAAGTAAAATTTTTAGGCATTTTTACTTCATTAGTATTTCCAATTTGCAATACTTTTACTTCTACTCCACTACATCTCAGAAGCAAATATTCTACTTTTACTGCACTGCAATTATTTGAAAACCTTAGTTACTAGTTACTTTGTAGATTTCGATTATTATTAACCACTTCAGCCCTATAAACATTTCGGCCATTTGAAAATAGCCGAAATGATCTTTCAAAAGATTTTTATACATTTGAAAACTTGTGAAATGGGATATTCTGCATATTTACTTTGGTACTTTAAGTACATTTTGATACCAATACTTTTGTTGTAGTTTTACTCAATAACATTTTTATTCCGGACTTTTACTTGTAAGGGCACGGTCACACCAAAATATGGCTGCCGGCTGATAAACTCTTTTGCAGCCAGCGCATTCTAAAAACAGAGTAGCTTGCAGCGCAATCTGTCCCAATAACCAGTGACCCACCTGTCACTCACCTTGAAGACCCGCCCGTAGCCCGCAGTTGCTCAATTGCGAGCTACGTCGCTACGAGCCATGTCGCTTCCTGAGTCTTGGGATGGTCTGCCTTCGACTCACCCGATCGGTGAGGGGAAAAAACAGCATCTGTCTCGCGCATTTATCTGCTTCAAATAGACAAGGCGTATAGAGCACATAAACACAAGGTGTGCGCGACGTGCGGATAGATGCGCAAGACCATCAAACCACGCCATTCCCATTGAAAAGCATTTGCAGATTCCGCCTCATAGAACAAAAGTGCGGTGTAGCCGTGCCAACAGAGTATTTCTACATTGCAGTATTGATACTTTTACTTAAGTAAGAAATGTGAGTACTTTCTCCACCACTGGAAATCGCTAATTAAGGCTCAGCTGCGCTGGATGAGACTTTCTTAAATTCTTCACAACGAGACGAAATGGATGCAAGAAGTGAAGTTATAGTTTGGCATCTGACTTAGGGGATTAAACTATACACTTGTTTTATTTGTTACCTGGTGGTTGGTCACTAGTAATGAATGTTTTAGAGGGCCTACATTTACTCGAAAGGTTTTGCAACTCTGCACACACATCACAAGTGGCAATAAATGACGTATTTTAATGGTCTAATGGCCCAATAGCGCCTCCCTACAAAATGTCAACGTTAAAGCCCCACAATACGATTCCATTTACGTCAATTTATGTCAAGATAAGTTATGACAGGGGTGTGCAGGCCGCACAATTGGCTCTCGCAGGCCGCAATTGGCCCGTGGGCCGCCTATTGGGGAACCGTGCGTTAGGGAATCATCTTCAGGGAAATGTCAAGTGTTGCCCCGACGCAAGTCGTGGGTTGCAGCTGTCATGACCGGGGAATCCTTGGGGGGAATATGGTGTTTCTATGAGATAAACGTGCGTTCGTTCTCTCTCTCTCTCACACACACACACACACACACACACACACACACACACACACACACACACACACACACACACACACACACACACACACACACACACACACACACACACACAGAGGTGATGTCTATATCTTCTTTGCCGTTGAGCAGGCTAGTGGTCTAACTGGTATATTCTGTCCTGTGTTTGTCATTACAGAGCTGAACAAGAGGCAGTGTGAGGTATTGTATGACTACCAGGCACAGCAGGAGAATCAACTGGAGCTCGAAGTGGGAGACATCATTGACTTCATTAAAGAGGTACATTTATTATCCTCACCTGGCTGGCTAACACGCTAAGTAACAGGAAGACAGCTACTGTACTGTATTCCCTAACTCCAAGCTAGCAAACTTATTAACTATTGTTATTACATCTCTGCCATTCCCCTGCATATTGTTGCACAAACTGTCTGTATAATGTAGAGTTAGAAGGAGAGCTCGTCATTGAAGTCATGGTGTATGTACTGGTACTGGTATACTGGTAATGGTGCAAGGCTACTGGTCTATTTAGATACTTTTGTAAGACCTTTGGTTTTCTATTGTTTATTTGCATGTCATCATGTCATCCTGGGTCAATTGACCTGGTTGGAGTCAGTGTCCTGATTGTAGTTTGTAAGCTAGACAGACAGCAGATCTGCCTCTAAGATGTACGACACAGGGAGGGGGTGGGGCTAGATGACCAAGTATGATGGTGCACCGTGGCGCTCAGGCGCCGCAGTGGTAAAGTCCCTGTGAATCCACAGTGGCGCTCAGGCGCCGCAGTGGTAAAGTCCCTGTGAATCCACCGTGGTGTTCAGGCGGTGCAGTGGTAAAGTCCCTGTGAGTCCATCGTGGTGCTCAGCCGGTGCAGTGGTAAAGTCCCTGTGAATCCATTGTGGTGTTCAGGCGTCACAGTGGTAAAGTCCCTGTGAATCCACCGTGGTGTTCAGGTGTCACAGTGGTAAAGTCCCTGTGAATCCACCGTGGTGTTCAGGCGTCACAGTGGTAAAGTCCCTGTGAATCCATCGTGGTGTTCAGGCTTCACAGTGGTAAAGTCCCTGTGAATCCATCGTGGTGTTCAGGTGGTGCAGTGGTAAAGTCCCTGTGAATCCATCGTGGTGTTCAGGTGTCACAGTGGTAAAGTCCCTGTGAATCCATCGTGGTGCTCAGGTGGTGCAGTGGTAAAGTCCCTGTGAATCCATCGTGGTGCTCAGGCGTCACAGTGGTAAAGTCCCTGTGAATCCATCGTGGTGTTCAGGTGTCACAGTGGTAAAGTCCCTGTGAATCCATCGTGGTGCTCAGGCGTCACAGTGGTAAAGTCCCTGTGAATCCATCGTGGTGTTCAGGCGTCACAGTGGTAAAGTCCCTGTGAATCCATCGTGGTGTTCAGGTGGTACAGTGGTAAAGTCCCTGTGAATCCATCGTGGTGTTCAGGTGGTGCAGTGGTAAAGTCCCTGTGAATCCACCTTGGTGCTCAGGTGGTACAGTGGTAAAGTCCCTGTGAATCCATCGTGGTGTTAAGGTGTCACAGTGGTAAAGTCCCTGTGAATCCACCGTGGTGTTCAGGTGGTGCAATGGTAAAGTCCCTGTGAATCCATCGTGGTGCTCAGGCGTCACAGTGGTAAAGTCCCTGTGAATCCATCGTGGTGTTCAGGTGGTGCAGTGGTAAAGTCCCTGTGAATCCACCGTGGTGTTCAGGTGGTGCAGTGGTAAAGTCCCTGTGAATCCACCTAGGTGTTCAGGTGGTGCAGTGGTAAAGTCCCTGTGAATCCATCGTGGTGTTCAGGTGGTGCAGTGGTAAAGTCCCTGTGAATCCACCGTGGTGTTCAGGTGGTGCAGTGGTAAAGTCCCTGTGAATCCATCGTGGTGTTCAGGTGGTGCAGTGGTAAAGTCCCTGTGAATCCACCGTGGTGTTCAGGTGGTGCAGTGGTAAAGTCCCTGTGAATCCATCGTGGTGCTCAGGTGTCACAGTGGTAAAGTCCCTGTGAATCCATCGTGGTGCTCAGGTGGTGCAGTGGTAAAGTCCCTGTGAATCCATCGTGGTGCTCAGGCGTCACAGTGGTAAAGTCCCTGTGAATCCATCGTGGTGCTCAGGCGTCACAGTGGTAAAGTCCCTGTGAATCCATCGTGGTGTTCAGGCGTCACAGTGGTAAAGTCCCTGTGAATCCATCGTGGTGCCCAGGTGGTGCAGTGGTAAAGTCCCTGTGAATCCACCTTGGTGCTCAGGTGGTACAGTGGTAAAGTCCCTGTGAATCCATCGTGGTGTTAAGGTGTCACAGTGGTAAAGTCCCTGTGAATCCACCGTGGTGTTCAGGTGGTGCAATGGTAAAGTCCCTGTGAATCCATCGTGGTGCTCAGGCGTCACAGTGGTAAAGTCCCTGTGAATCCACCGTGGTGTTCAGGTGGTGCAGTGGTAAAGTCCCTGTGAATCCACCGTGGTGTTCAGGTGGTGCAGTGGTAAAGTCCCTGTGAATCCATCGTGGTGTTCAGGTGGTGCAGTGGTAAAGTCCCTGTGAATCCACCGTGGTGTTCAGGTGGTGCAGTGGTAAAGTCCCTGTGAATCCATCGTGGTGTTCAGGTGGTGCAGTGGTAAAGTCCCTGTGAATCCACCGTGGTGTTCAGGTGGTGCAGTGGTAAAGTCCCTGTGAATCCACCGTGGTGTTCAGGTGGTGCAGTGGTAAAGTCCCTGTGAATCCACCTAGGTGTTCAGGTGGTGCAGTGGTAAAGTCCCTGTGAATCCACCGTGGTGTTCAGGTGGTGCAGTGGTAAAGTCCCTGTGAATCCATCGTGGTGCTCAGGTGTCACAGTGGTAAAGTCCCTGTGAATCCATCGTGGTGCTCAGGTGGTGCAGTGGTAAAGTCCCTGTGAATCCATCGTGGTGCTCAGGCGTCACAGTGGTAAAGTCCCTGTGAATCCATCGTGGTGCTCAGGCGTCACAGTGGTAAAGTCCCTGTGAATCCATCGTGGTGTTCAGGCGTCACAGTGGTAAAGTCCCTGTGAATCCATCGTAGTGCCCAGGTGGTGCAGTGGTAAAGTCCCTGTGAATCCACCTTGGTGCTCAGGTGGTACAGTGGTAAAGTCCCTGTGAATCCATCGTGGTGTTAAGGTGTCACAGTGGTAAAGTCCCTGTGAATCCACCGTGGTGTTCAGGTGGTGCAATGGTAAAGTCCCTGTGAATCCATCGTGGTGCTCAGGCGTCACAGTGGTAAAGTCCCTGTGAATCCACCGTGGTGTTCAGGTGGTGCAGTGGTAAAGTCCCTGTGAATCCACCGTGGTGTTCAGGTGGTGCAGTGGTAAAGTCCCTGTGAATCCATCGTGGTGTTCAGGTGGTGCAGTGGTAAAGTCCCTGTGAATCCACCGTGGTGTTCAGGTGGTGCAGTGGTAAAGTCCCTGTGAATCCATCGTGGTGTTCAGGTGGTGCAGTGGTAAAGTCCCTGTGAATCCACCGTGGTGTTCAGGTGGTGCAGTGGTAAAGTCCCTGTGAATCCATCGTGGTGCTCAGGTGTCACAGTGGTAAAGTCCCTGTGAATCCATCGTGGTGCTCAGGTGGTGCAGTGGTAAAGTCCCTGTGAATCCATCGTGGTGTTCAGGTGTCACAGTGGTAAAGTCCCTGTGAATCCATCGTGGTGTTCAGGTGGTGCAGTGGTAAAGTCCCTGTGAATCCATCGTGGTGCTCAGGTGGTGCAGTGGTAAAGTCCCTGTGAATCCATCGTGGTGCTCAGGCGTCACAGTGGTAAAGTCCCTGTGAATCCATCGTGGTGTTCAGGCGGTACAGTGGTAAAGTCCCTGTGAATCCATCGTGGTGTTAAGGTGTCACAGTGGTAAAGTCCCTGTGAATCCACTGTGGTGTTCAGGTGGTGCAGTGGTAAAGTCCCTGTGAATCCACCGTGGTGCTCAGGTGGTGCAGTGGTAAAGTCCCTGTGAATCTATCGTGGTGTTCAGGTGGTGCAGTGGTAAAGTCCCTGTGAATCCACCGTGGTGTTCAGGTGGTGCAGTGGTAAAGTCCCTGTGAATCCATCGTGGTGCTCAGGCGTCACAGTGGTAAAGTCCCTGTGAATCCATCGTGGTGTTCAGGCGGTACAGTGGTAAAGTCCCTGTGAATCCATCGTGGTGTTAAGGTGTCACAGTGGTAAAGTCCCTGTGAATCCACTGTGGTGTTCAGGTGGTGCAGTGGTAAAGTCCCTGTGAATCCACCGTGGTGCTCAGGTGGTGCAGTGGTAAAGTCCCTGTGAATCTATCGTGGTGTTCAGGTGGTGCAGTGGTAAAGTCCCTGTGAATCCACCGTGGTGTTCAGGTGGTGCAGTGGTAAAGTCCCTGTGAATCCATCGTGGTGTTCAGGTGGTGCAGTGGTAAAGTCCCTGTGGTGTTCAGGTGTTACAGTGGTAAAGTCCCTGTGAATCCATCGTGGTGTTCAGGTGGTGCAGTGGTAAAGTCCCTGTGAATCCACCGTGGTGTTCAGGTGGTGCAGTGGTAAAGTCCCTGTGGTGTTCAGGTGTTACAGTGGTAAAGTCCCTGTGAATCCACCGTGGTGTTCAGGTGGTGCAGTGGTAAAGTCCCTGTGGTGTTCAGGTGTTACAGTGGTAAAGTCCCTTTGAATCCATCGTGGTGTTCAGGTGGTGCAGTGGTAAAGTCCCTGTGAATCCACCGTGGCGCTCAGGCGTCACAGTGGTAAAGTCCCTGTGAATCCACCGTGGTGTTCAGGTGGTGCAGTGGTAAAGTCCCTGTGAATCCACCGTGGTGTTCAGGTGGTGCAGTGGTAAAGTCCCTGTGAATCCATCGTGGTGCTCAGGCGTCACAGTGGTAAAGTCCCTGTGAATCCACCGTGGTGTTCAGGTGGTGCAGTGGTAAAGTCCCTGTGAATCCACCGTGGTGTTCAGGTGGTGCAGTGGTAAAGTCCCTGTGAATCCATCGTGGTGTTCAGGTGGTGCAGTGGTAAAGTCCCTGTGAATCCACCGTGGTGTTCAGGTGGTGCAGTGGTAAAGTCCCTGTGAATCCATCGTGGTGTTCAGGTGGTGCAGTGGTAAAGTCCCTGTGAATCCACCGTGGTGTTCAGGTGGTGCAGTGGTAAAGTCCCTGTGAATCCATCGTGGTGCTCAGGTGTCACAGTGGTAAAGTCCCTGTGAATCCATCGTGGTGCTCAGGTGGTGCAGTGGTAAAGTCCCTGTGAATCCATCGTGGTGCTCAGGCGTCACAGTGGTAAAGTCCCTGTGAATCCATCGTGGTGTTCAGGTGTCACAGTGGTAAAGTCCCTGTGAATCCATCGTGGTGTTCAGGTGGTGCAGTGGTAAAGTCCCTGTGAATCCATCGTGGTGCTCAGGTGGTGCAGTGGTAAAGTCCCTGTGAATCCATTGTGGTGCTCAGGCGTCACAGTGGTAAAGTCCCTGTGAATCCACCGTGGTGCTCAGGCGTCACAGTGGTAAAGTCCCTGTGAATCCATCGTGGTGTTCAGGCGGTACAGTGGTAAAGTCCCTGTGAATCCATCGTGGTGATAAGGTGTCACAGTGGTAAAGTCCCTGTGAATCCACTGTGGTGTTCAGGTGGTGCAGTGGTAAAGTCCCTGTGAATCCATCGTGGTGTTCAGGTGGTGCAGTGGTAAAGTCCCTGTGAATCCACCGTGGTGTTCAGGTGGTGCAGTGGTAAAGTCCCTGTGAATCCACCGTGGTGCTCAGGTGGTGCAGTGGTAAAGTCCCTGTGAATCTATCGTGGTGTTCAGGTGGTGCAGTGGTAAAGTCCCTGTGAATCCACCGTGGTGTTCAGGTGGTGCAGTGGTAAAGTCCCTGTGAATCCATCGTGGTGTTCAGGTGGTGCAGTGGTAAAGTCCCTGTGGTGTTCAGGTGTTACAGTGGTAAAGTCCCTGTGAATCCATCGTGGTGTTCAGGTGGTGCAGTGGTAAAGTCCCTGTGGTGTTCAGGTGTTACAGTGGTAAAGTCCCTGTGAATCCACCGTGGTGTTCAGGTGGTGCAGTGGTAAAGTCCCTTTGGTGTTCAGGTGGTGCAGTGGTAAAGTCCCTTTGAATCCATCGTGGTGTTCAGGTGGTGCAGTGGTAAAGTCCCTGTGAATCCACCGTGGCGCTCAGGCGTCACAGTGGTAAAGTCCCTGTGAATCCATCGTGGTGCTCAGGCGTCACAGTGGTAAAGTCCCTGTTAATCCATCGTGGTGTTCAGGTGATGCAGTGGTAAAGTCCCCGTGAATCCACCGTGGTGTTCAGGTGGTGCAGTGGTAAAGTCCCTGTGATTCCATTGTGGTGTTCAGGTGGTGCAGTGGTAAAGTCCCTGTGAATCCATCGTGGTGTTCAGGTGGTGCAGTGGTAAAGTCCCTGTGAATCCATCGTGGTATTCAGGTGGTGCAGTGGTAAAGTCCCTGTGAATCTATCGTGGTGCTCAGGTGTCACAGTGGTAAAGTCCCTGTGAATCCACCGTGGTGCTCAGGCGGTGCAGTCGTAAAGTCCCTGTGAATCCACCGTGGTGCTCAGGCGGTGCAATGGTAAAGTCCTTGTGAATCCATCGTGGTGTTCAGGCGTCACAGTGGTAAAGTCCCTGTGAATACACCGTGGTGCTCAGGTGGTGCAGTGGTAAAGTCCCTGTGAATCCATCGTGGTGCTCAGGTGGTGCAGTGGTAAAGTCCCTGTGAATCCACCGTGGTGCTCAGGCGGTGCAGTGGTAAAGTCCCTGTGAATCCATCGTGGTGTTCAGGCGTCACAGTGGTAAAGTCCCTGTGAATCCACCGTGGTGTTCAGGTTTCCCAGTGGTAAAGTCCCTGTGAATCCATCGTGGCGCTCAGGCGTCACAGTGGTAAAGTCCCTGTGAATCCATCGTGGTGTTCAGGTGGTGCAGTGGTAAAGTCCCTGTGAATCCACCGTGGTGTTCAGGCGTCACAGTGGTAAAGTCCCTGTGAATCCATCGTGGTGCTCAGGTGGTGCAGTGGTAAAGTCCCTGTGAATCCATCGTGGCGCTCAGGCGTCACAGTGGTAAAGTCCCTGTGAATCCATCGTGGTGCTCAGGTGGTGCAGTGGTAAAGTCCCTGTGAATCCACCGTGGTGTTCAGGCATCACAGTTGTAGAGTCCCTGTGAATCCACCGTGGTGTTCAGGTGGTGCAGTGGTAAAGTCCCTTTAAATCCATCGTGGTGTTCAGGTGGTGCAGTGGTAAAGTCCCTGTGAATCCACCGTGGCGCTCAGGCGTCACAGTGGTAAAGTCCCTGTGAATCCATCTTTGTGCTCAGGTGGTGCAGTGGTAAAGTCCCTGTGAATCCACCGTGGTGCTCAGGCGGTGCAGTGGTGAAGTCCCTGTGAATCCACCGTGGTGTTCAGGTGGTGCAGTGGTAAAGTCCCTGTGAATCCACCGTGGCGCTCAGGCGTCACAGTGGTAAAGTCCCTGTGAATCCATCTTTGTGCTCAGGTGGTGCAGTGGTAAAGTCCCTGTGAATCCACCGTGGTGCTCAGGCGGTGCAGTGGTGAAGTCCCTGTGAATCCACCGTGGTGTTCAGGCGGTGCAGTGGTAAAGTCCCTGTGAATCCACCGTGGTGTTCAGGTGGTGCAGTGGTAAAGTCCCTGTGAATCCACCGTGGTGCTCAGGTGGTGCAGTGGTAAAGTCCCTGTGAATCTATCGTGGTGTTCAGGTGGTGCAGTGGTAAAGTCCCTGTGAATCCACCGTGGTGTTCAGGTGGTGCAGTGGTAAAGTCCCTGTGAATCCATCGTGGTGTTCAGGTGGTGCAGTGGTAAAGTCCCTGTGGTGTTCAGGTGTTACAGTGGTAAAGTCCCTGTGAATCCATCGTGGTGTTCAGGTGGTGCAGTGGTAAAGTCCCTGTGAATCCACCGTGGTGTTCAGGTGGTGCAGTGGTAAAGTCCCTGTGGTGTTCAGGTGTTACAGTGGTAAAGTCCCTGTGAATCCACCGTGGTGTTCAGGTGGTGCAGTGGTAAAGTCCCTGTGGTGTTCAGGTGGTGCAGTGGTAAAGTCCCTTTGAATCCATCGTGGTGTTCAGGTGGTGCAGTGGTAAAGTCCCTGTGAATCCACCGTGGCGCTCAGGCGTCACAGTGGTAAAGTCCCTGTGAATCCATCGTGGTGCTCAGGCGTCACAGTGGTAAAGTCCCTGTGAATCCATCGTGGTGCTCAGGTGGTGCAGTGGTAAAGTCCCTGTGAATCCACCGTGGTGTTCAGGCATCACAGTTGTAGAGTCCCTGTGAATCCACCGTGGTGTTCAGGTGGTGCAGTGGTAAAGTCCCTTTAAATCCATCGTGGTGTTCAGGTGGTGCAGTGGTAAAGTCCCTGTGAATCCACCGTGGCGCTCAGGCGTCACAGTGGTAAAGTCCCTGTGAATCCATCTTTGTGCTCAGGTGGTGCAGTGGTAAAGTCCCTGTGAATCCACCGTGGTGCTCAGGCGGTGCAGTGGTGAAGTCCCTGTGAATCCACCGTGGTGTTCAGGTGGTGCAGTGGTAAAGTCCCTGTGAATCCACCGTGGCGCTCAGGCGTCACAGTGGTAAAGTCCCTGTGAATCCATCTTTGTGCTCAGGTGGTGCAGTGGTAAAGTCCCTGTGAATCCACCGTGGTGCTCAGGCGGTGCAGTGGTGAAGTCCCTGTGAATCCACCGTGGTGTTCAGGCGGTGCAGTGGTAAAGTCCCTGTGAATCCACCGTGGTGTTCAGGTGGTGCAGTGGTAAAGTCCCTGTGAATCCACCGTGGTGCTCAGGTGGTGCAGTGGTAAAGTCCCTGTGAATCTATCGTGGTGTTCAGGTGGTGCAGTGGTAAAGTCCCTGTGAATCCACCGTGGTGTTCAGGTGGTGCAGTGGTAAAGTCCCTGTGAATCCATCGTGGTGTTCAGGTGGTGCAGTGGTAAAGTCCCTGTGGTGTTCAGGTGTTACAGTGGTAAAGTCCCTGTGAATCCATCGTGGTGTTCAGGTGGTGCAGTGGTAAAGTCCCTGTGAATCCACCGTGGTGTTCAGGTGGTGCAGTGGTAAAGTCCCTGTGGTGTTCAGGTGTTACAGTGGTAAAGTCCCTGTGAATCCACCGTGGTGTTCAGGTGGTGCAGTGGTAAAGTCCCTGTGGTGTTCAGGTGGTGCAGTGGTAAAGTCCCTTTGAATCCATCGTGGTGTTCAGGTGGTGCAGTGGTAAAGTCCCTGTGAATCCACCGTGGCGCTCAGGCGTCACAGTGGTAAAGTCCCTGTGAATCCATCGTGGTGCTCAGGCGTCACAGTGGTAAAGTCCCTGTGAATCCATCGTGGTACTCAGGTGGTGCAGTGGTAAAGTCCCTGTGAATCTATCGTGGTGCTCAGGTGTCACAGTGGTAAAGTCCCTGTGAATCCACCGTGGTGCTCAGGCGGTGCAGTCGTAAAGTCCCTGTGAATCCACCGTGGTGCTCAGGCGGTGCAATGGTAAAGTCCTTGTGAATCCATCGTGGTGTTCAGGCGTCACAGTGGTAAAGTCCCTGTGAATACACCGTGGTGCTCAGGTGGTGCAGTGGTAAAGTCCCTGTGAATCCATCGTGGTGCTCAGGTGGTGCAGTGGTAAAGTCCCTGTGAATCCACCGTGGTGCTCAGGCGGTGCAGTGGTAAAGTCCCTGTGAATCCATCGTGGTGTTCAGGCGTCACAGTGGTAAAGTCCCTGTGAATCCACCGTGGTGTTCAGGTTTCCCAGTGGTAAAGTCCCTGTGAATCCATCGTGGCGCTCAGGCGTCACAGTGGTAAAGTCCCTGTGAATCCATCGTGGTGTTCAGGTGGTGCAGTGGTAAAGTCCCTGTGAATCCACCGTGGTGTTCAGGCGTCACAGTGGTAAAGTCCCTGTGAATCCATCGTGGTGCTCAGGTGGTGCAGTGGTAAAGTCCCTGTGAATCCATCGTGGCGCTCAGGCGTCACAGTGGTAAAGTCCCTGTGAATCCATCGTGGTGCTCAGGTGGTGCAGTGGTAAAGTCCCTGTGAATCCACCGTGGTGTTCAGGCATCACAGTTGTAGAGTCCCTGTGAATCCACCGTGGTGTTCAGGTGGTGCAGTGGTAAAGTCCCTTTGAATCCATCGTGGTGTTCAGGTGGTGCAGTGGTAAAGTCCCTGTGAATCCACCGTGGCGCTCAGGCGTCACAGTGGTAAAGTCCCTGTGAATCCATCTTTGTGCTCAGGTGGTGCAGTGGTAAAGTCCCTGTGAATCCACCGTGGTGCTCAGGCGGTGCAGTGGTGAAGTCCCTGTGAATCCACCGTGGTGTTCAGGTGGTGCAGTGGTAAAGTCCCTGTGAATCCACCGTGGCGCTCAGGCGTCACAGTGGTAAAGTCCCTGTGAATCCATCTTTGTGCTCAGGTGGTGCAGTGGTAAAGTCCCTGTGAATCCACCGTGGTGCTCAGGCGGTGCAGTGGTGAAGTCCCTGTGAATCCACCGTGGTGCTCAGGCGGTGCAGTGGTAAAGTCCCTGTGAATCCACCGTAGTGTTCAGGCGGTGCAGTGGTAAAGTCCCTGTGAATCCACCGTGGTGTTCAGGCGGTGCAGTGGTAAAGTCCCTGTTAATCCACCGTGGTGTTCAGGCGGTGCAGTGGTGAAGTCCCTGTTAATCCACCATGGTGTTCAGGCGGTGCAGTGGTAAAGTCCCTGTGAATCCACTGTGGTGTTCAGGCGGTGCAGTGGTGAAGTCCCTGTTAATCCACCATGGTGTTCAGGCGGTGCAGTGGTAAAGTCCCTGTGAATCCACTGTGGTGTTCAGGCGGTGCAGTGGTGAAGTCCCTGTTAATCCACCATGGTGTTCAGGCGGTGCAGTGGTAAAGTCCCTGTGAATCCACCGTGGTGTTCAGGCGGTGCAGTGGTGAAGTCCCTGTTAATCCACCATGGTGTTCAGGCGGTGCAGTGGTGAAGTCCCTGTTAATCCACCATGGTGTTCAGGCGGTGCAGTGGTGAAGTCCCTGTTAATCCATCGTGGTGCATCCGGCTTTGTCTAGGTGAACACAATTGGCCCGTGTTCGGGGGAGGGAAGCCGGGAGGGGAGGGTGTCTCTGCATGTATTCCTATAGCCTGGGGAGGCACATGTGTTAGGCGGGAGTAGTAGGACGAAGGCCCAATGTCCTCCCGGTGGGGGCTCCTCACTGGCAGGTGAGTCAGTAGGATACGACTGCAGTAACAACACAGAAATGTGTGTGGAGAGGAATTAATTGGGGAGAAAAAGGGGTTAAAAATAATTGCCTACTCTGAATTTTAGGAAACAATAAAGAAATAAAATAACATCCTCACTATAAACATAAATACACAAACAACATAAATGTGACCATGCATTCGTGTGTGCGTCACATTCATTTATATATATATTTTTTGACTATTATGTTTCATGTTGTTTTTTTCATATATTTTGGTTGGAGATGTTACTCTCCAAATGTACTTTCAGAGCATGTTGTCCAACTTTTAACAATACATCAAAATACATAGTGGAAGTTCAGGTGGATAAACAATGCCTTATGTCTTGTACCTTCAGGGTGGTCATGTTGGATGGTGGTTCGGTACCTTGAATGGCAAGTCTGGGTATTTCCCCTCCAACTATGTCAAAGAAGTAGAGGCATCGGGAGCTGAGACAGGTAAGACTGCTGTCTGGGTTTCATTAAACAAGCTACACCATGACATTTTTTTTCTTCATATTTATTTGTGTTTTTTTGGGTTCCCCAGCGTCCATTCTACCCCCAATTAAATTACATTACATTACATTACATTACAGTCATTTAGCAGACGCTTTTATCCAAAGCGACTTACAATAAGTGTATTCAACATAGGTAGGGAACGAAAACTACTAATCACCAGAAGTCTTTAGTGCATTTTCTGCAAAAACAAGCAACCAAGAGTATACCTAGCGCTAAGGTAAAAGTGCAATATATCAGCTACCTATTTCCTTAAACAGATGAGACAAAATAGCTAAATCAAATGAGCATGAGCTAAAACAAATAAGTGTATCGACTAAACAAGATCCAATAGACAATCCAATAATCCAATAAACAATACAGCAATATAAAACAAGCGTTCGTAGAAAACTAAATAATAAAAATAAATAATCAAATAAATAAATACATAAACAAACAAACAAGCAAATAAATCTGAACACTCTGGCTTTCACTTTTCTGAGAATGTGTCTCTGAAGAGGGAATTTCATTTGCTACTGGCCAATCACAGCGGGCCTTGGCTTTAGGATTTCAAAAGAACATGTTACTGGCCAATCACAGCGGGCCTTGGCTTTAGGATTTAAAAAGAACATGTTTTCCGATCCGCCATTTTGTTAATTAGGGCCAGAGCACTGCACCTTTGCGAAGTGCTATTGTAATTGCGAAGATTATTATTTTGTTGATAGTGAAATGCTTTTATGAGGTCCTAAACGTACTCAAAAAGTTAAAGGTAGGGTGATTTTCTTTGGTTAAAATAAGTGTTAAATAGCTCTATATTCTGATGGTACTCATTGCTATAGAGTGTTTGTTCAGTAAAAGGAGTCTCCTTGTCTCTCCAGCTCTTTATAAAACAGAAAATGCATTTTCGTTTCAGTTTCAGTTTCATTTCCAATTTTATCCAATCAGGATAGAGAACTCAATCAGGATATAGATTAAACAAGAGAAATTGGAAGTGATGACATTAAGAAATGAGCAGGCAAAATTGGAACTGGAACACTATAAAAATGAAGCTTAAAAATGGGTACTTTCTCCTGATTGGCTGAGATTTTGACACCTACCGGAAAATGTATTTTCTGTTTATTAAAGAGCTGGAGAGACGGGGAGACTCCTGTTACTGAACAAACACTCTATAGCAATGATTACTATCAGAATATAGTGCTTTAACCTTTTAACAAAATACTTTTTGTTTTAACCAAAAAAAATCCTTACCCTACCTTTAAGCAACTTGCATACACATACACAAGTGGCAAAAAATAACGAATTTTAATGGTCTCAAAAAGGGGCGTGGCCTAATGGCTCAATACTGCCACCTACAAAATGCCAACGTTGAATCCCCACAATATGGTTTCGCCTACATGTATGAAAATTGCTACCCACCAGTACCAAAATGGCTGACGGGAAGTCAGCCATTTTGAATTTATTGTGGCGTTTTAGTGATTTTTTTTTCATCACAGCAGATCATCTGCTTCGGTTCTCTGCGTCTTCCTCACTCACTCCAGCCACCAGAATGTCCTGAAGATGTCTTCTTCTGGTCAACTTCAGATTCTGGAAAGATTAAGACAAAAGTACAAAAAGACACATTGTGGAAGCCTTCACTACCGTGCTTAGTCTTTCATACAGTTTCAGAAATACACAACTAAGACAGCTAGCGGACCCGCAAATTAATTTATATTTGGCCACAGACCCTCATCTGAAAACATGTGCCAGGTACTATAAAAGTACTAGAAGTACTAGTACTTCTCCTTCTGCTTTCTCCCCCCATTCTTAATACACACACAGAGTGTGTGTGTGTGTGTGTGTGTGTGTGTGTGTGTGTGTGTGTGTGTGTGTGTGTGTGTGTGTGTGTGTGTGTGTGTGTGTTTTGATATCCTTGGCCAATAAGATATCGTTCTGTGTTGAAAACAAGCCAACATGAATGTGCTATTGTAGCTAGTGGGGCGGGTGGGTTGAATCTTAGCAAGAGTGTCCCAAATTTCCATGGTTACATCGGTTTGTCATGTTGTATTTCATCCTATCCTGTGTTTCCGAGGCGCCTTGAACGCACCATCAGCAAAAAAAAAGAAAAGCCGAGCGGTCTCTGACATTCATCTGCGCAGCGCGGAGTGAAGTCAATCTAAGTGCAGACTACAGACTACTATGCAGCAGCAGCAGCCGTGATTATAGATAGCCTCTCGGGTTAAAAATGCAAGAGAAGCACCTCTTAGCTTTATAAAAAATCCCTGTCCGTTTATCAGTTGTTGTGTCACTGACTGTAGCACGCTGAGTGATAATGATCCACAGCTGTATTGTTCTTCTTGCAGAGTCTCCGACGCAATATCATTTTGTAATCAAAGAAATGCTTCTGCGCTGTATTAAGTACACACACGACACGCATGAACAACAACAACGCTGCTGGGACCGGGTGTACTGCTTGTGTTTAAAACAAAGTCTTTTTCACAACTTTTCACTGTTGATGCAGTTTATTTTTCTCTCTGCTGCTGCTCTCTCTGGGCTCAGTGGGCTAGAGCCTAATTTATAATTTGCAGCACGACGGTGTCCCGTGCCTAAAATAGCAGACATACAAGCTCACAACGCTTTGTGGATGCAACTCATTGTGGGCTTGTAGGTCTGCTATGTTTTTAAAACATTATGGCTAAACATGGCATAATCCTGGATTGTATTCATATAATATGATAACACAGGCCTGGGTCTTCAACGTTTTTCAGGTCAAGGACCCCTTAGCTGAGAGAGAGAGAGATAGAGAGACCCTTATTATATATACACTGTGTATATATGTCACAGGTAAATTGGCATTCCAGGTAAATTGGAAGGGGAGCGCTTGTTTTTAGGCACGGGCGGCGGGGCTGCGATGCAGGGCTTTTCGAGACAGGTTTTTTTTACGCGAGGCTCGCGAGGAGGAGGAGGAGGAGGCGCGAGGCGGGGCTTTGATATGAGGCGGCGCGAGGAGGAGGAGGAGCGAAGCGGGGCTTTGATACGAGGCCGACCTGGCTTTTGTTGTTCCCCCCACATAGCAACCAGGGACGCTGAACACGCGTTCACACGCACACGTGATAATAGTTATTGTCCATGACGGAGGCGTGCCGACTCAGCAGAGCTTGAGGAGGCAGAGGAGACGTGCCCGAGCGCCTCCAGGCGCGTGTGCCCGCGACGACCGGCCGATGCTCTGCTGGGTCGAATCAGCACCGTCCGAGTTGTGAACCGATAGGGGGAGAATAGGCTTTTCATGGTTACAGTCTATGGTTACTATCCAGTGTCCACGACGACACACATGTGTGCGTGTGCATGTGTGCGCATGCACACACGCGTGCGCACACATGCGTGTGCATGTGTGCATGCGCACAAATGCACACGCACACACGCATGTGCATGCGTGTGGATTCAGTGTGCATTCATTGCCCTCTAGCGTTGGTTCTACAGAATTGAAAACAAGCGCCCCTTTTCCAATTTACCTGGAATGCCAATTTACCTGTAACATATATATATATGTTACAGGTAAATTGGCATTCCAGGTAAATTGGAAAAGAGGCGCTTGTTTTCACCGCCCCCAGGCAATTCCAACGCTAGAGGGAAATGAATGCACACTGAATCCACACGCATGCACATGCGTGTGTGTGCGCACGCATGTGCGTGTGTGCATGCGCACACATGCACACGCATACATGTGTGTCGTCGTGGACACTGGATAGTAACCATAGACTGTATGATAGTAACCCATAAAAAGATCTATTCTCCCGGGTTACAACTCGGACGGCGCTGATTCGACTCAGCAGACCTTCGGCGCGGGCACTCGCGCCTGGAGGCGCCTCCTCGGCCTCAAGCTCTGCTGAGTCGGCGCGCCTCCGTCATGGACAATAACTATTATCACGTGCGGTCCGCGTCGCATCAAAGCCCCGCATCGCGCCTCCTCCTCCTCCTCCTCCTCCTCCTCCTCCTCCTCCTCCTCCTCGCGCCTCCTCGTATCAAAGCCCCGCTTCGCGCCTCCTCCTCCTCCTCGCACCGCCCTGTCTCGAAAAGCCCCGCATCGCAGCCCCGCCCCACACCTAAAAACAAGCGCTCCCCTTCCAATTTACCTGGAATGCCAATTTACCTGTGACACACACACACACACACACACACACACGTACGTTGTGTTCAGTTGATGATTAATTGTGAAGCAAATACTTTGAACAATGGAACATGTAAATTATATTTCCGTTTTGCCTTTTAGGATCTGTTAGGATCTAGTCCCAGAAGCTTGTAGATCTGCTGTGTCTCCACATGTTTGAAAAATGTATCAATATTTGAATCAAATAATTAAGATGAGGCAATGATGTAATAATAACCCATATATATATATATATATATATATATATATATATATATATATATGTATATATTTATATATAAAATACTATTAGTAATAGTAGGCCTAATAATCTGACATATAGATTCAGTGTTAAAACGGATAAAATAATTGCTGTCTGTGGTTTATATGGGCTGTGGCAATGATTTTGACAAATAATAGCTAACAAAAAATGAACTAAATAGTTCATTTTTGGAACCATGAACTTTAGTTCAAAATGTTTAATTATGAACTAACTTTGAACTGAACTAGTTCATGTAGAAAGTGAACTTTCCCAACACTGTCCCTCTGCCCCCCCCCCCCTTCCAGAGGAAAATACATGTTCTTACAGTATGAACCAAGCCCTCTGCCCCCCCCCCCCTTCCAGAGGAAAATACATGTTCTTACAGTATGAACCAATCCCTCTGCCCCCCCCCCCCTTCTTTTGGTTCTTTAAGTTCATTTTCAAGCCAATATTTTTGTACTTTTACTCAAGTACATTTCAAATTCCGGAATAACAGAGTATTTCTATATTGCAGTATTGATACTTTTACTTGAGTAAAACATTTGAGTACCTTTTCCACCACTGGTGTTGGATCATTTCATTATTATTAGGGCCCGAGCACTGCACAGTAGTGCGAAGCTCTATTGAAACTGCAATGATTATTATTCCGCTTCCGCTTCCCGATAATGAATTGCGTTTTTGAGGGGCAATACGTACTCCAAAAGTTACGCAAGTTTGCACACACATTACCAGTGGCAAAAAAATACGTATTTAAATCGTCTCAAAAAGGGGCGTGACCTAATGGCTCAATAGCGCCCCCTACAAAACTTTGTGCTTCAAGCCCGACAATAGATCTGCTATTATTGAAAAATCATGAAAATGTGTGCAAACCTTTGAATATATATTTCTTAAAGCGAACATTTGTAACTCAGATCGTTGCTTCTGGGGGAGGGGGGGGTCCCTAAACATGTTTTCTAAATCCTAACAGTATGTTGCTATATCAGTGGTGCTACGACTTTTCCATGTCAAGGAGCACCAGAATTATATGTAATTTGGCCGCGGACCCCTATCTCAGAATGCGTTGTTCCAGGGACCCCCCAGAAGCACAGATCAGAGTTAAAAATGTTCGCTTTAAAACACAAATGTTCACAATTTTCCCCAAAAAAGTTGCAGATCTACAAGCTCATATGAGCTTGTAGATCTGCTATTTTTTGGAATAGCCAAAGAAGTCTAAAATGGCACAAGATGCTTTCCTGGTCTAAATGTGTTAAGCTGCTTGAGCTCAGCTCAGTGTTAAACCATCTGAGGCTTGATCCCCCCCCCCCCCCCCCCTGTAGCACTTTGAGATCCTTGTCAAATATAAAGTGAATTATAAATAAAATGTATTATTAACAAATTGAAACAGATATAAAATTCCATGTATAAGATGCTTCACCCACAGAGTTTCACCAACAACTCAATGTTCATTCCTCTTGGTTTCAGAGAGACACTTTGTCGACAAACACCGGCCTTTCCTGATTCAGAGAGTGACCAATGTGTATCCCATCCTGGATCTACTCTTTGAGGAGCGTGTCATCACCATGGAGGGCTACCGTAATGTGAGGTCTAAGACCACCACTCTGGACCAGATGAGGGAACTCTATGCACTCCTGACCTCCAGAAAAGCCAAAGACATTTTCTACGAAGGTCTAGAGGAACACGAGAAGTTTCTCCTTTGGAGACTGTAAGTAATTTGCATTTAAATTCATGTTTAGACCAAACACTGCATTAGTAGAAGAGGTGATTTGTATGTATGTATTATTGATTTAAAAAGATAACACTGGTGTTTTCACTCCATCTCTTTGTAACGTTACTGTTGCATCCTGGGAGCCACAGAAAACATTGACATTGTATGTTTCTGTAAACGTCTGATAATTAACATTATGATGTTTCTGAACCCATTTAATATTAATATTGAAGAACTACACAATGTAATAATATATTATAACTGATTCCTTACCTTGTGATAAATGCTCAGATGATGAATAGGAAGGTAGAGCTTTACAGAATGTTTCTCAATAGATCCTCATCATCACCAATATTCTCAATGTCAATATATTTTTTTTTGCACAGATATGGTAATTAACAGTAGCCAGTGGTAGAAAGTAACTAAGTACATTTACTCAAGTAGTGTACTTAAGTTCAATTTATTTTGAACTTTTACTTCTACTCCACTACATCTCAGAGGCAAATATTATACTTTTAATCCATTACAATTATTTGAAAACTTTAGTTACTTTGTAAAACATACATTAACCAGTTTGAAAATAGCCGATCTACAAGCTCTCTACGCGTCGACACCTGGTGAGCTTGTAGATCTGCTATTTTCAAAGGATTTTATACATTTGGAAACTTGTGAAATGGGACATTGTGCATAATGAGTACTTTTACTCTTAGTACTTAAGTACATTTTGATGCCAATAATGTTGTACTTTTACTCAAGTCAATTTTGAATACTGGTACTTTTACTTGTAACAAAGTATTTCTACCACTGGTGGAAAAAATACTCAAATGTAAAGTAAAAGTAGCAATACCACAATATAAGAATACTCTGTTACAAGTAAAAGGCCTGTGTTCAAAATGTTACTTGAGTATTGGCATCAAAATATACTTAAAGTACCAAAAGTAAAAGTACTAAAATGTTTGAAAATAGCAGATCTACAAGCTCATAACGCATCGTGACGCGTTGTGAGCTTGTAGATCTGCTATTTTCAAATAGTCTAGATATAAAATAGGGCTGAATTGGTTAATGTATGTTTTATAATATAATCATTTATATCTGCAAAGTAACTAGTAACTACAAGTTACTAGTTACAAGTTTTTTTAAAAACAAGTTTTCAAATAATTGTAGTGGAGTAAAAGTACAATATTTGCCTCTGAGATGTAGTGGAGTAGAAGTAAAAGTAAAGTACAAATACCTCAGAATTGTACTTAAAGGAGTAGTTCACCCCCAAAATGACTTTTTTTCTATTGATTACTCACCCCATGGAGCCTTGAATTCATGGATTTATTTTTGTTTTTGTCGCATTCCTTCCTTTATTATTTGATTATAATAAATTTAGCCCCATTGATTCCGGTAGGAGACACAAATGCATTTGTGTCTCCTACCGGAATCAATGGGGACAAATTTATTATAATCAAATTATTGTCTTAGGAATGCCACAAAAACAAAAATAAATCCATGAAATCAAGGCTTCATGGGGTGTGTAATTGATAGAAAATAAGTCATTTTTTGGGTGAACTCCTCCTTTAAGTACAGTACTTAAAGGGATACTTCACTTTCGGGCCGGGGACACATTTAAAAAATATATTAAAAATAAATGAAAAAAGTTATGGAAAATTCATGGCCCCCTCACACATTAGTAGGACACTGCGTGTCGTGAGGGGGCCATGAATTTTCCATAACTTTTTTCATTTATTTTTAATATTTTTTTTAAATGTGTCCCCGGCCCGAAAGTGAAGTATCCCTTTAAGTAAATGTACTTAGTTACTTTACACCACTGATACATTGCAATATTTATACTTTAACTTAAGTTAAAAAAATGTAGTATGTTTACCACCACTGACAGTAGCGTTGTTCTTTTTCTCTTAGGAAGTAAGAGATGAAGCGATGAAGCAGGAGTTCTGATGTCTGAGCTGTGGACTGCCTGTTCCTCCAGTCTCCTCCTGTACTTCTATACTTGTCCACCAGATGTCGCCTCATCTCTTCCTTTTGCTTGTAATCCCTGTATTAATCACACATGTGTTGATTACTCATTACCTTCACCTGTTATTTAGCCTGTGTCTCAGTGTCTAAACAGATCGTCTTCATGGCCTTTTACTGTCTCTGCCACTATAGCCTCGTGTCTAGGACCACCAGCAGAACCTCAGAAAGGAGGACAGGCACAGCAGGGACCCCCACATTGATATGTATTATAGCCATGGACCCCCTTCTCAAGATATTTAGTGCCAGGGACCCCCCCAAGATTATTCCAGATTTTTGAAAATGTTTAGAAAATACAAGCTACTGTATGAGCTTGTAGATCTGATCTGCTACTTTAGAATATAGTGTAAAATGGGTTTAAAGGGGTTTAAACTGATTGTGATGCTCTATTAACTCTATTAGCTGGGGACCCCCTTTATTTATGAGCTGGGGACCCCCTTTATTTAGGGAACCAAATGTCACATAAAGTGAATATTATATTATATACCAGGTCATACCTCTATGAGCATGTGTTCACTGTGTGTGTGAGTTGTGATTGAATGGCATATGAAATAAATCAGTCTGGTGATGGACCCTGTGAAGCTGTGTCAGAGCGTCCTCTGTGTTCTAATCAGTGGTGTAAAGTAACTAAGTACATTTACTCAAGAACTGTACTTAAATACAATGTTGAGGTATTTTTACTTTACTGGAGCATTTCAAATTGTCAGTACTTTTACTTCTACTCCACTACATCTCAGAGGCAAATATTGTACTTTTACTTTTACTACAATTATTTGAAAACTTTAGTTACTAGTTACTTTGTAGATTTTGATTATTATTACAAAACATACATTAACCACTTCAGCCCTACAGTATATACATTTCGGCCATTTGAAAATAGCCGATCTACAAGCTCACAATGCGTCGCATCACGAAGCATCGTGAGAATGTGTCAGAGGACCCTAGTATCTTGCGTGCCATTTTTCACTCTTTTGAAAAACATTTTAAATTTACGATCTACATCAATATGTTGTGAGCTTGTAGATCAGCTCTTTTCACAATGTGTAAATGTTTTTTTCACAATAGTAAAGAATTGCCTGATAAGTTTAGACATGAGGCATAAGGCCTTATGGGCAAGATAGAGCCCAGAGAGTGAGTATGTGTACGTGTGCATGTGTTTATATGTTTATGTGTGCACACACACACACACACACACACACACACACACACACAGGTAGAGTTGATTCCATGCAGTGGAAAATCACCATTATATGGTGGGTCTGTCTAGCTCTAGCAGATGATCATGCTAGAAAGACCGACCATATAATGGTGCTCTTTTTCAAGATATCCTATATTAGAATAGAATTGCTTATAGACCCCTTAACAGACGACGTCACACTGATAAGAACCAGTATGCGCGCGCAGGCCGGCACCAAATGAACCCCATTCTGTCAGGTCTCACTAGGACGCGCCTCACTAGCCAACACACAGGAGGAGGTTGAATGAACTGAAACCAGAGAAACCCAGAAACAATATGTTGGGATTTGATTGCATGAAACAATCACCTGTGCGTCCAGTCTCAATGTTGGTAAACAAATAATTGGTCTATTACACGGCTTGGTTGAATGATTGATTCTGATTGGTCAATCGCTGAATTCAGCGGTGTGTTATTTCTGAATAATGAGCTCAATAACAGACCTCTGTCTAATCAAAGACTCAGAGCACCTGCTCATACATATCAACCTGTGCTGATTGATTTTGTGCTCACACACGCACACGCACACATACACACGCACACGCACACGCGCACACACACACACACACACACACACACACACACACACACACACACACACACACACACACACACACACACACACACACACACACACACACACACACACTCACGGATCCTACCTCTCCTGCGTCTGTGTGTGTGTGTGTGTGTGTGCTGGGTAGAAGCTTGTAGACTCTGTAGGCGTGGCTGCCTCTCTTACAGCTCTGCTCTCTGAGCTCACAGACGTCCGGCAGAGAGTTCAGAGCACAGCGGAAGTTAGCCTTCCAGGTCTTTGGATCTGCTGGGTTTCTGTCAGGTCTGTACCGCCCTGAAACACACAGACAGACAGGCAGACAGACAGACAGACAGACAGACAGACAGACAGACAGGCAGGCAGACAGACAGACAGACAGACAGACAGACAGACAGACAGACAGACAGACAGACAGAGGGGTCAGATAGGTGAATCAACGCTGTGTGATCATGTATATGAATCTATGAATCAAGAATGTGTCAACAGTGAGTGAATGCAGGTTCCACTGCACCGTGCAGCAGTGACAACAATGTAGCCTAATCATGAACGGAATAAGAGGCTATAGAAAATGGAGCTAAAAAAACGTGAAGACAAAGAGAACGATGGACCAGGCAATCTCTAAACTGTCCAAATTAGGGGCATATTTAGTTTGGCTTCAGATTCATCCACCTGTTGCATCTTCAAATGAACCTGATGTGTGACGTTACAGCGATTAATCCACACTACGTTACATTAACCTTCATCTGGGTCAGGGAGCCACATTAACAGGTATAGGCTACAGTACTGTTACTGCCTGTCACTGTCCAAATGTCATTTGTACGTGTAGCCTACTTTAACTGTTGGCCGCTGTGCGTTTACAGTTAAGCTACTGCTCAGCCACTGATCCATGAGCTGCTCTTCTGTTTGTTTTGATAAAACGCTTCAGATACTATTTCAAGGTTGGGGGCTGAGAAAGGTAGAAGCACAAAGTCTAGAAAATAAAGACAGATGGTACATATAAACTTCCTTCTTTGGGCCAATTCAGGGCAGTGGTTTCTAACACTTTTTGGTCAAGATTGTAACTGCTTTATTTACATTTTTGGTTTATTCTGTTTTAGGGTTTTGAGTGTTTTCTGTCTTCCATGATTCTTGTGTTTTAATTATTTCTGTATATGAATGACTCTACCTGTTGAGTACTGTGTTCTGTATGTTACCTTGGCAGTGGTGTAAAGTAACCAAGTACATCTACTCAACTACTGTACTTAAGTAAAATTGTGAGGTATTTTTACTTTACTTGAGTATTTCCAATTTCCAATACTTTTACTTCTACTCCACTACATCTCAGAGGCAAATATTGTACTTTTACTCCACTACAATTATTTGAAACCTTTAGTTATAGTTATTTTTCAGATATACTGTAAATTATTACATTATAAAACATACATTCCATTTTAGCCCTATTTTATACCTATAGACTATTTGAAAATAGCAGATCTACAAGCTCACAACGCGTCGCATTGTGACGCGTTGTGAGCTTGTAGATCTGCTATTTTCAAACCTTTTAGTACTTTTACTTTGGGTACTTTAAGTACATTTTGATGGCAATACTTTTGCACTTTTAATCAAGTAAATGTTTAATTCTGGACTTTTACTTGTAACAGAGTATTTCTACATTGCAGTATTGATACTTTTACTTAAGTAAAACATTTGAGTACTTTTTCCACCACTGCCTCGGCTTCACTGAAAATAAGGGCCTGTCGTCTCTCAACTGTATTCTGAGTTGAAATAAAGGTTATGATGATGATTATCTGTATCTGTTTAGAATCTGCATTCTGATCTTATTTGACCTCAAAAGGAAGTGTTTTTCATTTTTCGTGTTTTTCCGTTTTTTCATTTTTCTACTTGTACATAATAGTATTTTGTATTTGTTGTTGATGACATGTATTTTGGTTTTATGTTTTATGCTATGTTGATGAATTGAATACATGGAAACAAGTCCCCGTGACTTTTTAGTGTTATCCTTTCAGCCTTAATGTCTGACTGTACCTCTTGCCTTGTTTAGTTTGTGTCTCATTCCTAAGTCAATAATATGATGACCGGCAGCGGTTCCGGTAGGAGACACAAAGAGTCTCCATTGTGTCTCCTACCGGAACCACTGCCTACTGGTCCGCTGGTCATCAAATTATTGTCTTAGGAATGAGACACAAACTAAACAATATCCATGAATTCAAGTCTCCATGACTAAACTATAGGAAAACAATATTTTTTTGGGTGAACTATCCCTTTAATCACACTGGCCTAACCCCGCCCCTCTTACCATGTGTTTTATCATTAAGTACTTATGACTCAGAATGTGGGCGTGGCTGAGTGACAGAGGTCACATGGTTTACAGTACAGCAACGCTTCCTTCTGTGAACTGCTGCTGTTTTTATACTATGAGGAAATCATCAGGGGTGGGAAGTAACTAAGTACATTTATTCAAGTATTGTACTTAAGTACACTTTTGAGATTTTTTTTTACTTTACTGGAGTATTTCCCATTTTCAATACTTTTAATTCTACTCCACTACATCTCAGAGGAAAATGTTGTACTTTTACTCCACTACAATTATTTGACAACTTTAGTTACTAGTTACTTTGAAGATATACATTCTATTTTTACATTATAAAACATACGTTAACCGCTTTAGCCCTATTTTATACCTAGGCAATTTGAAAATAGCCGATCTCACAACACGACGCGTTGTGAGCTTGTAGATCTGCTATTTCCAAACATTTCAGTATTTTTTACTTTTGGTGCATTTGGATATCAATACTTTTGTACTCTTACTCAAGTCAATTTTGAATTCTGCACTTTTACTTGCAACAGAGTTTCTATACTGCAGTATTATTGATGCTTTTACTTAAGTAAACTACTTGATTAGGAATTAACCAGCGTGATCCGGTCTAAAGCCCGCCCTTAACCTACTATATCCGGTTAATTTTACACATTTATTTCAGTCACCATTTCCGTATCCGCTCTGGAACCCAGACCGGATCTGCTGTTTGTTTGTTTTGTTTTGGGCTGAACTGAGCCCAGCCCAGCCCAGCCTATAGCAGCTCAGTGTGGGCGGGGACCACGTTGACAGACAGCTGAGCAAACCAATCAAAAAGCTCGTCAGACGTTCCTTCCTCTTCCTGTAGTTCAGATACAATCAAGACTTCATGTGGACCAACTAAACTAAACTAAAAGTAAACTAAACCAAACCAAACCACCATGTCTGTGGACTTCAACGCCGTCCTGCTCCAGATCTCCAACGAGCTGGACCTCCAGCAGCTGGACAGCATGAAGTTCCTGTGTAAAGATGTGATCAAGAAGAACCAGAGGGAGAAGATGGACTCTGGACACAAGCTGTTCCTCAGTCTGAGCGAGAAGGGAAAGTTAGACCCAGAAAACACTGTGTTTCTGAGGGACCTGCTGACCGGGGCCGGACGAGAAGACCTGGCTCTGAGACTGGACCAGTACGAGGGCAGGAGGACCCCCGACGACCCTCTGGACGAGAAGGAGAGAGGTATGTGTGTGTGGAACTGGAACACGTCGTTTTTTAGCCCTTGAGACATGACTGTCATGACGAAACTTCAACCTGGTCTTTGCACTGTCTCCATTTACGGTCCGTACATCTACAATAAACGTTCACATTTCAGATATAAAGTGCTGACCTCATGGCCACGGATGTTACGATTATGCACGGGCCCTCAGAGGTACCCGTATCTTCCGTATTGTTCAATAAAAACGCATTTTAATCCGATCGGCGGCCATTTGTCTCATAGAGTTATAATGTATCAGAGTGCAATACACCTCCCAGCCGATAGGGCTGCGTGGTTGAAAAGCATAATAGAAAATTCGAAGAAAATGGCCACCGATCGGATTCAAATGTTTTTTTATTGAACAACACGGAAGATACGGGTACTTTTGAGGATCCGTACATCATTTTAACATCCGTGGGCATGGGTTAAGTACTTTATATTTGAAATATGAACGTTTATGTAGATGTACGGACCGTAAATGGAGACAGTGCAAAGACCAGGTTGAAGTTCATCCATGACGCTTCGGGACGGACGAGCGTCGTGTGATCCATGGCTAAGTTTAAGGTATACACATTATCCTATAGCTCAATGCTTCTCAAAGTGGGTCCATTTGGATCCATTGTGTACCCTGTCAGAGTTATACACACTTGTAAAGGTCCATTTAGAACCATGAGCTGTTATAGTGGGGTCTCTCTCTACCGCTCTGCCACTAACAGTGTTATTCCCATTGACTGAAACGTCCACTAAACGTGTGAGGTCTAAACTTCAGTCGAAATAAAGACAACTATTTCTTTTCTCACCGAATCAAAGGCATTTTTATGACGTTGAAAGAATATTCTCTGCGGTGGCAAATATCCCAGAACACAAATGTTGGTGTAAAATACACCTTTTTGTCCAGAAAATGAAATATTGTCGATTAGATGGATGTTACTTTTAGTTACTCAAGTGCGCCACCTACAGATCTGGTCAATAGCATTTTTCCATTGACCAGATCTATAGGTGGCGCACTTTTATTTTTGTTTTCTGTCCAGTGTGTCTGTCTGTGTATTTTATTCAAGTTTGGGTTCTGAGCTGTTTGCCACCGTGGAGAATAGGTTTTCATCATCATAAACCTGTCTTTGTTTCAGTGAGAAGTGAAATAGTTTCCCACATTTTGACTGAAGTTTAGACCTTACACGTTAGTAGACGTTTCAGTCTATGTGAATAACACTGGTGCTGGCAGAGTGGACCAGAGAACTCACTGACTCTCTGGACCATGGAGCTATGATTAATATTACAACTTTTTCATGTTTTCTTTTCGTAAATGTAATGACCTACTTTGTCACACGAAGGTAGTAAATGTGATCTTGTAGATCGGCTATTGTGGCTACTTTTGAAAATGTTTTAAAGTGAATGTGAAAGTTGTTGAGTGTCTGTGGGGGGTTTCTGATGTTAATGTAGTTAGTAACTAACTACATTGGATCCAATGGAACCATTTCCTGAAAAGTAACAGTTTTGGACATAGGCCTACAGGGTATTAGTTCACATTCATGGAGCCAAATCCAGGCCAAAAATAAATAAATCCAAGTGAAAAAAATAAGAATTGAAACTCAAAGTCTTCAATTTTGATCTTAAACTTTGAAAAATACCAACTATGTTTTTGTTTTTTTTACAACAGGTAAAATATAGATAGATATATCTATTCAAGAAGATATCTATATCTACATCTATATTTGATTTAATTTGATTCATTTATTCGCACATAAACAGCACAAAGGTAACATAAAAAACACACACACACACACACACACACACACACACACACACACACACACACACACACACACACACACACACACACACACACACACACACACACACACACACACACACACACACACACACACACACACACACACACACACACTCCCCCAACTCCTACTGACAAACTGAGATCTCTTATCATCTGGACACACACACACACACACACACACACACACACACACACACACACACACACACACACACACACACACACACACACACACACACACACACACACACACACACACACACACACACAATTCAATTTCAATTCAAAGGGCTTTATTGGCATGAGAAAACATACGTTTACATTGCCAAAGCACAATACAACAATACAGCAATACAATCAAAACAAAAAATATGTACATTTGAAAGTCAGAATCTTCAATAGATCAATTTCTATGTACCAAGATCACTGGGTGCAGGTATAGTGCCGGAATATACACAATGATTAGTCTTTAGGGTGGTTGTGTTCCGTTTGATATCCTTTTCCTATCACAGCACACACACACACACACACACACACACACACACACACACACACACACACACACACACACTCACACTCACACTCACACACACTAAAGGACCACAATGAAAACACGTGTTTGGCTTTTTTTTGTGTTCTTCCCTTTTGCTAGTAGTCTGCAACTGTATGTTTTTATTTAGTTTAACATTAAGAGTATTTTATCAATAACTGTCAATTAAATTCAGGGTGGCTACGCAAGACTGAGCCACACCTAGACCTACTGTATCACTATTAGTACAATATCACCCCAATGCAAGTATTTGAGATGGAGATATGGTCAAAAATAGCAGATCTACAAGCTCATAGCGCGGCACCGAGCGCCACGCTATGAGCTTGTAGATTTGCAATTTTTGAAAAACCGTGAACATTTTTGCAAAGCTTTGAATATATATAATTAAAAAAAATAATAATAATTGCTTCTGGGGGATTCTACGAATGTCTTCTAAATCCTAACAGTTTTTTTGTTTTTAAATGCTATATATATCAGTGGTTCTCAAACTTTTTTATGTCAAGGACCACCCAAAATTATATTTGGCCACGGACCTCCCCATTCTGAAAATATTTTTTTCCAGAGACCCCCAGAAGCATCAATGTAAGTTAAAAATGTATATATATATATATATATATATATTCAAAGATTTGCACACATTTTCACGATTTCTTTTTTCTTTTTAAAGCATCTATTATTTTTGAATAGCCAAAGAAATCCAAAGTGACACAGATGCGTTCCTGGTCTCATACCTGTCACAATTATTACAATATCACCCCAATGCAATTATATGAGATAATCGCTATTATTTTCCATAGATGTCATAATTGTTTTCATGTTGAAAAATGTTCATAGATTTTCCAAAAGTTGTGGAAATAGCAGATCTACAAGCTCACAACGCATCACAATGTGACACGTTGTGATGCGTGTAGATCGACTACTTCCACTATTTATTTTTTTTAAGTGAAAAATTATTAAATACGTCATATGTAATTTCTTTTTATATTTAACAGCTTGTAAGGATCGGGCATTCGTGGAATGCACAGGTGTGTGACTGGCACCTGAGCATGGGTCTTGTAACTTTGTTGAGTTTGTGTTGATGCTCCAAGCAGCAACACTGACCCCATGGAAAGATGCCACCTTTGTGGCCAGTGAAGCTGGTGTTCCGTTATGCAGAGTGACAGCATTATGTGGTGTCAGCTCTGGTACCATTTACTAACTTAGGACCAAGTTCTGTGAGACTGGTGAAGTCAACAGGGAGGACAACAACCCAAGGCCCCTTGCTTAACTGAGGAACCATAGGGTTTCTTCCACAGATTTACAGGCAAGATTTGCACAACGGTACCAAAGCTCATTACAGTCATTTAGCAGACGCTTTTATCCAAAGCGACTTACAATAAGTGTATTCAACATAGGTAGGGAACGAAAACTACTAATCACCAGAAGTCTTTAGTGCATTTTCTGCAAAAACAAGCAACCAAAAGTATACCTAGCGCTAAGGTAAAAGTGCAATATATCAGCTACCTATTTCCTTAAACAGATGAGACAAAATGGCTAAATCAAATGAGCATGAGCTAAAACAAATAAGTGTATCGACTAAACAAGATCCAATAAACAATCCAATAATCCAATAAACAATACAGCAATAGAAAACAAGCGTTCGTACAACTAGTTAACAACTCAGATGTCAAAGTTGTTGGACCCATGCTCAGGTGCCAGTCACACACCTGCCTGTAAATCAAATAATGCTGTCACTCTGCATAACGGAACACCAGCTTCCACTTGCCCTATTGAACCATGGGTCTTATCCTGAAGGGACAAACGTGGCATCTTTCCATGGGGTCAGTGTTGCTGCTTGGAGCATCAACACAAACTCAACAAAGTTGCAGAACCCATGTTCAGGTGCCAGTCACTCACCTGTAACTGGCACACACCTCTCAGCAGCACTCAAAACAAGAGCGATTACCAACAGAAGCATATTGGGGTATTTTGGCGATGTTTTTGGAGGCCACACGTTTAGCTGTGTTGCTCATTCCACGATTGCACGATCCTTACAAGTTATACCTTAGTTAAATCTTTGCTTCTGGTGGATTCTACAAAAGGTCTTCTAAACAGTTTTTGTTGTGTAATATCAGTGTTGCTGTAATATCAGTGGTTCTCAAAACTTTTTCATGTCAAGGACCACCCAAAATTATATGTATGTGGCCGTGGACCCCCATCGCTAAATATGTTGTTCCAGGGACCCCCCAGAAGTTGCAACATGAATTAGAAAAAAATATATATATTCAAAGATTTGCGCAAATGTTCACGATTTTTCAAAAATAGCAGATCTACAAGCTCATAGCGCTGCACTTGTAGATCTGCTATTTTTGAATAGGCAAAGAAATCTAAAATGACACACAGACGCGTTCCCGGGTCTTAATTAATTAAATTGTTAAAATGTCCCTCTGTTCAATGTCCTCTAAGAATATGGGATCTAAACACATTGCCGTGCTTATAGTCCATGAGCCAGAGCCCCAAAATTGAGCAAAAATTATCGAAAGAGTGGGCAAAACCAAACCTATATTAAATTGTTCATAGGGTCAATACGAGTAAATAAATATATGATAACCTCTCCACAGGAGCAGCTTTTTCATGGTTATCACACATTTTGTTATTTTCCCCATACGTACATGACAGGTGAAAAAATGACAATTTAAAAAAGAGTTATCATAATGAAACTTCCTGAGTTGATTACTTACATGAAGACAATGATTTATCGTATTACAAGTTTTCTGAAATTGTATATTTAAATATGCAAATTAGGCATTTAGTCCATGAGCCAGAGCCCCAAAATTGAGCAGATATTGAATATTCCCTCGTTAAAAACCTTTGAATCCAACATCTTAACAAAATGAAATAAGTATGTTGACTCTGGCTTTGTCCAATGTTGATTCTGGAAAGTTATGCAAATTTGGGCATATTTTCCTATGCCTAATTTGCATATTTAAATATACAATTTCAGAAAACTTGTAATACGATAAATCATTGTCTTCATGTAAGTAATCAACTCAGGAAGTTTCATTATGATAACTCTTTTTTAAATTTTGTCATTTTTTCACCTGTCATGTACGTATGGGGAAAATAACAAAATGTGTGATAACCATGAAAAAGCTGCTCCTGTGGAAAGGTTATCATATATTTATTTACTCGTATTGACCCTATAAACAATTTAATATAGGTTTGGTTTTGCCCACTCTTTCGATAATTTTTGCTCAATTTTGGGGCTCTGGCTCATGGACTATTAGTGAGAGAAATGAGCAACCTGGTATGTGTCATATCTTGTTCCCTCTCCTCCTCCTCCTCCAGCCAGGCTGGGCGTGGCCACGGCGGTCGTCGCAGAGCGTCTGGGTAAGGTGTGGAGGAAGCTGGGCCGGCGGCTGGGCGTGGGCGAGGTGACGCTGGAGTCCATCGCCAAGAAGCATCCCACCGACCTGGAGGAGACGGTGCTGGAGCTGCTGAAGGAGTGGAGGAGGACGCAGGGGCCCCGGGCCCGGGCGGAGGTCCTGGTCCACGCCCTGAGGGCCTGCGACCAGAACCTCACCGCCGACAAAGTGGAGGAGAAGCTACGACTACTACTGGACTAGCCTAGCCCTGAAACATGACTGTCATACCATGACAGTCATGGTGCCGAGTCCCCCTGGTCTAAAGTTGTGTTCGATTTTTTCACATTGCCATCTCTCACATAAACATAAACGTTCAGATTTCAAATATAAAGTGCTTACCACCGAGCCACGGATGTTACAAGGCGATGCGGACCGCGATGAGTACCCGTATCTCCCGTATTGTTCAATAAAAAGCATTTTAATCCCATCGCCGGCCATTTTCTTTTTTCTTTTTTTTTTCTTTTGTAATGTATCAGAGTGCAATACACCTCCCAACCATTAGTGTCGCATGGTTGAAAGTATCGGAGACAATTTGGAGAAAATGGCCGGCGATGGGATTAAAATGCTTTTTATTGAACAATACGGGAGATACGGGTACTCATCGCGGTCCGCATCGCCTTGTAACATCCGTGGCTCGGTGGTAAGCACTTTATATTTGAAATCTGAAAGTTTATGTTTAGGTGAGAGATGGCAATGTGAAAAAATCGAACACAACTTTAGACCAGGAGGACTCGGCACCATGACGCTTGTATACAAGCGTCATGTGAACCATGGCTAGGACTAGCCCGACGACGGTCAGTGACCGACCAGGACGGGAAAACCTAAAAAAAAACACTATGAAGCCTGGTTTTTATACCCAAAATAGTGCAGACCTACAAGCTCAACAAAGCCGTGGTGGATGTTCTGACGCTTTGTGAGCTTGTAGGTCTGCACTATTTTGACCCATTCAATCCGGGAACGCATCTGTGTCATTTTTAAGATTACTTTGGCTATTCAAAAATAGCAGATCTACAAGCTCATAGCGGAGCTTGTAGATCTGCAATTTTTTTGGAGAAATCGTGAAAATGTGTGCAAATCTTTTTTTTTTTTTTTTTTTTTAAGTGAACATTTTGTGTCTCAAATCTTTGCTTCTTGGGGGGAAGGTGGGTCCTTGGAACAAAATATTTTGAGATGGGGGCGTCCGTGGCAAAATATATCATTTTGGGGGTCCTTGACATGAAAAAGCATACGTTTTCTTCCCCCCAAAAAAATTTAGGTTTCGTAGAATCCCCTAGAGGCAAAGATTTGAGTTAAAAATGTTCGCTTTAAAAAATAATTTATATATTCAAAGAATTGCACAAATATTCACGATTTTTCAAAACAATAGCAGATCTACAAGCTTGCCACGCTAGGAGCTTGTAGATCTGCTATTTTTGAGTAGCCAAAGACATCTAAAAATGACACAGATGTGTTCCCGGTCTTAATGGGTTAATAAATGAGGCAAAAGAAACACTTTGGAGGAGAATCCATGATTAAATGGTGTTGGGCTGCTTTGAGAGGCATCATGGACGCTGACCGGCGATTCATCATTCATGTTAATTAGCATCATTAAACGGGATATAAGATGTTTTGTCAGTTAAATTAAGTGTTGACCTACATGAACCCTAGCATCGTCCCCCATTCTGAGGCCAACGTTCAGTGAAAATAAATAGATCTACAACTACTGGACCAGCCCGACGGCGGTCAGTGACCGACCAGGACGGGGAAACCTAAAAAAAAAACACTATGAAGCCTGGTTTTTATACCCAAAATAGTGCAGACCTACAAGCTCAACAAAGCCGTGGGTGGATGTTTTGACGCTTCGTGAGCTTGTAGGTTTGCACTATTGACCCATTCAATCCGCGAACGCATCTGTGTCATTTTTAAGATTACTTTGGCTATTCAAAAATAGCAGATCTACAAGCTCATAGCGCGGGTGCCGCGCTATGAGCTTGTAGATCTGCTATTTTTTTTGAGGAATCGTGAAAATGTGTGCAAATCTTTGCTTCTGGGGGGGGGGGTCCCTGGAACACAAGGGGGTCCTTGACATGAAAAAGCAACATACGTTTTCTTCCCTGGGAGAAACACTGGGAGAAAACACTGGGAGAAAAGATACTGACCAGACATGGACCAAAGGGAAAGCTCTCCAAACTCTGATTGCTGCATTTAATTCAGCTGTTATATGAATCTGTGAAATGAATGTACGAGAAATGCCTTTTATTTGACAGGAAATGTGAAACAAATGTAAGAGCATTTGAAACTCTGGTATAAGAGAATGAGACCATGGAATGTAAGGCCTAATAATACATATCACACTGCAATGTTTACCACAAATAAATGAGGTCTGTACATTGTCTATAACATTGTTGGGATCTTCCTAAAGGCAGCTCTCCTAGTACAACAGTATTGGTATCAAAATGTACTTAAAGTGCCAAAAGTAAAATGACTAAAACGTTTGAAAATAGCAGATCTACAAGCTCACAACGCGTCGCATAGCTTGTAGATCTGCTATTTTCAAATAGCCTATGTATAAAATAAGGCTAAAGTGGTTAATGTATGTTTTATAATGTAATAATGTATATCTGCAAAGTAACTAGTAACTAAAGTTACTACATGTAGTGGAGTAAAAGACAGTACAATATTTGTCTCTGAGATGTAGTGGAGTAGAAGTAAAAGTACTGAGAATTGAAAATACTCCAGTAAAGTAAAGATTCCTCAAATTTGCACTTAAGTACAGTACTTGGAGTAAATGTACTTAGTTACTTTACACCACTGGCAGAGAGTCACCTTAAGACTCTTAATTTAATTTATACTTTGGTAGTACAACGGTGTGTCACTCTCTTAGAAAAAACTGCCTTTGAGCAAGTGACACAGTGTTGTGTGATGGAACCTTTCACTCCTACTGGACAGGACTTCACCTCATTCATTCACTCACTCACTCACTCACTCACTCAGACGCCGCAAGCTAAAAATGACGGTCCTATTTTGGATTTTTCGATTTTGTAACACACACTACGCATTGTTATTGTTATAAGAAAATGTACATTTTGACATCATATTCTTTTCACTGTACCTGTTTATTTTGTGTGTATGTCCAGTGGCATCAGTTCAGCAAAAGCTAAGGTATGGCAAGGTTAGGGTTGCCAACTCCCAGAGATTGAAATAAGGGACACCTACCCTGGGCGCGCGGCAAAAAAAATGGGGGTCAAACCCCCCAAAAAAACTGAAATGCATAGAAAACTATGCATTATACCTGTAACAATTGATGTTTGTTTTTGAAAAAAAATCTAGCAACCCATATATTTGAACGGAAATGTATATATATATATTTTTTGGTTTGACCATGAGGGGCCACCAAGACGCTGCGTTGGGGCTGCATGCGGCCCGCGGGCCACGGGTTGAGTAGCGCTGTGCTAGAGTGTTGGTCTGGGGACCCCCAGGGGTCCTTGGGGGGGTTCCAGGGGGTCCCCAGCGAAATGTGTTCATACAGCGTCACAATAATTTTAACCACTTTAACATTTTATACTTTGTCTATTCAAAAATGGCAGATCTACAAGCTCATAGGCACCGAGTACCGCGCTATGAGCTTGTATATCTGCTATTTTTGAAAAATCTTGAAAATGTGTGCAAATCTTTGAATATAATACTTTTTTTTAAAGACATTTGTAACTCAAATCTTTGCTTCTGGGGGGTCCCTGGAACAAACTATTTTGACATTATATATTTGAAAACCAATACCAAAATAGCCGTTATACACGGTAAATACGTGGTAAAACCGCCGTTATATATTGGTCCACGGCCAAATACAAAGTGTGAGAACCACTAATGCATATCAAACTAGAAATGTAAAAGGTTGAGTATCACTGGACTGGAGTGACCTCTAGTGGTTGGATGCTGTATGTTCAAGTGAATTAAAACACTGCCAAAGTGTGAGGCCTCACTGTTACTGATGTTATAATTAAGCTGCTAATGATAGTAAATATTTGATTTAATTCAAATTATGTTGATTTCAGCAAGACTTCAATGTATATTTAGGATTAAGAAATCTGAACTATTGCCCTGCTGCATGAGAGGCACACATTCCTGAGTTGATTTGAAAGATATTGTTATTGATGAACCTTTTCAGTCCCTATCAGACCGGTTGTCTGAGGTCACAGTTTACACATTGATAGATTTTCCTGAAATATGTATCAGTATGTAGAAAGTAAATAAAATGGCACTTATTTATATTTATATCAAATATCATTTCAAAGCTGTCTAAACTACGTTTTTTAATAGTTTCCAGTGGAAGGTTTTCACACAGACGTACTGCTTAGGCCTGTTACAATTATTACATTATCGTCTAATCACAATTAGTGTTGCATAATCGTCATAATTGTTTCCATGTTGAAAAATGTTCACACATTTTTTAATATTTAAAAAAGCAGAAATAGCTGATCTACAAGCTTACGACGCGTTGTAAGCTTATTAAATATGTCAATAATGTATTTGTATATTTCAGTTATTTGTCATATCTGCCCTGTGAAATGTTTCATATGTTCCAATAATGTTCAACTCGAAACACAATGAAATCATTATGAATGAATTATTTTTTTATTTCCGTGTCATGCCACCATTTTGGCCCATCCCATATGGGATTATATGACACCTTACACAGAAAGAAAACAAGACATTAACAGTCCATTAACAGTCCTTCCTGTTCATACTACGTCCTTCCTTATAACATACCAAATAAATAAAACATGCGTACAGTAATTATATGAACAAAATAAGAACAAAAAAGACAATGCCATTTTACATGTAAATGGACCTCCTCCTCATTGACCAGGCCTTGTCAAGAAATGAAGCAAATGAAAAAATGTCATGTTGAAATAGACGTTTCAGTTTATCTGAATCATCCAACCACACAAATTCATACTTAAGATCTATAAGATATTAAAAAGTCTCTGCCTGATTGAGTTGTAGAATGGACAATACAAAACAAAATGCATTTCATTTTCAATTTCACTAAGATCACACAAACCACATAATCTATCCTCCTCAGCCGTGCCTACATATCTACCCGTCTCAATATGAAGACCAAGTATGCCAGCCCTGATTTGAGCACATAGGCTTCGTTTCTTTTTTGACAAATGATACATAATCTTCTGGACAATATATATGCTTTATCTCACAATAAGTGCGGAGCTTTGGTTTACACCATATATCCAGAGCCCATCTGTCCTTTACTTGTTGAAAAATATTGTCTTGTATTACCATACTCTCTACTATTTCTTTATTATACCCTGCTCTCAAAAGAATGTCATACATGTCCGTAGCCCATGAGCCCTTGATCAAAATGTCCCACTCGAAGACCTTTCTTACAATTCTATTGGTGTTCAGCCCCAGTATTCTATTCCACAAACGTACCATGTGCTCACTCCACCGTACCTCATTGGGTTCCCACCCCATATCTCCCATGATGGCCAGGGTTGGCGTAAATGTATGTACTCCCAAGAAGTACCGCATTGCTCTATTGTGGACAGCCTCACTTTTAGGATATTGTTTAAATCCCCACACTCCTGCTACGTAATCCAACACTGGACACACACAAGCCTGGTATAGTTTGGAGTAGGTAGAGAAACCCATGTCCCTCGGGGTCTTTGTTTTAGCTATGACTCCTCCTAGTGCTCTATTTGCTGATTCTGTCAATAAAGTGGTTCCTTTTATAAAATGCATATTATGCTCATCCTAATAAAAAACCAGATATTTATAGAACTTTGTATAATTCAACTTTGAGAATTGAAAGTCACTTGGCACATGGCAGGGTTTTTAAAATGCATTATTTCAGTTTTCTTTTCATTTATCAAAAGTCTCAATTTTTTTTACACCAGTTACTTGCACATGTTAGCATTCTTTGTAAGTCAAATTAATTGCAATTATTTGAGAGACAATTAATGGTCATCTTAATGTGTAATGGAGACAGCCCTACTACTGCTTCATAAAACATCATTCCATTAAATAATCAGACAGAAGAATCTTGTTTTATGCTTTTTCATAAGTTCATCAGCTTTATTGTTCATACAACACTACAGTGATGATGAAGACTTCCTTCATCTTCATCAGGTCGTTCTGATGGATGAAGTTCTGATGGATGGATGCTTGATGGATGAGGGTCAGAAGTTCGCTCCTGTTCCTGGAACACAAAGCATCAGTGGTGTAAAGTAACTTAAGTACAATGATTCCAATGTTCAATACTTTTACTTCTACTCCATTACAACTCGGAGGCAAATATTGTACTTTTACTCCACTACAATGATTTGAAAACTTTAGTTACTTTGTAGATTTTGATTATTATTACAAAACATACATTAACCACTTCAGCCCTATATACATTTCAGCCATTTGAAAACAGCAGATCTTCAAGCTCACAACTGTTGTGAGCTTGTAGATCTGATATTTTCAAAATATTTGTATACATTTTATACATTTGAAAACGTGTGAAAACTTTGCATAATGAGTACTTTTATTTTTGATACTTTAAGTACATTTTGATTCCAACACTTTTGAACTTTTACTCAAGTACATTTTTAATTCTGGACTTTTATTTGTAAGGGCGCGCTCCCACCGCACTTTCATTTGACCTCTGGGGCGGAATCTGCCAAAATGCTTTGTCAACGTAAATGCGTGGATTCATGGTCTTGCCAAGAAGATCTATATAGCCTACATATAGATCTATATACAGTCTGTATATAGATCTATATAGCCTACATATAGATCTATATACAGTCTGTATATAGATCTATATAGCCTACATATAGATCTATATACAGTCTGTATATAGATCTATATAGCCTACATATAGATCTATATACAGTCTGTATATAGATATATATAGCCTACGTATAGATCTATATACAGTCTGTATATAGATCTATATAGCCTACGTATAGATCTATATACAGTCTGTATATAGATCTATATAGCCTACGTATAGATCTATATACAGTCTGTATATAGATATATATAGCCTACGTATAGATCTATATACAGTCTGTATATATATCTATATAGCCTACATATAGATCTATATACAGTCTGTATATAGATCTATATAGCCTACATATAGATCTATATACAGTCTGTATATAGATCTATATAGCCTACGTATAGATCTATATACAGTCTGTATATAGATCTATATAGCCTACGTATAGATCTATATACAGTCTGTATATAGATCTATATAGCCTACGTATAGATCTATATACAGTCTGTATATATCTTGGTCTTGCCATGAATCCACGCATTTACATTGACAAAGCATTTTGGCAGATTCCGCCCCAGAGGTCAAATAAAAGTGCGGTGGGGCCGCGCCCTAACCATAGAGGTATAATAACCTAACCATAGAGGTATAATAACCTAACCATAGAGGTATAATAACCTAACCATAGAGGTATAATAACCTAACCATAGAGGTATAATAACCTAACCATAGAGGTATAATAACCTAACCATAGAGGTATAATAACCTAACCATAGAGGTATAATAACCTAACCATAGAGGTATAATAACCTAACCATAGAGGTATAATAACCTAACCATAGAGGTATAATAACCTAACCATAGAGGTATAATATAACCAGCTATTCATTTCTATTAAAGTGCTCAGTGGCGTTTTGAAGCTCCCGGAAGCCTGCCGGAAGTAGAATTATTGAGACGTTTTTTGTCAACCCATTGGAGCGACCTGTATCGCAATACCTTTGTATTGCTTCCGCCCTCGGTCGCGTGCGTCACAGAAGGGGGCGTTAAGTAGGCCTCTGATTGGCCCTACCGAACGTCCCCTACTGTGACGCACGTGACTGAGGGCGGAAGCTGGTGCGCGCCCGAGATACAGACGCCTCAGAGCCGGAGGAGGCGTCTACCTTTATATGTCTATGGTTTTTGAGACGTTTCGAGCAGCCATAGAGCTAGTTATGAGCATGCCAGCGCACTAGTGTCCCTTTTGCGTCCTACGTCACAACCTACCTCCATGAACCAGCCCGTGTTTATATTTATATTTATTAAATACACTCGAGATGCATTTTCATATGTAAATGCATATGTATTTATGTATAATATCTTTACATATTTATATTATATATATTTATATATATATATAAATATCTCAGTATTTTTTGCTCGCGCATGTATTTCGCCCCGCCTGCAGTTCCATCTTTGGCCACTGGGGTGGCAGCTTCAATGTTTCTCAGCAACTCTGGGGGCCTGGCCCTGACAGAATATTCCTACATTGCAGTATCGATACTTTTACTTAAGTGAAATATTTGAGTACTTTTTCCACCACTTATATACATTCTGTATAGAGCCTGTAGTAGTATCTATAGATCAGAGCTACTCACAGCACTTGTAGAGTCTGTTGAGTCTGTATATAGATCTATATACAGTCTGTATATAGATCTATATACAGTCTGTATAGTATCTATAGATCAGAGCTACTCACAGCACTTGTAGAGTCTGTTGAGTCTGTCGATGTCGGCCTTGCTCATCTGGCTGGCCTGTCCCAGCACAGCGTTGCTGTTGGGCGTGGGCACCATGGTGGCGCGGTTGTTCTTAGAGAAGGCATACCTGGGGGATAACAATGGTACAACAGCGCCACACGGTGGACAACGAGTGTCATTGGGATTCACAACAGCGCCACACGGTGGACAATGAGTGTGGTCGACGGTCATTCACATTCTGTAGTTTGTGTTGGGGAAACCTTCATGGTTGGGCCTGGAGCAGCCAGTTCATTCTTTGGGCTATTCAAAAATAGCAGATCTACAAGCTCATAGCGCGGCACCGAGTGCCGCGCTATGAGCTTGTAGATCTGCTGTTTCTGAAAAATCGTGAAAAAATTTAAATCTTTGAATATGTATATTTTTAAAGCGAACGTTTTTGACTCAAATCTTTGCTTTTGGGGGACCCTGGAACAATATTTTGAGATGGGGGTTCGCGGCCAAATACAAATTTTGGGGGTCCTTAATTGGCATGAAAAAGTTTGAGAACCACTGATATTATAGCAACATAAGCTCTAAAAAAAAACTGTTAGGATTTAGAAGACATTTGTAGAATCCCCCAGAAGCAAAGATTTTATTTAAAAATCTTTGCTTTAATCATAATATATTCAAAGATTTGCACAAATGTTCACGTATTATATAGAAATGGCCAATCGACAAGCTCTCAATGCATCGCAATGTGATGAACTTTTGGTAGGCTAATCAATTTATGTATTTTTTAAATTGATATCATATCAATTTAAAATGTATATATGTTTTTTCAATCGAAAGGTGTTGGATCTCCTGAGATGGGTGATGGTTCGACCTTGTGTCTGCTTTGTTTGTTAGAGGACAGAAATGCCAGTGATTTTTCCCAAACCTGTCTATCTAAGATTGAAGTGATTAAACAGTGAATGGTGCAGACCTCTGCTAGTGTAGAGTATACAGTAAGGTTTAAGGGTTTAAGGGTTTAAAGTTTAAACAGTGAACGGTCCAGACCTCTCCTAGACTAGTATAGAGTATATAGTAAGGTTTAAATGACAGATGTTTACAGGTATAAACACAGACCTTCTCGTACTGCATGACAGAGTTGTAATAAGTAAGGTTTAACAGTTTAAATAGTTTAATAACTAAGGTATAAACACAGACCTGAGTTGTAATAAGTAAGTTTAACAGTTTAAATAGTGTAATAACTAAGGTTTAACAGTTTAAATAGTGTAATAACTAAGGTTTAACAGTTTAAATAGTGTAATAACTAAGGTATAAACACAGACCTGAGTTGTAATAAGTAAGTTTAACAGTTTAAATAGTGTAATAAGTACGTTTTAACAGTTTAAATAGTGTAATAACTAAGGTTTAACAGGTTAAATAGTGTAATAACTAAGGTTTAACAGGTTAAATAGTGTAATAACTAAGGTATTAACACAGACCTCTCATACTGCATGACAGAGTTGTAATAACTAAGGTTTAACAGGTTAAATAGTGTAATAACTAAGGTTTAACAGGTTAAATAGTGTAATAAGTAAGGTATGAACACAGACCTCTCGTACTGCATCACAGAGTTGTAGTCATAGCTGGTGCCCTGGTTCAGAGTGGCGATCTTGTTGAAGTTGTATTTCATGTCTGCGAAAAAAAAGTATCACTGAGATAAAGCATAGAATGAATAGATCAGGGGTTCTCAAAGTGGGTGTCGTGGCCTATAGGTGCTGTGACGCAGGTCCAGGGGGCGCTGCAGAACACTTTGATCATATTTGACTTTGTAAAAAAAAAATCTGTCCTATAATGATAACGGACATTCTCTCAAGTTTTCCTCGTGACTTAGGCTGTATCTTAGGGGGAAAGATTTACATATTTACGTAGCGTAATATGACCGGTGCTATAAAGTAAGAATGTAATTCAGGGGTGCCGTGGGTGAAAAGGTTATTTACAGGGAGGGGTGCCCTGAGCCAAACATGTCTGAGAACCACTGGAATAGATAACCTAATGAGAAACATGATGTGTTGTTGTTGTTGTCAGCAGTTACACCCTGCGTAAAGCTCCAGCTCAGGCTTTTGTGAGCCCCCCAGACAGTTTTTAAGTTGCTCGATTCAGTATTTAGACATTTGATATTCATTTTATCAGACACGCCCCCTTCCTATACAAACCCATTTAACTTCAAACTCCATTTTTAACATGTTAGATTCATCAAAAACACCCGTCCTTGGTTCTGGTGACTCACCCTGCCCTCCTAATACGCGAGGGGGCCGTGTTTTTTCGACAACCTTTTTCATTTATTTGTAATATTTTTTTGGGAAAACGAAAAAAATGTAATACAATAAAAAAATTTAAATAAAATAAATGAAAAGAATAATCGAGTCTGATAACATGATTATCAAATATCTAAATACTAAATCAAGCAACTTAAAAACGGTCTGGGAGGCTCACAAAAGCCTGAGTAGACGATAAAATGACCCAAAGTTTTTCTGAAAGTGAAATATCCCTTTAAAGTTATTCTAGGTAGCTTTTTCAAAGTTAAATTGTATAACTTTTGTGAGTGGCAAATGTTTCACAACACCCACTCCATGAATTTCACCCCCGAAAGCCTTTTATAAACATATTTTCTATTAAAAGTGGACAGGGGCGTCTTTCCCGCGAAAATGACGTCATCCGGCCGGAAAACGGAAATGCACCGGTTTTCCTGTTTGGCCCGGAACTACCTCGCTAGTAACAAAAAGGAATTGCACGCTGTTTTTATGGCTTAATAGGATTTGAAGATGGAAAAACAACGGCAAAAGAAAACACAGCTCACAGTAACGGTTTAAATACAGTACTTGAGTAAATGTACTTAGTTACTTTACACCACACTGGTTCCTACCATCGATGATGTTCTCCCAGTACACTCTGATGTGACCGTCTCTGTCGTTGCGTGTCTGCTCGTGGTTGAAGCCCAGAGCGTGGAGCAGCTCGTGCTGCACGGTGCTGTGGTACAGACAGCCCTGACGACTCAGAGACACCGTCTGACCGTTGCCCTGACGGCCAACGTAGGAGTAGCAACTGTAAACAGACAAACACGTTACCGTGACGACCCACGTAGGAGTAGCAACTGTAAACAGACAAACATGTTACCGTGACGACCCACGTAGGAGTAGCAACTGTAAACAGACAAACATGTTACCGTGACGACCCACGTAGGAGTAGCAACTGGTAAAGTAAACAAAAAAAGTATAATCTGAAACCCAATTTTATACAATATAGAGGGGGTCCCTGCTTCATCTCTCTCTCAGCTAGGGGGTCCTTTGCCTGAAAACGTTGAAGACCCCTGCCTTAGACGTTCATGCATATCTTTCACACTTGTTCTATAAGAACAACCCAGAACCAGTCTGGCAGCCTGATTTTGTGCAACTTGTATAATTTTTGAACATTAAATGCAGATGACCATACAGTACTACTGAGCAGTAATCTAAATGACATAAAACCAGTGAGCACACAACTACACTTTGTAGTTATTGCCACAGCTCTGGTATATGTCTGTCTCAATAGAGTACAGAAGTCCTGACGTCACTCGTTCATCCCCTGGGTCGTAAGAAAGAAGAATTGTGGTCCAAAAATAAACAAACTGTCTCAGCGATATTGTCAGGGAGGAGCCTCTGTATCGTTTGATTGTCAGTCATTCATATTTGATACAGTCTGTTTCTGGTGAAAATGTAACTAATTCAGCGGAATTAACATTAGCGTTTTCTCACCGTCAGTTGATGCTTCATATCCATAAGAGTCAAACCGCCGGGGTCATTAGTTTATTTTTGGAACACAGTTCTTATTTGACGCGATATTAAACACGTCTATGGAGATTCAGAATGGGGGGAAAAAAATGCGACCCAGGTAGGATGAGTACATTACGTCAGATTTCGTTGCTCTATGAATCAGCACTCTCACTTTATCGAGAGTCCATTTATCCTGGGGTTACTGTCATTCCTGGAGACTGAATGAAAACTGAAAACCCCAGATCTTGTGTGAAGAGTTCTCATGTCTCTCTATTCTTAAACAGTGTCAAAGTGTGTGTGAAGAGCAACATCTGGAGCCCAAGCCCAAACCAAAGGAGCACATGCAGGGCCGAGCCCAGAAGCAACAGGTGGTGGTGTGTCCTACCCGCTCTTGGACTCGATGCTGATCCACTCGTTGTCTCCGTTTCCGTAAGGTCTGAAGCGGATGCAGGACACAGAGGAGAAGGACTCCAGACCGCGCTCGATGATGGCCTTCTCCCTGGAGGCTGATGACCAAAAGAACACAATGCATGGTTTACACTGACGCTCACTTCAACATGTAACACTCTGCACATCAATGGAGAGCTTCACTAAACCACAGCCTGCTCAGAGACAGCTGTAGAGGGAATGGAAAACATAGCGATCACAAATAACACGGTAGGATGTTTTTGACCCGAGCAGTGAACACAAAAACAACCGAGTCCATTTTCTGTTGGTTCACGTCTCGGTCCGCTTGAAGAGGACTCAGTTCGGTTAGTTTAAAACGGGACGTATGTGAGAAGGCTCTTATTTTATACCCAGAGAAGTTAGGTATCGGTTTTTCATATCTCTGCTGTCTGGCAGAAACCTGCTAACTCCAAAATGTACATTTTTCAGGAAATGACAAAAAACAAAACAAAAAGTGGAGTTATGAGGTTTTGTTCATCATTGATAAGAACAGCTGAATGGACCTCCAAGCTCACAATGAGGTTGGAGGTCAAAAGGGGGTGGAGCCTGGAGTCAGCAAAACCAGCTAACTCCACCCCCCTTTGGTGGACTTAGCTGGTTTAGCAGAAAGTTTGAGGATCCAATGGAGTTAGCTGGTGTAGTATGTAGTAATAGA
>NC_137603.1:2032678-2087678 GCF_963280865.1 Gymnoscopelus braueri | reverse complement strand
GCTCTTCAACAGGGGGTCCGGGACCCCTAGGGGGTCCTCAGGGTTACTACAGGGGGTCCTCAGGGTTACTACAGGGGGGTCTGCCAAATCTTTGCGTGATAGGATTTCTTCTTTTTCTTTTTTACATTAACCACTTGAACCCTAACACCCTTTTCTGAGGAGAACTTTAGCCAAAAATAGCAGATCTACAAGCTCACAACGAGCGCAAAAGAGAGCAGCGATCTGCAACACAGTTTTATACAATGTAGTGAGGGTCCCTGCTTCACCTCTCTCTCAGCTAAGGGGTCCCTGCTTCATCTCTCTCTCAGCTAAGGGGTCCCTGTCTTCACCTCTCTCTCAGCTAAGGGGTCCCTGCTTCATCTCTCTCTCTCAGCTAAGGGGTCCCTGCTTCATCTCTCTCTCTCAGCTAAGGGGTCCCTGCTTCATCTCTCTCTCAGCTAAAGGGGTCCCTGCTTCACCTCTCTCTCAGCTAAGGGGTCCCTGCTTCACCTCTCTCTCAGCTAAGGGGTCCCTGCTTCATCTCTCTCTCAGCTAAGGGGTCCCTGCTTCATCTCTCTCTCTCAGCTAAGGGGTCCCTGCTTCATCTCTCTCTCAGCTAAGGGGTCCCTGCTTCACCTCTCTCTCAGCTAAGGGGTCCCTGCTTCATCTCTCTCTCAGCTAAGGGGTCCCTGTTTCATCTCTCTCTCAGCTAAGGGGTCCCTGCTTCATCTCTCTCTCAGCTAAGGGGTCCCTGCTTCATCTCTCTCTCAGCTAAGGGGTCCCTGCTTCATCTCTCTCTCAGCTAAGGGGTCCCTGCTTCATCTCTCTCTGAAGCAGGGACCCCTTAGCTGAGAGAGAGATGAAGCAGGGACCCCCACTACATATTGTACAAAATTATGTTACAGATTCAACTTTTTTCATAGATTTCATAGACTTATTCGATAACACTATTATCAGTGTCGTGACAATTCATTTTTTTTGTGTTTGTTTACATATTATCTTTGCTATGTATATGTTGGATTCATTTTAATGTGTATTTTCAGACATTTAACCACTTAGTAAATATACTTAGTAAACTTCACTTAGTAAACTTTTGCCGAAAATAACCGATCAAAATCGTCGGGAGCCAGAATAGAGAAGCTAGGGTTCGAGTGGTTCATGGAGAAAAAAAAGAAAAAGGTTCTTATCACACAAACATTTGGCGCCCTCCCCCCCCCCCCCCTAAAAATGTTCACTTTACAACATATATCCACGTTACAACTACTATAACTCTACGTTGTGAGCTTGTAGATCTGCTATTTTTTGATAAAGTCTCCTCAGAAAAGGGATGCTAGGGTTCAAGTGGTTAATGTCTAAAAAAAATAAAATCACACAAAGATTTGACAGACCCCCTGTAGTAACTCTGAGTCCCGGACCCCTTGTTGAAGAACCCTGCAGTTTTCCTTCACCTTATCTCTGCCACCGCAGGTCTCATAGCACACACACACACACACACACACACACACACACACACACACACACACACACACACACACACACACACACACACACACACACACACACACACACACACACACACACACAGTGAACTTGGCAGGGTACTAGAGCAGGTGGTGTGTTTCTCGTACTCATAACTCATGGGGCGGCCATAGCTGAGTGGTTAGTGAGCCCGCCTAGGGAACCAGCTGGCCCTGGTTGCCCCAGGTTCGATTCCAGGCTATCCCAGCATATGTGCCGATGATATGAAATTTGTCCCTGAGCAAGACTCTTAACCCCAATTGCTCACAGGTTCTCATTGGAAACAAGACCGCAAGGACTTTCATGAACGACCTGTTAAAAGGAATTTATCCTTATAACCACCTCCGTTTGTTTGTTTTTCCAGGTGAGAGTTTATCAACATGTTCAATGTTTTTCAGGCCAAGGACCCCTTAGCTGAGAGAGAGATGAAGCAGGGACCCCTTAGCTGAGAGAGAGATGAAGCAGGGACCCCTTAGATGAGAGAGAGATGAAGCAGGGACCCCTTAGCTGAGAGAGAGATGAAGCAGGGACCCCTTAGCTGAGAGAGAGATGAAGCAGGGACCCCTTAGATGAGAGAGAGATGAAGCAGGGACCCCTTAGCTGAGAGAGAGATGAAACAGGGACCCCTTAGCTGAGAGAGAGATGAAACAGGGACCCCTTAGCTGAGAGAGAGATGAAGCAGGGACCCCTTAGCTGAGAGAGAGAGATGAAGCAGGGACCCCTTAGCTGAGAGAGAGATGAAACAGGGACCCCTTAGCTGAGAGAGAGATGAAACAGGGACCCCTTAGCTGAGAGAGATGAAGCAGGGACCCCTTAGCTGAGAGAGAGATGAAACAGGGACCCCTTAGCTGAGAGAGAGATGAAACAGGGACCCCTTAGCTGAGAAAGATGAAGCAGGGACCCCTTAGCTGAGAGAGAGATGAAGCAGGGACCCCTTAGCTGAGAGAGAGATGAAACAGGGACCCCTTAGCTGAGAGAGATGAAGCAGGGACCCCTTAGCTGAGAGAGAGGTGAAGCAGGGACCCCTTAGCTGAGAGAGAGATGAAACAGGGACCCCTTAGCTGAGAAAGATGAAGCAGGGACCCCTTAGCTGAGAGAGAGATGAAGCAGGGACCCCTTAGCTGAGAGAGAGATGAAACAGGGACCCCTTAGCTGAGAGAGAGATGAAGCAGGGACCCCTTAGCTGAGAGAGAGATGAAACAGGGACCCCTTAGCTGAGAGAGAGATGAAGCAGGGACCCCTTAGCTGAGAGAGATGAAGCAGGGACCCCTTAGCTGAGAGAGAGGTGAAGCAGGGACCCCTTAGTTGAGAGAAAGATGAAGCAGGGACCCCTTAGCTGAGAAAGAGATGAAGCATTAAGTCATCTCCGTTAAAGGTCAGTATGTCTCGATAACACCCAATGAATGGTCAGATAAATGGCGGGTAGGTCAGTATGTCGCCTACTTCGCCCATTCAATGGTCTAATAAAAGGTGGTAATGTCCCATTCAATGCATTGATAGCATCCCAATCAGGTGGACCAGAAGGCTCTGTCAGGTTCGCCCCTGGTTCATCTCTTGGTCTTGGGGATATCCAGGCTCTGTCACTATTTAAAGTTTAGGCATTTATCAGACGCTCTTAAACTTTTTTTATTATTTTTTTTGGGAGAATCTTGGATCTACCTTTGTGTGTTTACATTATTATCAGTTGATAAAACCTTTACAATTATAAAAGCCACATAAATGTACTCTGTTCTCATGCCAGCAGATTGGAGTAGATCCTGAAATCCTACGTTTTGAATCGAGAATTGTTTTGAATCGAGAATCGATTTTCGGAATCGTGACCCCAGGAATCGGAATGGAATTGAATCATGAGATAGCAGACGATTCACAGCCCTAATCACCAGACCTGAGGGAGCGGGAGGGGGCGTGGCTTTGGAGGAGGTCAGAGAGGTCGCGGGGTCGTTGAGGGCCTTGTAGGAGGTTTAAAGCAAGTGTTTTCTAAGAGCAGAATGTGAGACTGTGGCCTTGAGTGTTGACCTGCTGAAAACCTTATCACCACACACACACACACACACACACACACACACACACACACACACACACACACACACACACACACACGCACACACACACACACACACACACGCACACGCACACACACACTTAGTAGGGGGCACTAACCACAAAAAATTGCCAAATCGTTACGCGGCGGATAAAAGCATGACATTTGATACAGATGTCCCTTGGGTCATCCTAAAACATCCTAGAAGGGGTGCCCAAAAAAATCTTAAACAGGAAGTGAGTTATGGACAAAATTCAAAATGGCCACCTAAACTGTTGACCGTTGACTCAAAAGACACCAAAAGAATCTCCAAAAAGCATAACATTTGGCACATATGTCCCTTGGGTCATCCTAAGACATCCTAGAAGGGTTGCCCAAAGGAATCTGAAACAGGAAGTGAGTTATTGACGAAATTGAAAATGGCCGCCTAGTGTTGTCGATTGACTCAAAAGACGACTAAAGAATCTCATAAAAGCATACAATTTGGCACATATGTCCCTTGGGTCATCCTAAGACATCCTAGAAGGGGTGCTCAAAAAAATCTTAAACAGGAAGTGAGTTATTGACTAAATTGAAAATGGCCGCCTACAGTGTGAAAGATGATGCAAGATACCTAAAGAATCTCATAAAAGCATGAAATGTGGTACAAATGTCCCTTGGGTGATCTGAACGCATCCTACAAGGGGTGCCCAAAGAGGTTTTAAACAGGAAGTGACCGCCTAAAGCAGTTGACACAAAAGAAAATATAAAGGGACGTCATAAAAGTGTATCATTTGGTACGTACATTGAGTGCTTCTTAATATATCCTAGAAGGGGTTATTTATTTGTTTGTTTGCTTGTTTATTAAACAAGGGACATGTGTGCCTCACTCACTCACTCACTCACTCACTCACTCACTCATAATGAAACATACTTTTCACTTTTATTCAAGTATATTTTGTGAAGATGTTTTATTTCCTTTGGGTCGAATGTAAACAGAGATACAGTAACATGTTTCATATTATTTGTCTACATTCACTTATTACTTTTATTTTGCCCCCATTGTTTTTTATTAAATGCACATTCTGTTCAAAAATATCCAAATCCATTTTCTTTATACAAGAAAGCAATCAAATATCCCTTAAAAAACAACAATTAGATATTATGATAACATACATGTATCCTATTAGAAAAGTGATGCAAAAGAATATGGAAATAAGTGTTACTTAGATTGTTCAATTAATGGCATCTTGATTCAGACATGAACTTTATAAAGACCCTGTTAGTTCGTTTTCCTCGGGACATGAGCAGAGAATTAGCCTAATAATAATGACAATAAATACTGAATCAAAGCTTTATTAAGCTTTTTGTTTAATAAAGGACCACATTCACTTCTTATGTTCAAGCTACAAAACTGTTACTTTTCAGGAAATGGGAAAAAAAAGAAGCCAAATCCAACACTTTCATCCTCATGTCCCTATTTTCAGAATGTCATTACCGGCAGAAATAATTGAAAAAGTTGATCTTTAGAGCAGTGGTTCTCAAACTTTTTCATGTCAAGGACCCCCCCAAATATGTATTTGGCCACGGACCCCCACGTCAAAATATGTTTTTCCAGGGACCCCCCAGAAGCAAAGATTTGAGTTACAAATGTTCGCTTTTTAAAAATATCATATTTAAAGATTTGCACAAATGTTCAACATTTTTCAAAAATAACCAAAGTATAAAAAGGTTAAAGTGGTTAAAATGATTTTATGCTATATTAACACATTTAGCTGGGTGCCCCCTGGAACCTCCCCCCCGAGGACCCCTGGGGGTCCCCGGACCCCATTTTGAGAAGTAACGCTTTAGAGACAAAAAAAATTAGACAAAAACATAAAAAGATGAAATATGGAGATACAAGGTTTCTGCCTGACAGTGACAGTCACAATATGCATCATATTTAAACTGTTTTTTTTTCTTTCAATATGATGATCATGATCTTATTATATTTGTGTTGTATTTTGGTCCACACTGTTGTGTTGTGTTGTGTTGTGTTTTGTTGTGTTGTGTTTTGGTCCACACTGTTGTGTTGTGTTGTATTTTGGTCCACACTGTTGTGTTGTGTTGTGTTGTGTTGTGTTGTGTTGTGGTCCACACTGTTGTGTTGTGTTGTGTTGTGTTGTGTTTTGGTCCACACTGTTGTGTTGTGTTGTGTTGTGTTGTGTTGTGTTGTGTTGTGTTTTGGTCCACACTGTTGTGTTGTGTTGTGTTGTGTTGTGTTGTGTTGTGTTGTGTTGTATTTTGGTCCACACTGTTGTGTTGTGTTGTGTTGTGTTGTGTTGTGTTGTGTTGTGTTGTATTTTGGTCCACACTGTTGTGTTGTGTTGTGTTGTGTTGTGTTGTATTTTGGTCCACACTGTTGTGTTGTGTTGTGTTGTGTTGTGTTGTGTTGTGTTGTATTTTGGTCCACACTGTTGTGTTGTGTTGTGTTGTGTTGTGTTGTGTTGTGTTGTGTTTTGGTCCACACTGTTGTGTTGTGTTGTGTTGTGTTGTGTTGTGTTGTGTTGTGTTGTGTTGTGTTGTGTTGTGTTGTGTTGTGTTGTGTTGTGTTGTGTTTTGGTCCACACTGTTGTGTTGTGTTGTGTTGTTGTTGTGTTGTGTTGTGTTGTGTTGTGTTGTGTTGTGTTGTGTTTTGGTCCACACTGTTGTGTTGTGTTGTGTTGTGTTGTGTTGTGTTGTGTTGTTGTGTTGTGTTGTGTTGTGTTGTGTTGTTGTTGTGTTGTATTTTGGTCCACACTGTTGTGTTGTGTTGTGTTGTGTTGTGTTGTGTTGTGTTGTTGTTGTGTTGTGTTGTGTTGTGTTGTGTTGTGTTGTGTTGTGTTGTTGTTGTGTTGTATTTTGGTCCACACTGTTGACACTCTAGTAGAGGGGTCTTCAACGTTTTTCAGCCCAAGGACCCCCTAGCAAGAGAGAGAGATGAAGCAGGGACCCCCTTCTATATTGTATAAAATTGCGTTTCAGATTCAACCTTTTTTTGCTCTTTTTTCCCTCATACACCTATATACAGTACCTCTGTGCCAAAAATAGCCGATCTACAAGCTCACAACGCCTCGCAGCGCGAGGCGTTGTGAGCTTGTAGATCTGCTATTTTTTGGCTAAAGTTCTCCTCAGAAAAGGGATGCTACTGTAGGGTTCAAGTGGTTAATGCAACAAAAACTAATCCTATCACACACACATTTGGCGCCCGCCCCCCCCCCCCCCCCCCCTTTAGTAGCTCTGAGGACCCCCTAGGGGTCCCGGACCCCCCTGTTGAAGACCCCTGCTCCATAGTATCAGCATTATGTCCCACAGTGTTGCCACAGCTGTACGGTACAGATTATGTGCAGTAAATGCATGTGAACATGAACACCTTGAAACCATTCAGGTTCAATCTGGATCCTTCACAAGGACTAGAAACACGTGTGACACGTGTGTGTCCCACAGACACTTAAAGGGGTAGTTCACCCCCAAAATGACTATGAATGAATGAGACTTGAATTCATGGACATTTTTACGTTTTTGTCTCATTCCTTTAATACAATAATTTGATGACCAGCAGCGGTTCCGGTAGGAGACGCAAAGAGTCTCCTTTGTGTCTCCTACCGGAACCGCTGGTCATCAAATTATTGTCTTAGTAATGAGACAAAAACTAAATAAATATCCATGCATTCAAGTCTCCATGGGCTGACTAATACATAGTTGTTGTTTTTTGGGGTGAACTATCCCTTTAAGCCCTATTTCAAAAAATGTTAAAAATAGGCCTAAGAATTGAATAGTTTTGCCTAGTTTTGACGACCTTGCAGACTTATGCAATGGTTAACATGTCATTTACTGTAGATACCAGGTTATTTAAACTGATGCTAGGTTCATGGTTTACCTGTGATCCTATAGTTTACTGAGACACTACACTGTCTCTGTATTCTATGATCCTATAGTTTACTGAGACACTACACTGTCTCTGTATTCTATGATCCTATAGTTTACTGAGACACTACACTGTCTCTGTATTCTATGATCCTATAGTTTACTGAGACACTACACTGTCTCTGTATTCTATGATCCTATAGTTTACTGAGACACTACACTGTCTCTCTGTATTCTATGATCCTATAGTTTACTGAGACACTACACTGTCTCTGTATTCTATGATCCTATAGTTTACTGAGACACTACACTGTCTCTGTATTCTATGATCCTATAGTTTACTGAGACACTACACTGTCTCTCTGTATTCTATGATCCTATAGTTTACTGAGACACTACACTGTCTCTGTATTCTATGATCCTATAGTTTACTGACACATTACACTGTCTCTGTATTCTATGATCCTATAGTTTACTGAGACACTACACTGTCTCTCTGTATTCTATGATCCTATAGTTTACTGAGACACTACACTGTCTCTCTGTATTCTATGATCCTATAGTTTACTGAGACACTACACTGTCTCTGTATTCTATGATCCTATAGTTTACTGAGACACTACACTGTCTCTATGTATTCTATGATCCTATAGTTTACTGAGACACTACACTGTCTCTATGTATTCTATGATCCTATAGTTTACTGAGACACTACACTGTCTCTGTATTCTATGATCCTATAGTTTACTGAGACACTACACTGTCTCTGTATTCTATGATCCTATAGTTTACTGAGACACTACACTGTCTCTGTATTCTATGATCCTATAGTTTACTGAGACACTACACTGTCTCTGTATTCTATGATCCTATAGTTTACTGAGACACTACACTGTCTCTGTATTCTATGATCCTATAGTTTACTGAGACACTACACTGTCTCTATGTATTCTATGATCCTATAGTTTACTGAGACACTACACTGTCTCTGTATTCTATGATCCTATAGTTTACTGAGACACTTCACTGTCTCTATGTATTCTATGATCCTATAGTTTACTGAGACACTACACTGTCTCTCTGTATTCTATGATCCTATAGTTTACTGAGACACTACACTGTCTCTCTGTATTCTATGATCCTATAGTTTACTGAGACACTACACTGTCTCTCTGTATTCTATGATCCTATAGTTTACTGAGACACTACACTGTCTCTGTATTCTATGATCCTATAGTTTACTGAGACACTACACTGTCTCTGTATTCTATGATCCTATAGTTTACTGAGACACTACACTGTCTCTGTATTCTATGTATGTGTTTACCTTCTTTACTTTAAGTCACTCTGGATGAAGGGTGTCTGATAAATACCAAAATTGTACATTTTAATAAATGTCTATAATGCTTACATGTCCCAAAATAAGTACAGGAGTTGAAAGTGGTTCATGAATCAATGTACTGTATGGTTTCAGACCAGAAAACAAAAAGACAATATATTGCATGGAATATTTACATAGGAAGCAAAAAACAAAATCTGTAATATTTTTCTTGTGTTTTGTAATACAATGACCTGCAGTAACACACATTTCATGAGAGCAGAGATCGGAAAGTAATGGAGCTTATGTATGGCCTAGATAGAATCTTACTGATTCTATTACTATTATTAATGATGCTGTAGAAACATGATTCTATTACTATCATTCTAATGATGCTGTAGAAACATGATGATTCCATGAGGCTGTTGAGTGACGCTCCTCACATGGACGGACTCCCTGTAAGACACAGAAACATTACGTTAGACAATTATACATTTATACCAAGAAAGTCTGACATATCACTGTGTGTGTGTGTGTGTGTGTGTGTGTGTGTGTGTGTGTGTGTGTGTGTGTGTGTGTGTGTGTGTGTGTGTGTGTGTGTGTGTGTGTGTGTGTGTGTGTGTGTGTGTGTGTGTGTGTGTGTGTGTGTGTGTGTGTGTGTGTGTGTGTGTGTGTGCGCGCGCGTGTGTACTCACCACACTTGTAGAGGATGTTGAGTCTGGTGATGTCATTGTGACTCATCTCCTTGGCGTTGCCTAAGGCCACGTTGGGGTCCGGGGTGGGGATCATAGTGGGCTGACCGTTCTTAGAGAAGGCATACCTGTATGGACACACACACACACACACACACACACACACACACTTTTATTATTTTTTCAATATTAATGTTTAACATGACTACCTCCAAACAGAACATGGCCTAACACCTCCTGGTGGTCTTTGGCATCAGGTTCTGGTGACTCTCGTGTTTTTTTCGATGACTTTTTTTGTGGGGGGGGATTTTTTTTATTATTTTTTTCCCGACAAATTATAAAAAATACATTTAAAAAAGTGGTTAAAAAAACACGGCCCCCGTCACGCATTAGACCAGGGGTGATGCACCTTTGATTTATTTTTCCACACTCACTCCAGAGGGCCATTCTACACACAAATAGCCGATCTACAAGCTCAAAACGCGTTGCAGCGCGACACGTTTTGAGCTTGTAGATCGGCTATTTGTGCTACTTTTGAATTGGAATCCTGATTTTGTTTTTAGCAATTTTTTAAATTGGAATCCTGAAAAGTAACATTTTTATTTAATTTCAAATGCATTTAGTTATACTTATGTTAACTTTATGAACTTAAGTACAAATACATTGGACCTAAAAAAGACAAAACTAGAAAAAGTGCTCCTCGGAGCACAGGTCTCCGCCAGGTAGGTTATTGTGGCCTCCTGGTGGCGCTATAACAGGCCAATGTGAAAAGGGTGCCATTTCTTCCTAGGCCTTGCACAGCAATCGGACACTGCATTCATGGTTTGAGGCATTTTGTTCTAAAAATTTGTTTTGCTAAATTTGACCTGCTGGTGGCGCTATAACAGGCCAATGTTAAAAGGGTGGCATTTGTTCCTCAACGTAGTGCAAATGTGTGTTCAAAGTTTCACCGCAATCGGACGGTGCGTTCACGATTTGCGGCATTTTGTTCAAAACGGGCCACTCCTGTAAACATTACATGTCAATCTTAGCCAATCAGGATGGAATATGAAAAATCAAACAGATCCGTCTTGATCACATGGCTATAGAGATCATGTGTACCGATTTGCGTGAAATTTGGATCAAATCTGAAGGCTTAATATCACAAAATGTGTTTTACATAAGTCTGCCTCCTGGTGGCGCTATAAAAGGCAAATGTGAAAAATGCAGGGCAAAGGTTTTTCCTTGGCCTCTAGACAGTGTGCATACAAAGTTTTACACTGATCGGTGCAGTTATAGGTAAAAGCACGAATTGGCCTGTTACAGCGCCACCATGAGGCTGATTTGAACATTTTCAAATGGCATTCCTTCCTCGGCCTAATGGGAATGTGTGTGCAAAATTTCACGGAAATTGCATGCTGTGTTCATGATTTGAGGCATTTTGTTCGAAACGGAGTACTCCTGCAAAATTTGAAAGCCATTTTTTGCCAATCAGGATGGAATATGAAAAATCTGAAATGAGCCGTTTCTTTAAATGACTATAGAGATACCGTGTACCGATTTGCCGGATTTTGGGCCAAAATCTGTAGGAGTACTGTCCAAAAATGTGTTTTGCACAAATCGGCCTCCTGGTGGCGCTATAAAAGGCCCATGTGAAAAATTTGGAGCAGAGGTTCTGCTCTGGCATCCAGGGACTGTGTGTGCACAGTTTCGCTGCGATCAAGCCAACGGTGGCAGAGATTAGCTGTACACAAAATGACAGAATGACGGACGGACGGACGGACACACGGACACACGGACACACGGACGGACAGGGGCGAAAACATACTCTCGCCATGCCTTTCGGCCTGGCGGAGACAATAAATACTAGTCATTAAGCCACTATAATATAGACTGAAGTAATCAAAGCGGGTCATGTTTGCAATCGTAGCTGAAATCAATAATATGTCAGTATTCTGATAATAACCTGCGGGCCGCATTAAGTGAAGGTGGGGGCCGGGCCGCATGTGCCCCCCGGGCCGCCATGTTGCCCATGTATGCATTAAGACGGACAACATCAGTCACCAGAACCAAGGACGTGTGATTATGGGCTTCTCAAACTTTTCCATGTCAAACATGACCCCCAAAATGATATGCATTTGGCTGCGGACCCCCCCCCCCATCTCAAAAATATTTAGTGGCACTCGATGCCACACTATGAGCTTGTAGATCTGCTATTTTTGAATAGACCAAAGTATAAAATATGGTTAAAGTTGTTAAAATGATTGGGACGCTAATTTAGCTGGGGACCCCCCTGGTACCATCCCCATTCCCCAAGGACCCCTGGGGGTCCGCGGACCCCACTTTGAGAACCAATGTCTTAAAGAAATGAAGTTGTGGTACCTTTGTTTACCTTGTATCCATGCAGGGAGGGTAGAGGTTTGGTGTGGAGGAACTTGTTTCATTTCCAGCCAGTGTGCGCATGACGTTTTGTCGTTTTTATTTTAGCCTTGGGTCAACCTGAGGTTTTAAGATTCCTATGATTTCCTGATTAGTTTTTGTAAAGCTGATTCAGGTGTGACCAGTAAATATCTCTTTTTACACTACGATACTTACTGTGTTACTCCCCTGTCTTTCCTCTAGATGGCAGTAGGGGTCTAACCATATAGCAGCCATATAGCCAGATTCCATTCCCCAAAGTTCGGTCACTCGCTCACTCTCCTCGCTTCCTCCACTCGCGCCTAAGCCCCGCCCCTGCGAGGAGCCGAGGATTATTTGCGAGGACGAGTGGCCGACCAGCTGGCCTCTACAGATTCCAAACCCGAAAATCTCGGCCACTCGCTCACTCCCACTCGGTCACTTCGACTCCAAACCGGATGTGCTAAATTCCAATTACTCAGTTGCTTCTTGGAGGAGGCGAGTGGAGTCGAGTGGAGGAGCCGAGTCGGCTCTCTACTTCCGCATTTAGCGAGTGTACATCAAGTGTAGGCTCGACCACTCTCAACAGCTCCTCCGCGGCAGACTTCCGCATCACGTGTACACGTTTTTTTTGTTTTTTCCCTTCTCCCGTGACGTATACATGGTCCTCCTCCACATGTGGCCACACAAACAATGCTTGAAACCCGAAACCATGCCCCGAAAACACCGTAAAAAATAATGTATTGTATTTATATATAGACTGAATATAGGAGAGGACACTTTACGCTTTAACTATAGCCGTATTCATTCAATTCTGAACCGATTCTTAAAATTTAAAATTCTCTATTAGCTGTGAAGGGTCTTCTTTCATGTCTATCAGTCATGATTTATTTCGCTATCAAACAATATCAAGCAAAATCACAAAATCGTCTGAGTTTTTTTCTTTTTTCTTCGTCCCAGAAGTGGGAGGGATATCACCTAAACTCTCAACACACCCCGGACATTTGAAGGATTTTATGAAACCCCCCCCCCCCAGACAGCCCCCCAAAAGAGGACATGTCCGGGGAAAAGAGGACGTATGGCTACCCTGCATGAATGATGTAATTCAGAGTCAGACATACTCTGTAATATACGGTGGCTGTTATAAGCAGTAGTGCCGTGCGGGACTGCTGCGGGGGGTGGGGGGTCTGGGGACTGTAAGAGCAAAAAGAGGGACGGGTCAGGATTTAATTCATAAATGTTTAATCATCCTGGCGCTTCGTTCACTATTTCAGGAATAAATGGCTTTGCACAAAATGTTAACTATAAAGATAACAATGTGGCCATCCACATTGATGAATTGTTTATTCTTATATTCTGTATTATTCTATACCTGCATATTATTCTATGCATGTATATTTTCATCCACGGCTCTGGTCCAGCTGTTTGAGACGTCATAAGTGATCGCGGAATTTTCTGTCGCTTTGAAATGACGGACCCAGTGCAGTCCGATCCTTTGACGGCAACCACTCGACCACTCGTCCTCACAAATAATCCTCGGCTCCTCGCAGGGGCGGGGCTTAGGCGCGAGTGGAGGAAGCGAGGAGAGTGAGCGAGTGACCGAGCTTTGGGGAATGGAATCTGGCTAAAGGATAGGACTGCACTTAGCGCGTCATTTCAAAGCGACGGCAAATTCCGCGATCACTTATGACGTCTCACACAGCTGGACCAGAGCCGTGGATGAAAATATACATGCATAGAATAATATGCAGGTATAGAATAATACAGAATATAAGAATAGACAATTCATCAATGTGGATGGCCACATTGTTATCTTTACAGTTAACATTTTGTGCAAAGCCATTTATTCCTGAAATAGTGAACGAAGCGCCAGGATGATTAAACTTTTATGAATTAAATCCTGACCCGTCCCTCTTTTTGCTCGTACAGTCCCCAGACCCCCCACCCCCCGCAGCAGTCCCGCACGGCACTGCTGCTTATAACAGCCACCGTATATTACAGAGTATGTCTGACTCTGAATTACATCATTCATGCAGGGTGGCCATACGTCCTCTTTTACCCGGACATATCCTCTTTTGGGGGGCTGTCTGGGGGGGTTTTATAAAATCCTTCAAATGTCCGGGGTTTTGAGAGTTTGGGTGATATCCCCCCCACTTCTGGGACGAAGAAAAAAGAAAAAAACTCAGACGATTTTGTGATTTTGCTTGATATTGTTTGATAGTGAAATAAATCATGACTGATAGATATGAAAGAAGACCCTTCACAGCAAATACAGAATTTTAAAATTTAAGAATCGGTTCAGAATTGAATGAGTACGGCTATAGTTAAATAGCGTAAAGTGTCCTCTTTTTGGGGAATTCAGAATATAGTCACCCTATATTCAGTCTATATATAAATACAATACATTATTTTAAACATAATCTTTGTCACAGTAATTTATAGTAGTCCATGCACTGCATTGAGATGAGGCATGCACGGAGAGAATGAACTATCAGCTTTTGAGACAGTATAAGTGTGCACAATATATTACAATGTATATAATTGTATTATACTTTATATCATACAAAGCAATAAAGCCAGTGGCTTGTTGCGTCTTTTCTGTTAATTTACACTGTGTGTGTGTGTGTGTGTGTGTGTGTGTGTGTGTGTGTGTGTGTGTGTGTGTGTGTGTGTGTGTGTGTGTGTGTGTGTGTGTGTGTGTGTGTGTGAGATGCGCAACGAGTGATCGGCGGGGGCGAAGGGGGGGGGGGGGCAGCCGGTGTTTTCGGGGCATGGTTTCGGGTTTCAAGCAGTGTGTGTGTGGCCACATGTGGAGGAGGACCATGTATACGTCACGGGAGAAGGGAAAAAACAAAAAAAACATGTACACGTGATGTGGAAGTCTGCCGCGGAGGAGCTGTGGAGAGTGGTCGAGCCTACACTTGATGTACACTCGCTAAATGCGGAAGTAGAGAGCCTCCTCGGCTCCTCCACTCGACTCCACTCGCCTCCTCCAAGAAGCAACTGAGTAATTGGAATTTAGCACATCCGGTTTGGAGTCGGAGTGACCGAGTGGGAGTGAGCGAGTGGCCGAGATTTTCGGGTTTGGAATCTGGCTATAGGCTATGTGGTTGAAAGGTGAACTGAATGGTACTGTAGCTGTACTACTGCATGATGGGAACTGGAGTCATAATGAACTGAATGGTCCTGATCTGTCCTACTGCATGATGGGAACTAGAGTCATACTACTAACCCATGTGGTATTGCATACTGGGAGATGTAGTCCTACTAACCTGTTGCATTCTGGGATATGTAGTCCCACTAATATATGGTGCTGCATGACATAGTTGTAGGCATACTAACCCGTGCTATAGCATTCTAGGAGTTGTAGTCCTACTAACATGTCGTATTACTATTGCATGAGGGTAGTTGTCATCATACTAATCTGTAGTATTAATATTGAATGATGGTAGGTGTAGTCCTACTAACCTGTGGTACTGCATGACAGAGTTGTAGTCATACGGCGTCACCTGGTTCTTTGTGACAGCCTTCCTGAAGTTGTGCTCCATTCCTGTAGGGGGCGATGAAAAACGTTAGATATACAATTATTTTGAATACCCAGGATCTCAACGATAAAAGATTCCCCGCTCACTGCCAACTGCCACGGGACATGAATCATTTTAACAAGCAACGTTTCGGTCGTATAGCTCACAGCTTGTAGATCGGCTATCTTTGCCAGTGTGCGGGTGTTCTGTTATTGCTGTCATATTGTTCTGAGAGAGAACCCATGGAACCAAATGGACCCTTATACAGTTAGGGTCCATTTGGTTCCACACTCTCAGTGTTACGGTGGTCCTTGAGATTAAAACGTTTGAGAAATGAGACCTAAATATCTTTGGTGAAAATAGACGATGGATAGATTATTTACACCTTAAATTACCCTGCCAGAGTTTTTTCAGAACAGTCTGTAGCCTCTGCCAGGGTTTTGACCGATTTTGGTACCTTTTCGCATAGCCACAAAATATTTTTCTCAAGTATGATTGATCCCCAGAAAATTTCTAATCACAGATGAGATTCAGGTGTGGTTCCGCAAATGTCAACGAGGTCATTATGACCTTGTTGTCATGTGTTGTTTGATGTTTGAAAATAGCTCAAAACCAGTAGTTTCAAACCAAAAAACATTGTGAATTGTTTGTCCGTTTCAATTTTAACATTGAAGTGGATGGAGCAGCAAATCTTTGGAAATTGTTATCTCCTTATTCGTTTGGAATATCGAAAGAGTGTCAATCTTAAATAATTAGAGAATCTTTTTAAAAAAAAAATTTTTTTTTTTTTTTTTTTTTTTCATGACGTTTTTATACGTCTTTGGCAGGCAATAGCTGAAGGCCCAAAGACGTTTATAAACGTCTTTGGCAGTTATAGAGTTAATGTTCAACCCAGAACAGTGAGGTTATAGGGTTCAAGTGGTTATAGGTACAGATGCCAGGTTCATTTGTAGATCTGGCATTCTATAGCGTGTACAGGTTCAATGTACAGATTTTTAAAAATGTTATCCCACAATTTTTGGAACCCATTTTTTTCACCCAGTGCCGATTGCCCAAGCTGTAATCCTGGGCGCTACTCTCCCTCTGCCAGCCTGGGGAGAGCCCTGCACTGAGCTCATGCTTCCTATATATTATACTGTTTAGCCTGATGATAGGTTCTTGGTTTACCTATGATCCTAGATGACTGTTTATATGCATTAGAATAGGGGTCTTCAACAGGGGGTCCGGGACCCCTAGGGGGTCCTCATAGTTACTACAGGGGGGCCGCCAAATCTGTGTGTGATAGGATTTTTTTTTTTACATTAACCACTTTATTCTGAAGGGAACGTTAGCCGAAAATAGCCGATCTACAAGCTCACAACGCCTCGCGCTGCGAGGCGTTGTGAGCTTGTAGATCGGCTATTTTCAAGCAAAGAAGTTTGGGGTAGGGGGGAAAAAAGAGCAGACCAAGTACAAGTTTTCTAAGTATTGAGGGTTCAAGTGATTAACTGTCTGAAAATACACACGTCTATGAATAGTATATGACGCTATCTATGAAAATGTTTAATATGCAACATGATTTTATACAACATGTAGTTGGGGGTCCCCGCTTCATCTCTCTGTCAGCTAAGGGGTCCTTGTCCTGAAAACGTTGAAGACCCCTGCATTAGATGTATTACCTCGTGTTTTCCTTGCTTACTGTACTGTAAGTAGCTCTGTATTCAGAGCGTCTGCTAAATGCCTACATTGTAAATTGTACAGTATTTGAGTACATGTAGATGTACTGACCACCCAGTATGTTCTGCACCAGAACGTGGATGTGTGTGTCCCGGTCGGCCCGGGTCTGCTCATGGTTGAATCCCAGAGCGTGGAGCAGCTCGTGTTGGATGGTCCCGTGGTGCAGACACCCCCTAGTGGACAGAGACACCAGCTGCATGCCACCCCGACGCCCGATGTAGGAGTAGCAGCTGTACGGGACGACACAAATATTATGTGTAAACATGATACAAAAAATACTGAGTATTAACTCTTTGACTGCGGACGACGCGATAACGCGTCAAGTGCTACTTTGTCCAGTTGGCCGTCGACGCGCTTGATGCGCTCGACGCGCTGGACGCGCGTTCATTGTTTAATCTCTGATTGCGCTATGCTGCTTAATATTCAATGTTATTCTCGAGTTCCACTTACTTCACGGACATCTGCATCCGGTTTCATGACCTGGATTCCGTTTCCGGTTTTTGATTCTTTTCCCCAGTCATTTTCGTCCAAAATAGGTAAATAAACGGTCTTTCACACGGTATGACGGACAAACGGACAGTTTCTCTTCTATAATCTATGGTCTGGGTGACGATCAGTCATCGCCGTCGTGTATCACGACGGCATTTTGGCGATCAAAACAATCTGGGACGACGTCACTTCCGTTTTCATGTTTTTCCTTGTCTAATCTATCAAGAAGGCTGAGAGAGACCCAACGACCTGATCAAGCAGTCATGTGCTGCACTCTAGTGGCGGATTTGTGCTGGGTCTTTACATTATGTCCCCTTAAATTATTTTCATGAGAAAAATTCAAAATATAAAAATAAAAAAACACGAAAATTGCTGGCACTGGGGGAGTACTTTATGAAAATACTCTGGCAGTCAAAGAGTTAAGGATGCAATGTGTAAAGTGTATGACAGAGACAGAGGGTCAGACACCAGAGGGGACTGTGAGGTAGAGCTCTTAACTAACGGGACCCCCGATTCCGAAAATACCCGACAGGACCCGAGACCCGCATCGGGTCGGATCCGCGTTTTATCATAATCACTCAGGGCCGGGTCGGAATCGGCGCTATTACCTCTGAACTCGGGTCTATCTATCATTATGTGTAAGCCAGCTGCCGGGATGATTTGAAAACAGCGCTGTGCAAATCATGGTGAAAGCAAAGCTTTGATCATAAAATGGTCAAATAAATCAAATAGTACTTTATTGTCAGTTCACACTGAAGAAAAAAGAAAAGAAAGAAGGGGGGGGGCGCGGGTGCAGGGAAGCGAAGGTGTGTGTGTCATTGGTCAATAGGTCGGCTATTATTCATATTCCACATTTATTTACAAAGAAAACCTTTTGTCATGCATATTAAATGAATACCTCTGCGTATATTTATTTATTTATTTTTGTAGTTTCATATGTGCGTTTTTGAAGGGGTGTCTGGGTCGGGTCTGTCTCAGAAATAATCGGATCTCGGGAAACAAATTTCACGGAGCCAATTAGGGTCCGGCTCTGGAAGAAAAAAAAAGAGTCGTAACGGCTCGGAATCGGACCCAATTTCCTGGGACCATTTCGGTTCTGGTCCGTTTTTTTATCTGTGAAGAGCAACCTTTGGACAAAATGTCCTCTACATCAAAGGATGCTTAAATTCCAACTGCCTCCAATGCCTCCAGAGTAAAGAGCTAACCTCACAATCTTCAAAGGCCAACCCAAACAATGGTTAAAAAAATAAAAATAAAATAACTAGACTTTTGACTTCTTATAACATGTTATATACTCTACTTATGCTTTCTTAAATGTTTTTTTTTTAATATGCCTCTGTCTCATTGTTATTGAGTGTTTTATTATTTATGTATTTTCTATGTTCTAATGTTTTGGGGACTACGCATGGAAAAGAGCACCCGCTAAATCCTGCATATTTACACTGTGTATGCAATACATAAATCATGTTTTAGCGTTCATTAATGTGCATTGTCCCAGGTCAAATAAAAAAGGCTATACCCTTTTTGTTTACATTTTGTATCACTGATTGGGCCTTTAAGCTCTTAAGTCGTAACTAAGATGGCGTCGCGCCACACAAATAGCAGATCTAGGGGCTCTACCGCAGTATCAAGAGTTCCACCACCAGGTTTTGGTGTAGTTTCAATCCAGCTGCTGTCAGAATGCTGAATGGGGCATAAGCCCGGATGAGGCATGGGCCTTGTTCAGCAGCCTGACAGCAGGCGGCGCAGACTTTTCTGGCTCTTCCTGAACACACCTGTGGATTATACCAGGGACAATGACTTGGACTTTAGCCCCCCCTCGGACACACCTGTGGACTACACCAGGTACAAATGACTTTTTGTTGCACTCCCTCATGGAGCTACTTGCGGATTATACTAGGGTCAGTCCACTCTAGGTGGACACGCACTGACCTTTTGCACCTTAATCCCTTGTATAACGCACTGACTTTTTTTTTGGTCTTTTTTTATTGTGCTCCTTTTCCTCTAAGCACCTTAACGTCCATTGTCTATCATGCACAGTATAAGTATAACATGCACAGTATACAATACATTGCTGCTATGCTCAGGCACCTTAGTCTAGTTTTTTTAGTTTTTTTATTATCTCAGGTAATTTGTAAATATGTAGATAACTTGTCTGGCCTTCTGTTGCTCTCTTGTTTTGATCTCCTGCCCCCCACCCTCTTCTTCTCCCCCCCCCCCCCCCCCCTCTTCTTTCTATGGAAACTAACGTTGCGATGGGAACGATGTACAAAAAAGAATTTCACCCACTTTTTTACCTTGTAAACCTGTGATGTGACAATAAAACTGATTCTGATTCTGATTCTGATTCTGATCTACAAGCTCAAAACTAGTCGCAATGTGACACGCCTGGAATCGAACCGTGGACCCTTGGCCTTCCCCAGGCGGGCTTTCTAACCATTCAGCGACGGTTGCCCCTGGTTTTTCTTTTTCCTGCTAAACTTCTTGTCCAGATTTCATCTTCCGTGAGTATAAACCGGTGGTTCTCAAACCAATGTCAAGGACCCCCAAAATGATATGTATGTGGTCGCGGACCCCCCACTCAATATATATATATATTGTCCCAGGAACAAGATTTGCCCACATTTTTAAGATTTTTCAAAAATAGCAGATCTACAAGCTTGAGCATGAGCTCGTGCTGTACAACACACACGCTTGTGCTGTAGCGTGTTGTACTGTATTGTAGTGTTGTAGCGTGTTGTAGCACGTTGTAGCGTGGTGTATCGCGTTGTAGCGTAGCGGCGCATTGCGGCGCGGCGCGTCGCGGCGCATAGGCGCGTTGTGGCCCGTTGCGGCGCGTTGCGGCCCGTTGTGGCGCGTCGTAGCGCGTTGTAGCGTGTTGTAGCGTGTTGTAGTGTGTGAGTAATGTACTGTACCCGCTCCCTGACTCGATGTTGAGCCAGTCCTTGTCCAGTCTGCGGTTGGGTCTGAAGCGGACACAGGACACGGTGGAGAAGGAGTCCAGACCTCTGGTGATGATGGCCTTCTGAGTGGAGGCTGGCAGGGCACACACACACACACACACACACACACACACACACACACACACACACACACACACACACACACACACACACACACACACACACACACACACACACACACACACACACACACACACACACACACTATATTCAAGCCTTATCTATAGTTCAATTTATGCACAAAAATAGTATGTTTAATTACAACCATCCAATGCATGGCATTTGTGACGTGTTGGATGATGTTAATAGATATTTACATATCATACAGTATATTACAGTATATACTGCTTTGGGTGCGTCGTACAGCTGAGCATAAATCAAGCATTATTGCTTTGTAATTGACAATAAGCTACAACAGTATCGTTTGTGAGTTAGTTTCCCTCTATCTTTTATTTATGGGAAAATATGATACATTGTTTGGCCAAAATACATTTGGGAGATTAGCTCTGACAGACACACACACAGACAAACACAAAATCGCACGCATGCAGGCACGCACGCAGGCACGCAACCACGCAACCATGCACGCACACAAAAACACACGGAAGCACGCATGCCCGCACACAAAAACGCACGCACGCACAAATAAACACGCACGCACACAAAAACGCACGCACGAATGCACACACACACACACACAAAAACACACACACACACACGTCACACACGCACACAAAAACACACACGCACGAATGCACACACACACAAAAACACGCATGCACGCACGCATGCACACACACACATAAAAACATCAAAAACACATGCCCACGCACGCACCCACCCACACACACGCACACGCACGCACACACTCTTCTAGACAGCTCTGCCTCCTATATGGATCCACACCCATAGAAAAGGTCTAATTGGTAAAGAAGTGCTGATTAACACAACCATGCTGTGGTTAGAGGCTGTGTTTGTGCCTCAGACACATTTCGATGAGACATAAACATGGGTCTGTTTTAATGAGACATAAACATGGGTCTGTTTTAATGAGACATAAACATCAGTCTGTGAGCCACAGGAATGCAGACAGAAAATACAGAACATCTACCAGGCTTAAAGCTGCTCTGTGTAACTTTACTCTTCTACCCTGGATTTGAACCCGCGGCTCTCCTGCCGCAAGAGCTGGCGGTTTTTAACCGCTGAACTAATAGAGCCTGCTTGCTTGCTCTGGGGAGAAATTGAGTCTTCAAAATGTGTGTCAAACCGGAAACAGGATGGTGTCAATAGAAGAGCAGGGAGACCAAATACAACCACCCCAACTGTAGAAGTTATATTGTATTAACATACTCATTATGATATAGAACATATACACAGTGGTGGAAAGTACATTTACTTAAGTACGGTACTTAACTACACTTTTGAGGTATTTGTACTTTACTGGAGAATTTTCAATTTCCAATACTTTTACTTCTACTCCACTACATCTTAGAGGCAACTATTGTACTTTTACTCCATTACATTTATTTGACAACTTTAGTTACTTGTTACTTTGTAGATTTTGATTTTGAAAACCACTTCAGCCCTATATATATACATTTCAGCCATTTGAAAATAGCCGATCTACAAGCTCACAATGCATCGCATTGCGACGCATTGTGAGCTTGTAGATCGGCTATTTTCAAAAGATTTTTATGCATTTGAGAACTTGAAATGGGACATTCTGCACGATGAGTACTTTTACTTTTGGTACTTTAAGTACATTTTGATGCCAATACTTTTGTACTTTTTCTTGTAACAGAGCATTTCTATATTGCAGTATTGATACTTTTACTTAAGTAAAATTATTTAGTGCGTTTTCCACCACTGCATACAGATATATGTACTTACAGAATTGGTTAGAGATGTGATAAGGGATGTGTGTGTGTGTGTGTGTGTGTGTGTGTGTGTGTGTGTGTGTGTGTGTGTGTGTGTGTGTGTGTGTGTGTGTGTGTGTGTGTGTGTGTGTGTACAGGTATATACTTACAGAATTGGTTAGAGATGTGATAAGGGATGTGTGTGTGTGTGTGTGTGTGTGTGTGTGTGTGTGTGTGTGTGTGTGTGTGTGTGTGTGTGTGTGTGTGTGTGTGTGTGTGTGTGTGTGTGTGTGTGTGTGTGTGTGTGTGTGTACAGGTATATACTTACAGAATTGGTTAGAGATGTGATAAGGGATGTAGACTTTCCCATCGTTCCACTTCCCCCACAGGCAGCCAATCGTAGAGCACAGATCACTGTCTTTCTCCGCCTCCGTATCCACGGCGATGTCTCCTCCAATCAGGATGGGGTCGTGGAAGGCGGGGACTGAAAACGACGAGACGTAAAAAGACAACACTAAGTTGTCACTTAGAAACAAACACAAAACAAACGCAATAAGAAAAAACACTTGACCTTATAGTTATAACGACCAGGCACACTTTGTGTCACACTGAAGGCTCTGTCCCTCAAGGTTCTCTTGCTTGTTTTGGGGACAGAGAAGAGGTCCATGTCTGTGGACCTCAGGGTCCGTGACAGAGTAGGTTTATGGAGGAGGCCTGAGAGGTTCTGTGGAGCTTACAGGGCCTTTTGACGTTTGTAGGTGAGAAGGTGGAGTTTGTAATGGATGTCGGAATTTAACAGGAAGCCAGTGAATGTTGGACATACTGGAGCCTATCCAGGTACTTGTTTAGGAGCCCAAACAGGACTCCATTGCAGTAGAGTCCAGACTGAGACACTATACTGTACGCTGTCTCTCTGCATTTTACAGTATGTATGTGTTTACCAGTGGTGGAAAAACTACTCAAATTCTTTACTTAAAGTAAAAGTACCAATACTGCAATATAGAAATACTTTGTTACGAAGTAAAAGTCCAGAATTCAAAATTTACTTGTGTAAAAGTACAAAAGTATTGGCATCAAAATGTACTTAGAGTACCAAAAGTAAAAGTACTAAAATATTTGAAAATAGCCGATCTACAAGCTCACAACGCGTCGTGATGCGACGCGTTGTGAGCTTGTAGATCGGCTATAATCATTTATTATTATTATTATTATTATAAAATAGCTAAAGTGGTTGATGTATGTTTCATAATATAAGGATAAGGATAATTCCTTTTCACAGGACGTTCATGAAAGTCCTTGCGGGCTTGTTTCCAATGAGGGCCTGTGAGCAATTAGGGGTTAAGAGTCTTGCTCAGGGACAAATTTCATTTCATCGACACATATGCTGGCGTGGCCTGGAATCGTACCTGGGGCAACCAGGGCCTCTGGCTCCCTAGGTGGGCTCACTAACCACTCAGCTATGGCCCCCCCTATATATCATAATTTATATCTGAAAAGTAACTAGTAACTAAGTTTTCAAATAATTTTTGTGGTGTAAAAGTACAATATTTGCCTCTGAGATGTAGTGGAGTAGAAGTAAAAGTATTGGAAATTGGAAATACTCAAGTAAAGTACAAATACCTCAAAATTGTAACACTATAACACTATGCAACCAAAAAAAACAAAAAAAAAACAGAAGTCTCGTGAGACGAGATTGAAATCTTTCAATCTCGTCTCACGAGACTTTTTTTGGGGGGGGGGACAGTGTTCTGTCACTATGAACGTCAGATCTCACAAAAAAAAAGAAAAAAAAAGCTATTAAAATATGTGATCTAACCTAAGGCCTATCCGCGCACCTTTTAAGCTGTGGCGGCTCAGGGGTGGAGTTATGACATTTTTCTACTGTACCATTCATCCTAAGATATCATAACGTCATAGAAAAGGTAAGAAAAATGTAGTCCAAAATTCTCCTTTAAGTAGCCTACAGTACTTAAATAAATGTACCTAGTTACTTTCCACCACCGGTGTTTACCTTGTTTAATATGGATAAAGAGCGTCTGATAAATGAATACGTTGTACATTGAGTTAGAGTTCTGCACGTTGGTTCCTACATTGAAGTCTGAGCTGTCATAACAGGGTGAAGTGATGTGTTTTAGTGCTTTGTTAAGAAGTTATAGCTCTACATTCTAATAGTAATCACTAAGTGTTCAGTAACAGGGATCTCCTCGTCTCTGCATATCTTTAGGTTCATTAAGAGCAGGAAAATGTCTATAATATTGTTTCATAAAACATTGCTAGAGTTTATTGTTGTGAAACACAGGTTTGGTGTAACTGTTCACTTATGAAGCCAACTTCCTCAATTATGACCTTTTTTAACTGCATGTGCATGTGCATGTGCATGTGCGTGTGCGTGTGCGTGTGCGTGTGCATGTGCGTGTGCGTGTGCATATGCATGTGCATGTGCATGTGCATGTGCTCACACACACATAATGATTTACAGCGCACAGAGACAATTATGTCATTTAGATTAGTATAATGTATGTGACATACAGGCAAACTCATAAAGTATTTTTATGATAGCGTTATGTTTTATTATAAAGAATGTGTATTATAGCCTTATGTTTATTATAGCCTTATGTTTATTATAAAGAATGTGTATTATAGCCTTATGTTTATTATAGCCTTATGTTTATTATAAAGAATGTTTATGATGTTAGGGTTAGGGTTATAGCTCCATACGTTCACCGCTAAATGAGCTGAAGCCTCACACATATGTCTGCTTCATCATGTCGTATAATGTAAGCACTAAGCATTCCTTGGAAGGATTAGTTAAATTACAAGTGTGTGTGTGTGTGTGTGTGTGTGTGTGTGTGTGTGTGTGTGTGTGTGTGTGTGTGTGTGTGTGTGTGTGTGTGTGTGTGTGTGTGTGTGTGTGTGTGTGTGTGTGTGTGTGTGTGTGTGTGTGTGTGCGTGCGTGCGTGCGTGCGTGCGTGCGTGCGTGCGTGCGTGCGTGCGTGCGTGCGTGCGTGCGTGCGTGCGTGCGTGCGTGCGTGCGTGCGTGTGTGTGTGTTCTTACTGCGGTTGCTGTTGACTCGGTCCAAACGGTCACTGACCCCGAGGTCAGAGGCAGCCAGCTCCTTAGAGTCATCCTCATCCTCGTTCTCTGTTTGCATAACATAACAACAGGTTTATTTTATATATATATATATATATATATATATATATATATATATATATATATATATATATATATATATATAATATTATCCTTTTGAGGGGAATTCACATTGACCTCCCCTTGTGTTCACCTGATATATGTTTTTTCTCAGTACACAGTAAAATCCTCTGTTCCAGATCAGACTTTAAATGTGGTTGGTGCATGTAAGTGGTATTTTATTTGTATTACTGTATGATACTAGCTGTTTACTCCTATTCTTATAATCTTTACTCTCCATCTATCTAGCTCTGAGAGTTTTGCACACTCATGAATGAATGAACACTGAGGATGTTAGTGTGCACATGTAGACATACCAATACATACTGGTGTTTAGGGTTGGGTGGTCGAAATTAGCTTCCAATTAGGAAGCCGGTTCAAATGTCATTTAAGGGTCCACTATAGTCCTATGAATAAAGCGTATACAACGAGCTTTAACTGCTACTGCTTTCATCTGCCTTTTCATGGAATAAACATATAGTATGAGAGGTTACCATTCATTACATTCATTAAAGTTGCCAATTATTGATGCTGCAACATTAGTTCAACAGGGGGTCCGGGACCCCTAGGGGGTCCTCAGAGTTACTACAGGGGGTCCGGGACCCCTAGGGGGTCCTCAGAGTTACTACAGGGGGTGCGCCAAATCTTTGTGTGATAGGATTTTTTTTTTTACATTAACCACTTGAACCCTAGCATCCCTTTTCTGAAGAGAACTTTGGCCAAAAATAGCAGATCTACAAGCTCACAACGCCTCGCGCTTGTAGATCTGTTATTTTTGGCAAAGAGGCTATAGGTGTAGAGGAAAAAAAAAGAGCAGACCACGTAAACAAAAAATGTTGAATCTGAAACACAATTGTATACGATATAGAGGGGGTCCCTGCTTCATCTCTCTCTCAGCCAGGGGGTCCTTGGCCTGAAAACGTTGAAGACCCCTGGTTTACAGGGATTATTGTGTTTGTAATTTCAAGTCATTTCAGGGCAAAGGTTTCAGTGCTGGCTCTCTCAGGTAAACAATTCCATCAATTTTCCAGCGATTTTTTTTAATTTTTGTCGATTTCCTGAGACGATAATTTGATGACCGGTGGAGACTCTGCAACTCTCCTATACCGGAGACTCAGCCGGTCATCACATTATTGTCTCAGGAAATCGACAAAAACTAAAAGATCGTCATGAATTCAATGCGTCATGCTGTGGGGAATTGATCCAAAATAAGTCATTTTTGGGCTGAACTCACAAGAGTGAAAAAAAAAATATATATATATATATATATAAATTTATACATATATTTGAACCATTATGGAAGCAAAATGAGGAATGGATGAAGAACCAGAATGGATGAGCAGAATGGGAATCAGAATGGATAAAATGCTAACGATAACCAACCCTATATATTGTGTAGAAATATTAACATTAATGGAGAGAAGAGTTATCCAAGATGACTCACCTTCCTGTAGGTTCAGTGTAGAAGGGAGAGAAAAGACACATTGTACATTCATTATAAATTATAAATGTACTGTACTGTACTTAAGTACAATTTTGAGGTATATTTTTTACATTAATGGAGTATTTCAAAATTTCTGTACTTTTACTTCTACTCCACTACATCTCAGAGGCAAATATTGTACTTTTACTCCACTACAATTATTTGAAAACTTTAGTTACTAGTTACTTTGTAGATTTTGATTATTATTACAAAACATACATTAACCACTTCAGCCCTATATACAATTCGGCCATTTGAAAATAGCAGATCTACAAGCTCACAAAGCTTGTAGATTTTCTATTTTCAAAAGATGTTTATACCATTATTTTGAAAACCTGAAATGGAACATTTTGCATACTGAGCACTTTCTACTTTTGGTACTTTAAGTACTTTTTTTTTACTCAAGTAAATTTTGAATTCCGGACTTTTACCTGCAACAGACTGAACAGAGTATTTCTACATTGCAGTATTGATACATTTACTTAAGTAAAACAATGTAGTACTTTTTTCCACCACAGCATAATATTAACACTTACTGTATACTGTAGCGCTCACATAATAACACAATCCTTCAGCTCTTTTTTGTCTTTGTTTTGGTTTAATTAGATTTAATGTTTCATCGGATGAAAATCCTGCTTTTCTTGTAATATTGCAACTTTAAGACAGACAAATTGGTAGTTATAGCAACCATACTGTTGATACAGCTGCAACTTATTCATTAAATAAGTTAAATGAATAACAAAAGACTTTGTTTCATCCATAAATGTTCTTTGATGTTTGATTCAGTTTTACATAGAATCTGCCAAACCCATCTTTACACATTAATGCAGCTAATAAATATCTGGATGTTCTATTTTTACTTGAGTATTTTCTTATTGTATGAAATAATAAAAAATAATGTTTCATCTTGCCTGTATATCCATGCAATGTTGCTAAACCAGTGGTGAAAAGTATCTAGTACTTTACTTGAGTATTTCCAATTTCCAATTTCCAATACTTTTACTTCTACTCCACTACATCTCAGAGGTAAATATTATATTTTTACTCCACTACAATTATTTGAAAACTTTAGTTACTAATTACTTTGATTTAGATTATTATTACAAAACATGCATTAACTTCTTCAGCCCTATTTACATTTCGACCATTTGAAAATAGCAGATCTACAAGCTCACAGTGCGTCGCATCGCGACACATTGTGAGATTGTGTGTGTGTGTGTGTGTGTGTGTGTGTGTGTGTGTGTGTGTGTGTGTGTGTGTGTGTGTGTGTGTGTGTGTGTGTGTGTGTGTGTGTGTGTTACCTCATCATCGGCCCAGCAGCAGCCAGACAGCAGCAGTAGAACCAGAGCGCTGAACCTGAAGACACACATGATGACAAAAACACACTGAGGCTGTCTGACCTCTGTTTATATACTGCACACACACACACACACACACACATGCACACACACACACGCACGCACGCACGTACGCACACACTCGCACACGCACACGCACACGCACACGCTCACACACACACACACACACACACACACACACACACACACACACACACACACACACACACACACACACACACACACACACACACATACACATACACATACACATACACATACACATACACATACACAGAGAGAGAGAGAGAGAGAGAGAGAGAGAGAATGGAGGGGGTGAGAGAGAGGGAGAGAGAGAGAATGGAGTGGGTGAGAGAGAGGGAGGGAGAGAGAGAGAGAGAGAGTGGGGGGGGTAGACAGACAGACAGACAGACAGACAGACAGACAGACAGACAGACAGACAGGCAGGCAGCCTAGGGACATGCAGAGGTATGAACACATACCAGCTGACTGAGTTAGAAACATTAAATCATAATCATAAACAGTCATAATTCATAATCATATTCACAGAGCTGAAGCAATTAGGCTCTCTAGACCACAAGAGTATTATAGTAGAAAACACACACACACACACACACACACACACACACACACACACACACACACACACACACACACACACACACACACACACACACACACACACACACACACACACACACACACACACACACACACACACACACACACAGACAGACAGACAGACAGACAGACAGACAGACAGACAGACAGACTAAATAAGCGAAATTTTTAGCAGTGGTGGGAAAAGTACTCACATTTTTTACTTAAGCAAAAGTATCAATACTGCAATATAGAAACACTTTGTTACAAGTAAAAGTCCGGAATTCAAAATGTACTTGAGCAAAAGAACAAAAGTATTGGCATCAAAATGTACTTAAAGTGCCCAAAGTAAAATTACTCATTATGCAGAATGTCCCATTTCAAGTTTTCAAATATAAAAAAATAGCAGATCTACAAGCTCACAATGCGTCGCATCGCGACGCATTGTGAGCTTTGTGACGCATTGTGAGTACTTTCAAATGGCCGAAATGTATTTAGGACTGTAATGTATGTTTTGTAATAATAATCAAAATCTACAAAGTAACTAGTAACTAAAGTTTTCAAATACTTGTAGTGGAGTAAAAGTACAATATTTGCCTCTGAGATGTAGTCGAGTAGAAGTAAAAGTACTGGAAATTGGAAATACTCCAGGTAAGTAAAAATACCTAAACATTTTAAGTACAGTGCTTGAGTACATGTACTTAGTTACTTTCCACCACTGAAACGTTCATCGTTGTGGTCATGACAGAACAAGCCTCAGTAGGTCAGGTGCTTCAGGGTGGAGGTGGAGTCTGAAGAGGTGAAGATGTATTTAATTGAAGCATTTATGCGTTCAGCAGACATTCTTAATTACATGCAATCAAAGGTCGTTACAACATCACAGAAATACACCGTTAGAGTCAGCAGTTTGAACAGCACATCAAACCACACCCTGTACAATGTTACTGCTGTACAGCGGGTCCCAGACTGGGGTTCGGTCGGGACCCCCAGGTTTTACAACTCAAACCTGTGTGGGCCAAGGAAGCATATGTTTGATCTATATTTTAGTAAATGGTCAAGGAGGTGACATGTCTTTGAGATGAAGTGGAAGTCGTGGGTGTAAACCAGTGGTCCTCAACCTTTTCAGGCCGCGACCCCCCAAAATAATCATATTTGAACTGGGGACCCCCCCCAATATAATCATATTTGAACTGGAGACCCCCCCCAATATAATCATATTTGAACTGGAGACCCCCCCCAAATATAATCATATTTGAACTGGAGACCCCCCCCAAATATAATCATATTTGAACTGGAGACCCCCCCCAATATAATCATATTTGAACTGGAGACCCCCCCCAATATAATCATATTTGAACTGGAGACCCCCCCCAAATATAATCATATTTGAACTGGAGACCCCCCCCAAATATAATCATATTTGAACTGGAGACCCCCCCCAAATATAATCATATTTGAACTGGAGACCCCCCCCAATATAATCATATTTGAACTGGAGACCCCCCCAATATAATCATATTTGAACTGGAGACCCCCCCCAATATAATCATATTTGAACTGGAGACCCCCCCAATATAATCATATTTGAACTGGAGACCCCCCAAATATAATCATATTTGAACTGGAGACCCCCCAATATAATCATATCTTAACTGGGGACCCCCCACCCTGACAAACACTTGGAATTGTAGGAGTTGAGACATTACATTTAGTTTGACTCGGTTCCACAGATAAATATTGTGAAAATAGCTGATCTATTTCAGCTCACAGAGAGACAGAACCATTTAGTTTTGAAAATGTAAGTGGTTAAATGTCTGAAAATACACATTAACATGAATCCAACATATTAACAGAAAAGATAATGTGTAAACAAACAAACATTAATTGACACAACACTGATGATAGGGTCCCTGCTTCATCTCTCTCTCTCAGCTAAGGGGTCCCTGCTTCATCTCTCTCTCAGCTAAGGGGTCCCTGCTTCATCTCTCTCTCAGCTAAGGGGTCCCTGCTTCATCTCTCTCTCAGCTAAGGGGTCCTCGGCCTGAAAAACATTGAAGACCCCTCTTCTATAGCAATGATTACTATCACAATATAGAGCTTGAACTTTTTAAACAACAAAAGAAGACATGTTTGTTTAAACAGAAAACATTTGCATCGTTGAGTGAATATCGTCAAAGACAGGAAGCATAGAGTCCAACAATACATCATTATATTCATGTTTGTGGTTTTAATCGGTATTCCTTTCCGGGGGAAAAATGACAGACGGAGGTTTTTTTTAAGTGTGGGTTTTCAACATAAAACACAGCCTCTCATTAAACAACACCCAGAATATCATGTACTTCATGTCATTGTCTCTGTGTACGGCGTGTTGTTTCCATTTTAATGGCATTGTTTTATTTTAGACATTGTTAGACAGATGTTTTCACTGCCAGGAGGCCCGCCTGAGCTTTAGATTACAGAGCAGAGTCACGCTCTGTGGACGCTGGCTTCTACGCTACGGCAGCACTTTAGACCAAGGAAGGTTCTGAAAGGAAGAGTCGTGCAGTCCGCCATCCAGATAATCGTGCAGTTTGCCCTCCAGATAATCGTGCAGTCCGCCCTCCAGATAATCGTGCAGTCTAGCCTCTAGGTTTGCCACTCATGGGTGGCAAACCTCACACCGGAAGTTTGATGAATTACATGGCAGTGGATGGAGTAGTCTGGACCAGCTCATGAACAAACACTATTTCTGAACGACTGGGACCTTATTATCCACTGATATTATTGCTATAATATCAGTGGTTCTCAAACTTGTCAAGGATCCACAAACATGTCAAGGATCCACAAAATGATCTGTATTTGGCTGCCGACCCCAATCTCAAAATATGTTGTTCCAGGGACCCCCCAGAAGCAAAGATTTGACTTAAAAGTTTTCGCTTTAAAAAAAGAATACATATAGTCAAAGATTTGCACACATTGTCACGTTTTTTCTCCCCAAAAAAATAGCAGATCTACAAGCTCGTAGCGCGGCACTCGGTGCCGCGCTACGAGCTTGTAGATCTGCTATTTTTTGAATAGCCCAAAGAAACCTTAACATTGACACAGATGCGTTAACGGTCTTAAAGGGTTAAACCTCAGTAATGTGGTGAAGTAACTGGTTGTTATAGGGTTTTATTGTCGGGCGGGCAGGCGGGCAGGCGGGCAGGGGGGCGGACAGGCGGGCAGGCGGGCAGGCGGGCAGGCGGGCAGGCGGGCTGCTACATAGATTACAGACCGGCTGCTCTGAGGAAGCGCTTTGCTCGTGGGCTACAGGCTACTGGGGTTTTCAACTGGCAGCACTTTAGAGGTGCTTTAGACCCAGTGTTCAGGTTTTTTTATGCTCCACATGCAGTGCATGTAAAGTAACTAAGTACACGTACTCAAGTACTGTACTTAAGTACAATTTTGAGGTATGTTCTACTTTACTGGAGCATTTCAAATGTTCAGTACTTTTTACTTCTACTCCACTACATCTCAGAGGCAAATATCATACTTTTACTCCACTACAATTATTTGAAAACTTACTTTGTAGATTTTTATTATTATTACAAAACATACATTAACCACTTCAGCCCTATATGTACATTTAGGCCGTTTGAAAATAGATCTCAAATAGATCTGCTATTTTCAAATGATTTTTATACATTTGAAAACTTTCAATGGGACATTCTGCATAATGAGTACATTTACTTTTGGTTCTTTAGGTACATTTTGATGCCAATACTTTTGTACTTTTACTCAAGTGACATTTTGAACACCGGCCTTTTCCCTTGTAACAGAGTGTTTCTACATTGCAGTATTGATACTTTTACTTAAAGGGTAAGACCACTTTGGTAGAGGTTTGGTTTGTGTAGTTACCTTGCCATGATGTAACTCCAAAGGTGGACAAGAAATGAAAAATAATTGCTCCATTAATTAGAAATTGATAATTAAAAATATGCTCCCCATTGACTTACATTGTACACTGAAACAGCTCTCAAAGTCACTCTTTAGGCCCATAAACGAACCCAAACATAGCTGATTCAGACAATATAGAACATCACCAAACCCAGTACTGTTTATTTTTTTAATAAAAATGTCAACTTCCTGATGATTTTACTATTTGAAGATCCGGATCCGGATCCGCCGATCCAGTCCAGGTTTTCTTTCTAATAAAAATAGCTAAATCAACAGTAAGTTAACATTTTTATTTTAAAAAAAAAATAGTACTGGGTTTGGTGATGTTCTATATTGTCTGAATCGACTTTGTTTACATTCGTTTACATGCTAAAAGAGCGACTTTGAGAGCTGTTTTACTGTACAATGTAAGTCAATGAGGAGCATATTTTGAATTATCAATTTCTAATCGATGCAGCAATTATTTTTTATTTCTTGACCACCTTTGGAGTTACATCATGGCGAGGTAACTACACAACCCAAACCTCTACCAAAGTGGTCTTGCCCTTTAAGTAAAACATGTGAGTACTTCTTCCACCACTGTCCACATGTGGAACAAACTCTCAGCTCATTTAAATCACATCTAAAGACCTTCTGTTTGGAGCTTTGCTTTCATTGAGGGTTTCTCCTGTACTGTAATTTTTACTTTCTCATGCTTCTGTTTTATTTTAATTTGTGCTTTCTCTCGGGTGCTGGCGCGCTGGTGGCAAAGTGCCCGCCCACCACCCCCGGAGTCTGGGGGTGGTACAGCAGCGGTGACAACACACAGACATGTGTGTGGTTTGGCTTAACGACTAAATTGGGGAGAAAAAAAGGGGTGTTTAAAAAAAGAAAAAAAAAGGGCTTTCATATTGTATTTATTTTTACTGTTTTGATCCTATTTTAAATAAAGCAGTGGTTCTCAACAAGTGGTCCGGGGACCACCAGTGGTCCTTGAGGAGGGGGTTCCAGGGGGTCCCCAGCAAAAGGTGTTAATACATTCCCCCCCCTTTATCCATATTGTATTCACCTGTTTCCTAGGCTGTGTGTTTTCCACTTCCTGTCGATTTCATTGGATATCATTGGTCATCTGACCAGTTTCATTGGATTTCATTGGATCAAATCGACAGGAAGTGGAAAACACACAGCCTAGGAAACAGGTGAATACGTCGGCTATTCGAAAAATAGCAGATATACAAGCTCACAGCGAGCTGGTAGATCTGCTATTTTTGAACATTCTCGAAAAAGAATCTTGAAAGGATTTTGATTTTTTTTTTAACACAAATCTCTTCTGGGGGTCCCTGGCACAAAACATTTTCAGATGAGGGTCCGCGGCCAAATGTATATCAATTTAGGGGTCCTTGGTATGAAAGAGGTTGAAACCCACTGCTCTTAAGCATTGGTTCTCAAAGTGGGGACCCCCAGGGGTCCTTGAGGGAGTTCCAGGGGGTCCCCAGCTAAATAATGGATAGTTAGGAACCAAATGGACCCTTACGGGTCCATTTGGTTCCATGTGTACACTCTCAGAGTTAAATTAACATTGATTTTACAATATAAATTGGGGTCCCTGCATTGAAATGCTATTAAATGGGGGTCCTCAGCCTAATGCATGTCAAACTGGGGATCCTTGAAATTAAAATGGCTGAGAATCACTGCTAGAGCCGTAAAAAAAATCTTCTCTTATGTGGGGGTCCCTGGCATATCTTTTCAAATGGGGGTCCGTGGGCTAAATAAGTGTCAATCTGGGGGTCCTTGACATGAAAAAGGTTGAGGACCACTGCTCTAAAGGATGGGTGGATCATCGGTGGACGTCACAAATGCATCATCCTTTGTTCCAATCCACACCGACGTCACCACAATCACTGTTCATACTGTAGGTCTGCCATGACAATAGTCACACCCCAGTTCATCCTAGTTAGAGCTTAAAGGTAGGGTAAGTGATTTGCGTTGGTTAAAATAAGTGTTAAATAGCTCTATATTCTGATAGTACTCATTGCTATAGAGTGTTTGTTCAGTATTAGGAGTCTCCTTGTCTCTCCAGCTCTTTATAAAACAGAAAATGCATTTTCGTTTCAGTTTCAGTTTCATTTCCAATTTTATCCAACCAGGACAGAGAACTCAATCAGGATATAGATTAAACAAGTGAAATTGGAAGTGATGACACTAAGAAATGAGCAGACAAAATTTGAACAGGAACACTATACAAATTAAGCTTAAAAATGGGTACTTTCTCCTGATTGGCTGAGATTTTGACACCTACCGAAAAATGTATTTTCTGTTTATTAAAGAGCTGGAGAGACAGGGAGACATCTGTTACTGAAAAAACACTCTATAGCAATGATTACTATCACAATATAGTATTTTAACCTTTTAACAAAATACTTTTTGTTTTAACCAAAAAATATCACTTACCCTACCTTTAACTGGCTTTTAAAAAGACATTTAGACCAGGAAAGTATCTGTGTCATTTGTTTATTTCCTTTGGCTATTCAAAAATAGCAGATCTACAAGCTCATAGCGCGGCACCGAGTGCCGCGCTATGAGCTTGTAGATCTGCTATTTTTGAATAGCCAAAGAAATCTAAAATGATTTTACGGATTGAATGGGTTAACCTATAACTAGGCTAAGTTTGAACTTAGTGTGAGGTCGGTGGTGCAACTGGCTCCGGTAACAGGAGAGGTGGGCCCTAGGGACATCTGGGCACCTCTAATACAGTATGTAAAATTGTCCAAAATGTAAAAAGATTTCTTTTTTTGAAAAATGGTCTTAAGTCATGTAAAGTATACATTAGAACATGCACGGTACATTATTATCAAACGTAATTTTATCCTTCAACTTGTTGTTTATGGCCCAAAAATGACAGGTTTTGTAGCAATTTGTAGCGATTGTAGAAATATTAGACCTTCATTGTTGAATGTTTAAGCATGTTCTAATCATGTATACTTTACTTTACTTAAACACATTTTCCAAATATTTAAAGTAAAGTGCCCACCTATCCTATACCGTCATGGCCGCAGGGCCACAGGCCGTTAGATGATCCAATCGGCACCAATTAACTGTTCAGGGGTCTGCCATGACAACAGTCACACCAAAACACCTCAATCACACACATATGAGACACTACAGCTGGCACTGTCCGTGCCTTGTTCTGTCTCAATGTTGTGTTTTCTTGTGTTCATTGTGTCTTAGTTTTGGTATAAGGCTTTTTACTTTGAGCACAGGGCACCTCAAGCCTGTTGGATAAGCCACCACTGCCTGTCTTGTCTAGGTGTTGTATTTCTATGTTATGTTCTTTGTTCTAGTTGTTTTGGTTCTGTGTTCGTGTCTTCCCCAGGTGTTTCTAATGTGTAATCAGCCCTCATGTGTATATTCAGCCTGATCTCCAGAGATATACGTATGTATGCACGGATCGAGTGCACTTCATTCCGTGGATAGTCGCCTAGAAACCCCGAAATTGCGTGCATATGTACGGCGAGTCCCACGGTGGGCGTAACCAGTCGCAACCCGGAAAAACCCGGAAGCAGATCAGTCCCCACAACAAAATTTACGATTCTGTGCCTATCGGTACATAACTCAAACGGCGCTGAGTAGGCACAGGCGAACGTCACACCGTTCAGGACGGCAACTCGGTCGCCTTAGCTCCCTCGGTGGTCCTTCACGGGGTGACAGTTCGCCTGTGACTGCGCGCCTCCGAAATGGTTTTGTCACAAAGGGAGCGCCGTACATATGCACGCAATTTGGGGGTTTCGAGGCGACTATCCACGGAATGAAGTGCACTGGATCCGTGCATACATACGTAGTTCTCTGGCGATCGGGTTGGTATATTAGTCTGGTTCCCCAGTCAGTCCATGTTAGTGGTGGGAAAAAAAGGTTCATTTCAGTGAACGAACAATTTTGTTCACGTTCGCGGCAATGATTCGTTAAAATGATTCGTTAAAATGATTCGTTCACGTTCTCGTTCAGTAGCGCTATTTTCTAGTGTTCAAAATGTACTCGAGTAAAAGTACAAAAGTATTGGCATCAAAAGTACCAAAAGTAAAAGTACTAACATATTTGAAAATAGCAGATCTACAAGCTCACAACGCGTCGCATCGCGACGCGTTGTGAGCTTGTAGATCTGCTATTTTCAAATAGCCTAGGTATAAAATAGGGCTAAAGTGGTTAATGTATGTTTTATAATGTGTGTAAAACACCATCGCGGGAACGTTTTTTTTTACACGTCGCGCGTGAACACAGTTTCAGAAAGTGAACGAGCTTGTTCACGTTCGCGGCAAATGAACTGGTTCTTTTGAACGGATCGATCATGAACGACACATCACTAGCCCTTGTGGAGTCATTGTCACAGCATCATGTTCAGTGTTAGTTTGTGATTTCTGTTCTGGTCACCTATACTGTTTATTAAAACACTCAACCATAGATGTTTGATCACCACCTGCCTGGCTGTCCTGCTTCTTCTGGGTCCTCACCCTCACGTCACCAGAGCGTGAACCTGTGTCTACTCAGTGGTGGAAAAAGTACTCAAATTCTTGACTTAAGTAAAAGTACCAATACTGCAATATATAGAAATACTCTGTTACAAGTAAAAGTCCAGAATTCAAAATTTGCTTGAGTAAAAGTACAAAAGAATTGGCATCAAATCATAAAGGACCAAAAGTAAAAGTACTACAATATTTGAAAATAGCCGATCTACAAGCTCACAACGCGTCACGATGCGACGCGTTGTGAGCTTGTAGATCTGCTATTTTCAAATGGCCTAAGTTACGTATAAAAAGGGCTGAAGTGGTTAATGTGTGTCTGAAAAGTAACTAGTTTTCAAATAATTGTAGTGGAGTAAAAGTACAATATTTGTCTCTGAGATGTAGTGGAGTAGAAGTAAAAGTATTGGAAATTGGAAATACTCCAGTAAAGTACAAATCCCTAAAAATTTTATTTAAGTAAACTTAGTTACTTTCCACCACTGTGTCTACTGTCTAGTCAGTCCATTATATTTATTATATGTTTATAGTCTATTTATACTCCTCTGTGTTCACTGTCTTTTGCTTTCCTCGCGTCACCAGGTTTCCACTGCCAAGCAAAGAAAATAGCAGATCTACAAGCTCACAATGCGTTGTGTCAGCTTGTAGATCTGCTATTTTCAAATGGCCGAAATGTATATAGGGCTGAAGTGGTTAATGTAGGTTTTGTAATAACAATAAAAATCTACAAAGTAACTAGTAACTAAAGTGTTCAAATAATTGTAGTGGAGTAAAAGTAAAAGTATTGTAAATTCTCCAGTAAAGTAAACAATACCTCAACATTTTACTTAAGAACAGTACTTGAGTAAATGTACTTAGTTACTTTACACCACTGACTGATAGAGAGTACCTAAACCAGACCTGAGTTAGAGCTTTAGGCTACTTGTACTTGAACTGCTTTTTTTCCCCCTCTTTTTTCCTACTCTACACCACATCTCTTTGCCAAAAAATAGCCGATCTACAAGTTCACAATGTGAACGTTCCCCCCCAGAGTAGGAATGCTGGGGTTCAAGTCCTTAAGCCTCCTGAGATGTGCTTCTGTGTGTTCTTTAGCCCTGTGGGGAGGCGAGGGTTAACCTTTGTTTAAAGGGATAGTTCACCCCCAAAACAAATATGTTTTTTTATGGATCAGTCACCCCATGGAGACATGAATTCATGGATATTTATTAGTTTTTGTCTCATTCCTAAGACAATACTTTGATGACCAGCAGCGGTTCCGGTAGGAGACACAAAGGAGACTCTTTGTGTCTCCTACCACAGTGGTTCTCAAACTTTTTCATGTCAAGGACCCCCAAATTGACACTTATTACCCCGCGGACCCCCATTTGAAAAGATAAGCCAGGGACCCCCATAAGAGAAGATTTTTATGGCTCTCTAGCAGTGATTCTCAACCATTTTAATTTCAAGGACCCCCAGTTTAACATGCATTAGGCTGAGGACCCCCATTTAATGGCATTTATACCTCTGGGACCCCAATTCATATTGTAAAATCAATGCTAATGTAACTCTGAGAGTGTACACATGGAACCAAATGGACCCGTTAGGGTCCATTTGGTTCCATGTGTACACTCTCAGAGTTACAGAACCATAAGGGTCCATTTGGTTCCATTTGTACACTCTCAGAGTTACAGAACCATAAGGGTCCATTTGGTTCCTACCCATCATTTAGTTGGGGACCCCCTGGTATCCCCTCAAGTACCCCTGGGGGTCCCCGGACCCCACTTTGAGAACCAATGTCCTACCAGAACCACTGCTGGTCATCAAATTATTATGAGACAAAAACTAAGAAATATCTGTGAATTTGATTAAAAAAAAGTCATTTTGGGGGTTAACTATGAACTATGAACTATGAACTATGAACTATGAACTATGAACTATCCCTGTTCACTAGTTTCCTCTTAAAAATAAAGGATCATTCTGATCTGGTGTAAAAGATGGAATAGCGTTATCCAATGGTGGAAAGTAACTAAGTACATGTACTCAAGTACTGTACTTAAGTACAGTTTTGAGGTATTTTCTTTACTTAACTTTACAATTTTCAATACTTTTACTTCTACTCCACTACATCTCAGAGGCAAATATAGTACTTTTACTCCACTACGATTATTGGACAACTTTAGTTACTTTGCAGATATAAATCATTATATTATAAAACATACTTTAACCACTGTAGCCCTATTTTATACCTAGGCTATTTGAAAATAGCCGATCTACAAGCTCACAACGCGTGAATTCAAAATGTACTTGAGTAAAAGTAAAAAAGTATTGGTATCAAAATATACTTAAAGAACCAAAAGTAGAAAGTACTCATTCTGCAGAATGTCCCATTTCAGTTTTCAAATGTATAAAAATCTTTTGAAAATAGCAGATCTACAAGCTCACGATGCGTCGCATCGTGTATATAGGGCTGAAGTGGTTAATGTATGTTCTGTAATAACAATCAATATCTAGTAACTAGTTCATATAATTGTAGTAAAAGTACAATATTTGCCTCTGAGATGTAGTGGAGTAGAAGTAAAAGTACTGGAAATACTCCAGTAAAGTAAAAATACCTCAAAATGTTACTTAAGTACAGTACTTGAGTAAATGCCCAACAGATAATGATATGTAACACTGGAGATATAAATAAATGTACATTAACAGGTTGTTATATATTGCCACAGTCATTTTTTTATTGTTTTTTTTATGTTTGCTCAAATCTAAGCATAATAATCAAGTGAAGTGAAAACAGAGTAAATATTGATTACATCAGAGCGTATCCCATCAGGCCAACATGTTCTTTCTTCTCATCCTCCTCCTACAGCTCCCTCTGCTGGAGACGACAGGAAAGACATCTGTGTAGGGGGACACATAGATATATATATATATAAAGGCTAGATGGCTCAAGGGGGCGTCGCAAGCGTAGCTCAACCGCGGCCATCTTGCGACAGTCATTCATAACATTATGTCTATGGTACATGTATTATTGAAATAACCATAGCGTGCTAATAATTATAATCGTGGATTTTATATGAAAATTACATTACGTATGCAGTATCATAACTACATCTTTGGTGTTTACAACACACCAAACCGTTTGAAAATCGGATGAAAATTGAGCACGCTATGGTTATTTAGTACATGTACCATAGACATAATGTTATGAATGAGCGAGCTGACTGTCGCAAGGTGGCCGCCATGTGGCAACGTAGTGGTGAGTCATCTAGTGTTTATATATATCTATGCAGATCTACAAGCTGAGCTTGTAGATCTGCATAAAGGTCTGACTGGTGAAACCGATGTCATCACATTTTGATACTCAGCCTCTTCTAGGCTGAGTATCCTAGAACAGTGGTTCTCAACCTGTGGGTCGGGACCTTCAGGGGGGGTCCCTCCCCACATGAAATACACATCAAATCAAATAAAGGCCGTTACTGCATCAAAAGTAATAAACTGACTATAGGACTATAAAAACGGGTCAAACGTTGGCCAAATTGTCAAATAATATAAGAAAGAGGCAAAAAAAAAATTATCTAACCGAAAATGTAATGCCTCAACTCCTACATTCCAAGTGCTTGTCAGGGTGGGGGGTCCCCAGTTTAAATATGATTATTCTGGGGGGTCACGGCCTGCAAAAGGTTGAGAACCACTGCCCTATAAAGGCCCTCAAGGGACCCCTGAGGGTCCCCAGACCCCACTTTGAGAACCACTTCTTTAAGGAAAGTGAAAAAATAAAAATAATAAAAGAACTGGCTTTAAATATGAACAACACAAAACGTCTCACACCCGCTAGTAATCCCATTACTCTACTCTTCACCCACTAGTAATCCCATTACTCTACTCTTCACCCACTAGTAATCCCATTACTCTACTCTTCACCCACTAGTAATCCCATTACTCTACTCTTCACCCACTAGTAATCCCATTACTCTACTCTACACCCGCTAGTAATCCCATTACCCTACTTTAAACATATTGTTTATAATGCATTATAGACCTATCTTAAGTGCTACCTTAACCCCTTATGACAAAACCTTTAGGCATGTTTTACTATTTTAAAATAGTTAACCCATTAAGACCTGGATCTGTGTCATTTTTTGATTTGAGCTAAAAAGCATTATTTTACACTTTGGCTATTCAAAAATAGCAGATCTACAAGCTTGTAGCGCGACACCAAGTGCAGCGCTACGAGCTTGTAGATCTGCTATTTTCGAAAAATTGCGAAAATGTGTGCAAATTAATATATTTATATTCTTTTAAAGCGAACATTTTTAACTCAAATCTTTGCCTCTGGCTGGGGGTCCCTGGAACAACATATTTTGAGATGGGGGTCGGCGGCCAAATAGGCGACATGTCATTGTGGGGGTCCTTGACATGAAGAAGTTTGAGAACCACTGATTATAGAAACATAGGTTTTTCAGAAAACAGTTAGGATTTAGAAGACATTTAGTAAGAATCGGCCTCAGGCCTTAATGGGTTCAAATAGCCGATCTACAAGCTCACAACGTGTGGATGTAGCTCGGCTATTTGAACTATTTTACAATGTTTTTCAAAATAGTACAAAATGCCAAAGCAGTGTTTAGGCATAAGGGGTTAATAAGGGGTACGGCGGTGCCCACAAATAATACCCTTTAACCCTTTAAGACAAGTGCCAACGACCCACAAAATGATATGTATTTGTATTTGGCCGCGGACCCCCATCTGAATATGTTTTGTGCCAGGGACCCCCAGAAGAGAAGATTTGTGTAAAAAAAAGAAAAGAGATTTTTCAAAAATATTCAAAAATAGCAGAGTGACGTGCTGTGATGCTGTGATGCTGTGATGTTGTGATGCTGTGATGCTGTGATGCTGTGATGCTGTGAGCTTGTACATCTGCACATTTTGAGAATCACTAGTTTTAAACAAATGTTCTACGAGTTTTCTGAAAAACAACATATAACTACAATGACACAGTTACTTTCCCGGTTTTAATGGGTTAAATGAATGAATAATGTCAGTCCTGACCTTTGATTCCATCAGTGTTTTATATCTGGTCCAGCACCTCCTTCGGGGGGATCATGGGGTCAAACGTGCCTGTGGAGGAGCATCCAATCACAAGTCAGACCTCGTTAGCCTCGTTAGCATCATATCGTTAGCCTCATAGCATGATAGCGTTAGCCTCATAGCATCATATCGTTAGCCTCATAGCATCATATCGTTAGCCTCATAGCATCATATCGTTAGCCTCATAGCATCATATCGTTAGCCTCATAGCATGATAGCGTTAGCCTCATAGCATCATATCGTTAGCCTCATAGCATGATAGCGTTAGCCTCATAGCATCATATCGTTAGCCTCATAGCATCATATTGTTAGCCTCATAGCATCATATCGTTAGCCTCATAGCATGATAGCGTTAGCCTCATAGCATCATATCGTTAGCCTCATAGCATGATAGCGTTAGCCTCATAGCATCATATCGTTAGCCTCATAGCATCATATCGTTAGCCTCATAGCATGATAGCGTTAGCCTCATAGCATCATATTTCCCAATATTATAATTCATGGAGATTTTTTTGTTTTTGTCGCATTCCTAAGCCATTCCGGGAGTCTCCTTTGAGTCTTAGCATCTTTCCACCGGTAATCAAATTATTGTCTCAGGAATGCGACAAAAACAAAAGAAATCTTCATGAATTCAAGGCTTCAAGGGGTGAGTAATTGATAGAAAATAAGTCATTATTTGGGTGAACTACTCCTTTAAGTTATTTCCGCTCCTGACCAGATCAGAAAATTGTATTTTTTTGTTATTTCTGCTTTGTTGTTGAATTGTGCACTTTCTGCTTTATTTTAGTTTGAGTTTTCACCCTGTAAAGCACTTTGAGCTGCATTTATGCAGTGGTGGAAAGTAACTAAGTACATTTACTTAAGTACTGTACTTAAGTACAATTTTGAGGTATTTGTACTTTACTTGAGTATTTCCAATTTCCAATACTTTTACTTCTACTCCACTACATCTCAGAGGCAAATATTGTACTTTTACTCCACTACATTTACTTGAAAACTTTAGTTACTAGTTACTTTTCAGATATAAATTATGATATAATGAAACATACATTAACCACTTTAAACCTATTTTAAACCTAGGCTATTTGAAAATAGCCGATCTACAAGCTCACAACGCGTCGCATCGCGACGCGTTGTGAGCTTGTAGATCGGCTATTTTCAAATATTTTGTACTTTTACTTTTGGTACTTTAAGTACATTTTGATGCCAATACTTTTGTACTTTTACTCAAGTAAATTCTTAATTCTGGACTTTTACTTGTAACAGAGTATTTTTATATTGCAGTATTGGTACTCTTACTTAAGTAAAGAATTTGAGTACTTTTTCCACCACTGCATTTATGTCATGAAAGGGGGCTGCTATATAAATGAAGTTTATTATTATTATCATCATTATTGGTCCCAGGCTGACAGAACAGTAGCCATACTGTACGTACTGCATTGGTAGAGGCGGTTGACCCTCAGGATGTCCGTGGGGTCGATCTGGCTGTTGCCCAGGCGGACGTTGGGGTTGGGGATCGGCACGATGGTGGGACGGCCGTTCCGGGAGAAGGCGGTGCTAAACCGGGGAGAAGAAAACACACACACACACACACACACACACACACACACACACACACACGGTCACATGACGTTTACTGTCGGCTGAGGAGATTATAGCGCCGTTTTTCAGACTTTTTTTCATGTCAAGGACCCCCAAAATGATTCAAAGATTAGCAAAAACAGCAGATCTACAAGCTCATAGCGCGGCACCGAGTGCCGCGCTATGAGCTTGTAGATCTGCTGTTTTTGAATAGCACAAAGTATAAAGGGTTAAATTGGTTAAAATGGTGATGCTATATTAAACACATTTTGCTGCGGACCCCTCTGGAGCCCCCTCCCCCCAAAGGACCCCTGGGGGTCCCCGCACCCTACTTTGAGAACCAATGCATCATAGGACAGCGATTCTTAGAGCTGTCACCGTGACGACATTTAAAAGTTGACGTTTAATTGTCAGAGAAATAATTGCGATTAACGTTTTTTTTGGGCGTCGAGCATATGAATGCAAATGTCATTTCTGTTTGCGTTTTTAGGATCATAATCAATAATTGCAGCGGTCAGATATGACAAATAACTTAAATACAACAATTTTATGCTCTCAAAATGTCTTTAAAATAATGGAAATAGCACAAATACAAGCTTACAGTGCGTTGTGCGTTGTTACAGTGCTATTTTTATATTTTAAAATGCATAAAAAAAATTCAACATGGACACGATTATGACGATTAAGGAAAATAAGGAAAAGACTGCGTATTTTCTATAAATAAAGAAGAAAAAAAAGTGTTTTTTGTTGAGCGTTGCCCTTTATCACCAGAGCATAAATCAGGCTTAATTTATGCTCTTTAAAACTAGAGTTTGATTTACTGCACCGCTCTTTTTATTTCATTAGAATCAGAAAAGATGGCTGCAATTACAGAGTTATGGTTTGATAGCATGTTATTATATCAGCATACCTGGGCAACTGGCGGCCCGGGGGCCATATGCGGCCCCCACCTTCACTTAACGTGGCCCTCAGGTTAATATCAGAATAGTGATTATATTATTGATTTCAGCTGTTATGATTCTAAACATGTAAACATGACCCGCTTTCATTACTTCAGTCTATATTAGTAGCTTAATGACTAGTATTAACATTCTTCTTTTAGTCTTAGTCTACAATTAGTCTTTTTTTATGTCCAATGTATTTGTAATTAATTTCATAAAGTTAACATAAGTATAACTAAATGCATTTGAATTTGTTACTAATCAGGATTCCAATTCAAAAATAGCAGATCTACAAGCTCAAAACGCGTCGCACTGCGACGTGTTTTGAGCTTGTAGATCGGCTATTTTTCCTACTTGTGTGACATAGAATGGCCTGACAGTATATGCAACGTGTCTCTCTGGAGCGAGTGTGAAATATAGTGGCCCTCTGCATCATCAGAGTTGCATCATCCCTGTTATACAGTAAAAGCTTAACATGTTTGGGGTCATTTTAACATCTACTCAGGCTTTTGTGTTTCACCTGCAGACAGTTTATAAGTTGCTTGATTAAGTATTTAGATATTTGATATAATTTTACCCTTCCTTCAAACTCCATTTTAACCATGTTAGATCAATCAAAAACACTCGTCCTTGGTTCTGGTGACTCATACTGCCCTCTTAATACGTGAGGGAGCCGTGTTTTTTCGATTATGTTTTTCATTAATATTTTAAAAAAAATATATATTGTATTTATTTTTTTAAATTTTCCGGCAAAACATATTTTAAAAATAATGAAAAAGTTAATTGAAAAAACAAGGCCCCCTCACGTATTAGGAGGGCAGTATGAGTCACCAGAACCAAGGACGGGTGTTTCTGATGAATGTAACATGGTTAAAATGGAGTTTGAAGTTACAATGGGTTTGTATGGGAAGGGGGGTGTCTGATAAAATGAATATTAAAAATCTAAATACTGAATCAAGCAACTTAAAAACTATCATAAAGCCTGAGTAGATGATAAAATGACCCCAAACATGATAAAAGTGAAATAATGTATTAAATGTATTGTGCGGTTTACCCTGAATAGTGCATGACAGATCTGTAGTTATACGGGGTGTTCAGGTTCCTGGTCCGGATCTTGCGGAAATTAGACTCCGTTCCTGGAGGAGAAATGAGATGGATTAGAATTCACAGACGTACACACAGACACACACACACACACACACACACACACACACACACACACACACGCACACACACTCAAACGCACACACACGCATGCACGCACGCATGCACGCACGCACACGCACACAGGCACACGCACGCGCACGCCGTGCAAGTGCCATCCAAACAAAGTATCAGAAAGAGATGTAGGTGTATATATTTTGTTTGATTTAGTGTTTAGATTTGTTCCGGTCCTCTTGTAGTTCTAATCCAGAGAGACTATAATGAAACACAAATAAAAACAACCTGAAAGCCTTCAGTACCTCTAGAGCAAGGGTTCCCAAACTTTTCATTCCATGACCCCCCAAAATAATCAGATTTGAACTTGGGACCCCCCAAATTAATCATATTTGAACTGGGGACCCCCCAAATTAATCATATGTAATCATATTTGAACTGGGGACCCCCCAAATTAATCATATTTGAACTGGGGACCCCCCAAATTAATCATATTTGAACTGGGGACCCCCCACCCTGACCATCACTTGAAATTGTAGGCATTACATTTAGTTTGACTCGTTTCCACAGATAAATGTTGTGAAAATAGCCGATCTACAAGCAAGTGCGAGGCGTTGTGAGCTTGTAGATCGCCTCTTTCTTATGTAATATTTGAGGTCTTAAAAGTCATTAAGTTATAACTTTATAAATGTGCAGAAACCCTGTATACACTCATACTGTATGTTGGTTTGTTTACTGTGTTAGAGAAAACTATGTAGCACATTAAAGCTAATCCACCCCCCCCCCCGCCCCCCCCCCCCCCCCACAATAATTTGGCGACCCCCCTTGGGGTCCCGACCCCCAGTTTGGGAACCACTGCCATAGAGCCCCAAACAGGGAGGAGCGCTGCCCCTACCTGTTCATATAGGAACTACATCCTGTGTGTGCTTGTGTGTGTGTGTGTGTGTGTGTGTGTGTGTGTGTGTGTGTGTGTGTGTGTGTGTGTGTTAGCCTGGTGTAACCAGACTATATCATTTATTTTTGCACTCGCAGATTCGTCTGGTCCCAGGCTATGTGTGTGTGTGTGTGTGTGTGTGTGTGTGTGTGTGTGTGTGTGTGTGTGTGTGCGTGTGTCTGTGTGTGTGTGTGTGTGTGTGTGTGTGTGTGTGTGTGTGTGTGTGTGTGTGTGTCTGTGTCTGTGTGTGTGTGTGTGTGTGTGTGTGTGTGTGTGTGTGTGTGTGTGTGTGTGTGTCTGTGTCTGTGTCTGTGTCTGTGTCTGTGTGTGTGTGTGTGTGTGTGTGTGTGTGTGTGTGTGTGTGTGTGTGTGTGTGTGTGTGTGTGTGTGTTGTGTGTGTGTGTGTGTGTGTGTGTGAGTGTGAGTGTGAGTGTGTGTGTGTGTGTGTGTGTGTGTGTGTGTGTGTGTGTGTGTGTGTTCAGGACCCACCAGGCTGGACGTTCTCCAGCAGGATGCGTACGTTCTGGTCTCGGTCAGAGCGGGTCTGCTCGTGGTCAAAGCCCAGAGCGTGGAGCAGCTCGTGTTGGATGGTTCCCAGGAAGATACATCCCCGCCTCTGGAGGGACACGGGCTGACCGTTGCCCTGGCGACCCACGAAGGAGGAGCACCTGAGGTATGGGATGGATGGAGAAAGTACTCACATGTTTTTACTTACGGAAAAGTATCAATACCAGCAATGTAGAAATACTCTGTTACAAGTGAAAAGTCTGGAATTAAAACATTTACTTGAGTAAAAGTACGAAAGTATTGGCATCAAAATGTACTTAAAGTACTAAAAGTAGAAAGTACTCATTATGCAGAATGTCCCATGTTAAGTTTTCAAATGTATAAAAGAATCATTTGAAAATAGCAGATCTACAAGCTCATAATGCGTCGCATCGCGACGCATTATGAGCTTGTAGATCGGCTATTTTCAAATGGCCAAAATGTATATAGGGCTGAAGTGGGTAATGTATGTTTTGTAATAATAATTACAATCTACAAAGTAACTAGTAATTAAAGTTTTCAAATAATTGTAGTGGAGTAAAAAGTACAATATTTGCTCAGGGGCACAAAATATCTGTGGATCCAGTCCGGGTTTTCTTCTTAATAAAAATAGAAAAATCAACAGATAGTTTTTATGAAAAAAACAAACAGTAGTGGGTTTGGTGATGCTCTATATTGTCTGAATCAACTTTGTTTGTGTTCGTTTACGTGCTAAAAGAGTGACTTTGAGATCTGTTTCACCGTAAGTCAATGAGGAGCAGATTTTTGAATTATCAATTTCTAATCAATGGAGCAATTATTTGTGATTTCTTGTTCACCTTTGGAGTGTGTGTGTGTGTGTGTGTGTGTGTGTGTGTGTGTGTGTGTGTGTGTGTGTGTGTGTGTGTGTGTGTGTACCCTTGGCGAGACTGGATGTTCAGGAAGGCTCTCTCATTTCTTCGTTGGTAGAAACGGACGCAGGTTGTCTGAGTGAAGGAGTTCAGACCCTGGAGGATCACGTTCCTCTCGTTGGCCGCTGGAAAGGTTTTATTACAATGTTATTAAAACTGTAATAATCTTAATACAATGTTATTAAGACCGTTATCATCGTATTACAATGTCAATGGCTGTGTCACTTCTGTAATCCTATTGATTGGTCCACAGCAGACCACTTTAAATGTTGACATTTAACTGTTGAAATGTTACTATGACACTTTTGGTAGGGTTTTGGGTTGTGTAGTTACCAGTGGTGTAAAGTAACTACGTAAGTACATTTACTCAAGTACTGTACTTAAGTAAAATCTTTAGGTATTTTTACTTTACTAGATTATTTCCAATTTTCAGTACTTTTACTTCTACTACACTACATCTCAGAGGCAAATATAGACTACAATTATTTAAAAACTTTAGTTACTAGTTACTTTGCAGATATAAATGATTACATTATAAAACATACATTAACCACTTTAGCCCTATTTTATACCTAGGCTATTTGAAAATAGCAGATCTACAAGCTCAAATATCTGAGTACTTCTTCCACCACTGGTAGTTGTCACAGAGCAGTGGTTCTCAAACTGTGGGTGGGGACCCCCAGGGAGGTCCCCAAATTATTTTGGGGGGTCCCCAGATGATTAGCTTAATGTGCAACATAGTTTTCTCTCTCAACAAACCAACAGTATAAGTGTACACAGGGTATATGCACATTTATAAAGTTATAATTTAATGACTTGTATGAGACCTTTTTAATACCTCTAAAATGAAAATAATATATGAAAAAATATGACCGTTACTGCGTCAACATCTTTATAATATAGCTTGTTGACAAACAAAAACTATACTATAAGAAAGTGTCAAACATTGTCCAAATTATTAAACATTCTACAAGCTCACAAGGCTGTGAGCTTGTAGATCGGCTATTTTCACAATATTTATCCGAGTAAAAGTGCTTGGGTCCCTGGTTCACATATAATTATTTGGGGGGCCTGAACTGCAGTGGTGGAAAAAGTACTCAAATGTTTTACTTAAGTAAAAGTATAAATACTGCAATGAAAAAGTACTCCGTTACAAGTAAAAGCCCGGAATTCAAAATTCACTTGAGTAAAAGTACAAAAGTATTGTCATCAAAATGTACTTAAAGTACCAAAAGTAAAAGTACAAAAATGTTTGAAAATAGCAGATCTACAAGCGCACAACGCGTCGCATCGCGACGCGTTGTGAGCTTGTAGATCGGCTATTTTCAAACAGCCTATGTAGAAAATAGGGCTAAAGTGGTAAATGTATGTTTTATAATATCATAATTTATATCTGAAAAGTAACTAGTAACTAAGGTTTTCAAATAATTGTAGTGGAGTAAAAGTACAATATTTGCCTCTGAGATGTAGTGGAGTAGAAGTAAAAGTATTGGAAAATGGAAATACTCAAGTAAAGTACAAATACCTCAAAATGTTACTTAATTACAGTACTTAAGTAAATGTACTTAGTTACTTTCCACCACTGCTGAACTGTATATCAGAATCCGTACCGTACTGGTTGGAGATGGTGAAGGGAACGTAGACGCGTCCGTCGGTGGCTTTGGGCCACAGACAGCTGCGTGTTCGTCCCGTACACGGGTCAGCGTTCCCCAGGCCCGTCGGCAAGGCGATGTCCAAGTCCACGATCCTCGTCTCCTCGTCCTCATAGTCTCCTGGGACACACGGGGGAGATACATAAATGCTCTGTCAGCACAACGATCAGAACAGTTTGGTTTATTTTCAGCAACATTTAAAATACATAATCTATCATTGGTGGGAAAAAAGTACTCGTTTTACTTGAGTAACAGTGTCGATACTACTAATGCAGAAATACTCTGTGAGTGAGTGAAAAGTACGGAATTCAAAATGTACTCGAGTAAAAGCACAAAAGTGTACCAAAAGTACCAAAAGTAAAAGTACTCATCATGCAGAATGTCCCATTTCACTAGTTATCATTATGTCTAAAATGTATGAAAACCTTTTGAAAAAAGCAGATCTACAAGCTCACAATGCGTCGCATCGCGACACATTGTGAGCTTGTAGATCGGCTGTTTTCAAACAGCCGAAATATATATAGAGCTTAAGTGGTTAATTTGTGTTTACTCTGCACCTGGTCTGCTCTTTTTCCCCCTCTACTACACCAAACCTCTTTGCAGGAAATAGCCGATCTACAGTACAAGGTGTGAGCTTGTAGATCCGCTATTTCTGTCTATTAGTTCTCCTTAGAATATGGATGCTGTAAGGTTCAAGTATAGTTAAAGGGATAGTTCACCCAAATAATTACCTTTTTTCTATTAGTCCATGAGCCAGACAAGATTTCATTACTGAAAGAGTGGGCAAAACCACACCTTATAGGGTCAATATAAGTCAATAAATATATGATAACCTTTCCACAGGAGCAGCTTTTTCATAGTTATCACACGTTTTGTTATTTTCCCCATACGTACATGACAGGTGAAAAAATTACAACATTTAAAAAATAGTTAATAATTGGGCATTATATAGGAAAACATGCCCGAATTTGCATATTTAAATATACAATTTCAGAAAACTTGTAATACGATAAATCATTGTCTTCATGTAAGCAATCAACTGGGGAAGTTTCATTATGATAACTATTTTTTTAAATGTTGTGATTTGTTTCACCTGTCATGTATGTATGGGGAAAATAACAAAATGTGTGATAAATATGAAAAAGCTGCTCCTGTGGAAAGGTTATCATGTATTTATTGACTTATATTGACCCTATAAACAAGTATGGTTTTGCCCACTCTTTAGGTAATCATTGCTCAATTTTGGGGCTCTGGCTCATGGACTATATGTATGAGTCACTCCATGGAGACTTGAATTCATGGATATTATTAAGTTTTTGTTTCAATAATAAGACAATAATGTGATGACCAGTGGACCGGTAGACAGTGGTTCCCGGTAGGAGACACAAAGGAGACTCTTTGTGTCTCCTACCGGAACCGCTGCCGGTCATCAAATTATTGTCTTATGAATGAGACAAAAACTGAAAACTAATAAATATCCATGAATTCATCTTAGAAAAAAAGTCATTTTGGGTGAACTATCCCTTTAATGTAAGACAATTATCTTATCATACGCCCCCCCCCCCCCCCCCTCTGTACTAACTCTGAGGGCCCCCCAGGGCAGTGGTTCTCAAACTTTTTTCATGTCAAGGACCCCCAAAATGATATGGATTTGGCCGCGGACCCCCATCTCAAAATATGTTGTTCCAGGGACCCCCATGAAGCAAAGATTTGAGTTACAAATGTCTTTTAAAAAGTATTATATTCAAAGATTTGCACACACGTTTTTCAAAAATAGCAGATCTACAAGCTCATAACGCGGCACTCGGTGCCGCGCTATGAGCTTGTAGATCTGCTATTTTTTGAATAGCCCAAAGTAGGCTATAAAAGGTTAAAGTGGTAAAAAGTATTGCGACGCTAAATTAACACATTTAGCTGCATGGGGACCCCCTGGAACCCCCCCCAAGTACCCCTGGGGGTCCCCGGAACCCACTTTGAGAAGCAGTGCCCTAGGGGGTCCCCGGACCCCCTGATTGAAGGAGAACGTACCGATGTTAGCGTTCGCCTTCTCAATCCTGGAGGACACTGACTCCTCTTCTTCTACCAGAGTGGAGTTATCTGTGGAAGAGACCATATAAGGAGTTAATATCAGTGGTTGGAAAAAGTACTCACATGTTTTTACTTAAGTAAAAGTATCAATACTGCAATGTAGAAATACTAAAAAGTCCGGAATTCAAAATGTACTTGAGTAAAAGTACAAAAGTATTGGCATCAAAATGTACTTAAAGCACCAAAAGTAAAGTACTTGTTATGCAAAAATGTCCCATTTCACAAGCTTTCGAGTGTATGAAACATCTTTTTAAAATAGCAGATCTACAAGCCTGTAGATCTGCTATTTTAAAAAGGCCGAAATGAATATATAGGGCTGAAGTGGTTAAGTTTTGTAATATCAAAATCTATAAAGTAAAAAGTAACTAGTAACTAAAGTTTTCAAATAATTGTAGTGGAGTAAAAGTACAATATTTGCCCTGAGATGTTGTTTAGTAGAAAACCCCCAGGGACGACCCAGGGACCCCCATAAGATTTGAGTTGAACTCGTACAATAGTTTGCACAAAACTATCAATTAGTCACCCATCACCCAATGAAGCCTTGAGAGCTTGTAGATCTGCTATTTTCAAACATTTTTAGTACTTTTACTTTTGTTACTTTTGGTATTAAATACCAAAAGTGCCAAAAGTAAAAGTACTAAAAAGCACTTGGTATATTCTGAACTTTTACTCAAGTAACATTTTTTTAATACAATGAGATGCATCTACAGTTTACTACCCATATTATCCATTTTAACATAATATGAAGAAGAGCTTAGCTTACCAGGGCCTTCATCACTCATCTCACGGGATGCCTGCAGTGACAAACACACAGACACACACACACACACACACACACACACACACACACACGCGCACATGCACACGCACACACACACACACACACACACACACACAAACAATAAAATATCAAAAATGTTTTAACATTTTCAAATATATATATATATATTTTTTCAAATAAATAATTATTCTTTTTCTAATAGCCAACATATCAGATAGTGGTGTTAGATCTGCTAGTTGTTGTTTTTTAAATGTTTGAGTAGAAGGCTATTTGTATCACACAACATACATACGATGAAGTACATATAATATATACGGCCTAATCCTACGGCTTGAAAGTAGGATTTAACATGAGAATATGGATTCAGATGAAGATAATTGTTGATTGATTTGATTGATTTGCACAACATGAATGATATTCATACAAACAGTGACAGTATGCGACTTCTTTCTTAGGAAAGAGAAGACAGAATAGTGCTGTGTGGGTGAGCTAGGAAACCCTACCATCCACTGTTCATTTTGTAAACTAAGATTAAAATAATAATATCATATTTTAATAATATTTTGATATTTAATTCGACTAATACTAGACCAGTGGTGGAAGAAGTACTCACATTAAGTAAAAGTACCAATACCACAATATAAAAAAATACTCTATTACAAGTACAAGGCCTGCGTTCAAAATGTTACTTGGGTGAAAGTACCAAAGTATTGGTATCCAAATATACTTAATGTATCAAAAGTAAAAGTACTAAAATGTTTGAAAATAGCCTCTACAAGCTCACAACGTGTCGCGGTGCGACACGTTGTGAGCTTGTAGATCAGCTATTTTCAAATAGTATAAAATAGGGCTGAAGTGGTTAATGTATGTTTTATAATATAATAATTTATATCTGCAAAGTAACTAGTAACTCAAGATTTAAAAAAATTGTAGTGGAGTAAAAGTATAATATTTGTCTCTGAGATGTAGTGGAGTAGAAAAGTACAGAACATTTAAAATACTCCAGTAAAGCAAAGAAAAAAACTTAAGTAGGAGTACTGGACTAGACTAAGACTAAACCATTTCAGATGACTAGAATAGACTAAAACTAAATGGTGTGTAATTTAAAATAGACTAAATGCTACCATCACATTATATCACTATTAACACATTAAGACCAGGAAAGCATCTGTCGTTTTAGATTTTAACCACTTTAACCATTATTTTATATACTTTAAAAAAATAAATAGCAGATCTACAAGCTCGTAGCGCGGCACTCATGAGCTTGTAGATCTGCAATTTTTTTTGCAAATCTTTAACATTTTTGCCAATCTTGATATTTTTTCTTTTTTTTTTACACATTTTGAACATTTTTTTTTTCAAATCTTTGAATTATATATTATTTAAAGCGAACATTTCTAACTCAAATCTTTGCTTCTGGGGGGTCCCTGGAACTAATTATTTGGAGATGGGGGTCCCCGTGGACAAATACATATTATTTTGGAGGTCCTTGACATGAAAAAGTTTGAGAACCACTGATATTATAGCATAAGTAAAAAATAAGTAGAATCCCCCCAGAAGAAAAGATTTGAGTTAAACATGTTCGCTTAATAAAAATATATATATTCAAAGATTTGCACACATTTTCACGATTTTTCAAAAAATTGCAGATCTTCAAGCTCATAGTGCCGCGCTCGGTGCTCGGTGCCGGGCTTTGAGCTTGTAGATCTGCTATTTTTGAATAGCCCAAAATAAATCCAAAAAACGACACAGATGCGTTCCCGGTCTTAATGGGTTCAAATGTTATCAGAATCATTACCTTTATGACGAAGCCATGGACGGGACAGCAGAGAGCGCCGATGAGCACAGCTACCTGGAGGAGAGACAACATGGTGGATGCTTGATGTTGGGACTCTGGAACGGGTTGTCTGTTTTCACATCAACGGCAGGGCGTTTATATAGACCTCACAGACCAACCGATTCTGTCCTTATATGGAAGCTTGTTTTGTCT